>NC_048539.1:7951950-8277622 GCF_902806685.2 Maniola hyperantus | reverse complement strand
TAATGAAATAGTGTCTTTATTAGTTTATTTTGGGTTCTTTGTAATCTGTTGATGTGTGTTTGTGCAGCTGATCCCCAGATTTCTATCAGGTACTCCAAATGTGACTTAGCAAGGGCGTTATAAATGATTGTTCGGATTTTAGGTGGAATGCAATTTGAGACTTTTCGTAATGCTCCTGTTTTAACTATACCTTTGCAAAAAATCACGTCGATTCCAACAAGCAAAGACTTTCGCATACTTATTTTATAATAGGTATAGGTAGTGAAGTAATAATAGTAAGGTAGTGATTTTTCGGAAAAAGTTCCTATAATTGCTACATCAGGTTACCCGTGTGAAGTCCAACTTCAACTAGTCAGTCATGTGAGCAACCCATCGCCGGCTCACTACAGAGCACGAGTCTCCCCTCAGAGTGAGAAGGGTTTTGGCCATAGTCTAACCACGTTGGCCAAGTGCAGATTGGCAGACAACTAGTCAGTACTGCAGTAGCTAACTAACTAGTCTTGCAGTACTCTGCAAAGTTGTTTCTTTCTAATTGGTGAAGGACATATTCCAGTTCAGTCACATTGCTCTATCTACAATATTATGTAACAGTGTTATTATGTAACTACAGGAATCCTGATTTCCGTCCAAAATTATTTTTCCGCGATGTTTGTTTTCATTATTTTTACCAAACTTTCTTCCCAAACTGAAATCTGAAAACAGCTCCATGTTACGCAAGCTTAAAGTCCGTCCGATTAACGACAATTATTTTGCAATTTTTTTACATAAAATATATTTTCCCGCAGGGATTACTCTATTTTTAGTATGTTAAAAAATTGAACAATATTTCTCATTTACGTCTTGTGACGTTATTAATCGCTTTCCGTACAGCGTGACGTTAATAATTATTAATTATGGTATATTTTTACCATATCATAATTTTTATTTCATCAAAACATCTCAACAACATGTTCCCAAGTGCCCTGTACTGGTGAAAGTATTACAGAACTATTTTATTATACAACTTTCTAAGGATTCAGATGAAAATATTACCTATTTATTTGGCGAGTGAGCAAATTGTGGACTAATAGATGATGCGTCTGACTTTATGATTTTCCGGGATAAACAGTACCTTATATCTGTCTTTGGGATGCAAGATATCTCTGTGCTAAATAGATGACACCCACGACTTCTTCAGTGTGATTTAGATTTTTAAAAATTCCGTGGAAGTTTTTCCATTTTCTGGGACTAAAAGTAGCCTATGTCCTTTCCTGGGATGCAAGCTATCTCTATGCCAAATTTTGTCAAAATTGGTTAAATGGATGAGCCGTGAAGAGTTAGCAGACAGACAGATAGACAGATACACTTTCGCATTGATTAGTATTAGTATGGTAGTATGGATTCCTTAACGTTTCGGTTGCAAGCTAAGCCGCAGGAGGCGCAAAACCGCTGGTATGTAACAGTATTGAAAAATGTATTAGCCTTTTACATATTATCGTCACATTCCATACGATCTACTTTTACTACGTCTCATTGTATACGATCTACTTCTACTACGTCTCATTGTATACGATCATCTTTAGAATTGGTTCTGGGAATGAGAACACTCGGCATTGACTGCTATTGACAGGGAAATGGCTGTAGGCATTTAAATGATCAGCAATCCCGTTCGACGTCGACTGCCAATGACTCATTGGCTCATTGCTCATTTCTATTCGGATAGTTAGCTATTGTGCATAATTACTGCGAACTCTGCTACAGTTTAAAGCTTTTGCGTTGGATTTTTGGCTTGTGATTACTTTGTTGTTTCTACTGAAATCATTTGCATTCCCTCGATATCTACGCCGTAGCGGCAATTGGCTTAAACTCATGATTGGTTTGTGGTTATTTTTAAGCAACTTGATTAAATTATTAAGTAAACTTGCGAGCAAATGCAAATCTGGGTTATTTATCATCAATGGGTGCCAGATATAATTTATTACAAGAATAAATTATCTCTGTCAATTCTTATACGTACAAAAAGTCCTAACTCAATCCCGGACTGACTCATCAACACTCAGGACAAACTTTTGGTCCTCCACAAATTTCAAACCCCTATTTTACCCCCTTAGGAGTTTAATTTCAAAAATCCTTTCTTAGCGAGTGTCTACGTCATAATAGCTACCTGCATGCTAAAGTTCAGTCCGATCAGCCCAGAAGTAAACGGCTGTGCGTTGATAGATCGGTCAATCAGTTAATCAGTCAGTCAGACAGTCAGTTTTTCATTTTATATATTTAGAATAAGTAAAAGATAGATATTAAACTGAGCTGGATTACTTTATAATGTGGTCAGTATTAATGAGTTCAAAGTATAACAGCGTAACTGTTTTATTATTAAAATAACATATCATAAATGTATGCCTCTATAATGCGTGCGTGATTCCATTGTAGCCTCGGAAGTAAAGCCACAGAGTAGGTAAAGCCATCAACATATTTACATGTTAGATTTAATTAGCGCTAACGAAGGGGGTGGATAAATACGAATTAGTCATGCAAGAACTAATTTGAACCGTTTTTCCTTATATCGTCTAAATAAACAGACAATCAAGCTAATACACCTATATATAGTCATGTGCGGTGAAATAGTAACCTTCTTCATTTTGCTGTCATCGTCAACCGTCCTTTGTAGGCTTTTTACAGGTCTTTTGTAGAGACTTTCATAACACACGATCTTGCGTTGCCTTGATCCAGCGGCTCCCCGACTTATTTGATGCCGTTTTTTCACCTAATGGGAGAGTCTGCCAACGACGCTTCGCTTTCCAGAGCGAGGTCGCCATTCTTTGGGACCCCAATAAATGTATATCGGTTCTTTGGACTATAGTACGAGACAGGTCGCACAGCCCCCGTGCTAACCTGGTGCGGGCGAATGCAGGTGACGTGCGGGTGCGCGGGGTGTGGTCTCAACCTGTCGCGGACTATATTATATGCCCCAACTTTTACCACTTCACTACCCGTTGGAGTTATAATAAAATAATATCTAAGATTGAACAATTTTGTAAAGGAAAATTTAAGATTTTTTTTTATGAATACAAGGAAAGGAAAACTGTCATACGGAGATCATTATAAAGCTGACACAGTGACCCGCTTCAGACCGCAAGCTACATTAGCAAGTCAGCACGTCTGCGGTTACCTTGTGATCTGACCGGAACAAACAAGTAAGGAGTGACACAAGCTCTCTATTGGTATACCTATCACGAGGCTTAAGGAGCTTGCATATAGATCAGGTTTCCGGTACCGACAGGTTGGTAACGGTCGGAACCGCTCGGTGCGGGTAAACAAGTAAGGAGTGACACAAGCTCCCTATTGGTATACCTATCACGAGGCTTAGGGTGCTTGCATAAAGAAACAGGTTGCCGAAACCAAAGATAATATATGTTTAATATATTATCTTTGCCGAAACCGACAGGTTGGTGCCGGTCGGAACCACTCGGTGCGGGTAAAATAGCCTTATGTTATCTTATATCTATTACTATTTACCTGTCTCATAGTGACATTATGAGAGCTCTTAGACAGACAGTCTGACAGACTGACAGTCAGAAAATCCTTAGACACCACGGACCTGGTTTCAATCCAACATTTTTAACAGATGTTTGGGATGGTAATAAAGGTATCGCCAGGCCAGGCTTGAGCACTCGTTCATGTGACCCAAAAAATACCAATGGAGGCGCACCCCTTCGACGGATCTCGCGTAACTCATCTCTTATGAGAGAGAGAGATAAGTGTTTACGGGATAAAATAGAAGCGTTCGTTAAATTTTAGGCCGTAGGTCTGTGCCAGCTGAATCACAATTAGTTGCGTAGTAATAAGAGTCGTTATTTATTTACACGTCTTTACGGAGTGATCCTTCTGTACCTAGAAGGACGCGACCTTATTGACTGGATTAACACACAATCTATAACAATGAAGCGATCACATTGTAGGATTTCACACATCCTCGCTTATCCATATAAAAGTAGCCTTCATATCGACCGATAAGACAGCACGTACGAAACTGCGTCCATAATTAAAATCTATCGACAATAACGACAATCAAACCGAAATTGAGTAAAAATATTCCAGTTACAAGATTTTGGTAAAAATAATAACTAAGACTTTCACTAATCTCTGCCCGAACAGAACACATTATTTGGTAGAAAATAATAATCAAATTATTATTGCCATAGGGTTATATTGATTATCGAATGAAATTCTAAAACAATGTATTCCATAATATTCAATTTAGATGCGATTTAAAACATACATTGGGGCCGATTCTCTAGGCGGTTTTCTAATTTTAAAATGTCTAATATTAGACTTAGAAAGGTGTGTTATTCTGAAAACCCACTTAAATGACAGGTCTAACCTAAAATTGAATTTGACAGCACTAAACTATTCAATTTAGATTTTAAAGAGCAAAAGTTATTCTGTTGCACGAACTAAATGCCTAAATTAAGAAACGTTAACCTAAAATTTTCTAAAATTAGAGTGGACCTCGCGAGGTGCCCACTAAATTTAAAGAGTCTGCTTAAATGGCAAAATGGACGTGTTTTGAAAGAAATATTTTTATTTGAGTTTAGAATTGTTATATTTAAGATAAAAAAAGTATCTTTTAAGTGTTTTAATTTAATTTAAACTTTATAAAATGGAAATATACGTGGTTTCTCTGGCTCGTCGTTAATTCACAAAAAATAATTAGGTTGGTTATCTACTTTGTTGTCTAAGAGTATCAGACACCTCCACAGACATCCTGGCGGCTTCAGCAAGGCAAACCTAAGATCCTTAAGTCTCCTTATTTCTTAACTAGCAAGTGGCAGCTGTTCGAAAATCCTGTGGGACTAGGATACTTTTCTGTAGGTACTTAGCTTACCTACCTACCTAATAAAAGTAGCCTATAAGTATATCCTTCACTAGTATGTGTCCTTGTGAAAAATCTCTGTGCCCAACTAGGTTAGATGCATAAAGGAACATACCCAGAGACAAAAACTTGCATAGGTAGCTACCTAAATATTAGTGTGAACATAAATCTTTGCCAATTAGGTATGCCAAGGTAAAACTTGATGCCTTGTTATCATTATCAATGAGATTAATTCCTACTACCTACTACTTATTGCTAAACATATCAAAAATAAAGCAGAATAAGTGTGGTGGTAGAGTAGGTACTTATAATAAAGTTTAAGTTCTAAAATCTTAATGAGTTCACCTAAAGGTTTATTTATAGGCTAAATTAACAGATTTTACATTTAGTTATGTCTTATACTTACATACCCCTAGTATTGAACTAAGTACTTGAGTAGTACCCAGTTACTTCTTTATTTTCAACTCAGTAGATACCTGCTTGAAAGACTACCTATTACATGCATAAGTAGGTACTTATACTAGCTACAGTACAGTATAGATAACTACAACTAACTGACATAGCCTGGGTTCACTTTAATCATCTGATAAGTTTTAGTTGAGAAGTACCTAGTAGATACATCTTGTAATTCCTAAACATATCATGATAGGATCTTGTTGAGTTTACCTATATAGGTATACCCATACCCATATGGGTATACCTATATAGGTATACCCATACCCTTATGGGTATCACATTTCAGGTTAACTAGCTGACCTGCCTGAGTTGTACCTGCCCCAGCTTTGTTCGGGTGGAATAAGTACCTATGTAAGTATCTGAAAATTATGTCGTAGTGGTCTATATAGGTACTTAAAGTAAACGTTCCTTACATGCAAATTCTCAAGTTTTTAAACTCAGCAGCTTAATAAATTACTAGACTCAGGAGTCAGCAGCTTATATGCTGATGTCAGTCAGTCAGTTTATATTTTTACATTTACATAATATGTACAGAAGAGAGAGAGAAAAGCTAGGACTTCTCCATAACATCCTCAAAAATGTGTGAAGTCTGCCAATCCGCACTTGGTCAGTGTGGTAGATTATGGCCAAAACACCTTATTCGGAGAGGTGACCCGTGCTCAGTAGTAGTGACCCGGCGATGGATTGATAATGATGATGATGATGATGATGTACTGACCTAGCTACCTGCCTTTAGGTCACAAGAAGTATATAGGGTACTTCTAGTACCTAAAGTGATCCTATAATGGTTCCTTTTGAGGTATGGAACCCATAGTTAGAAGAGAAATAACGTCAAAAAATAATTTGATTTCTTTTATCTTTTCTAGATCTATTTTATTGAAAACGGACTAAAGTTTTCTACACATTCCTATAATTCTACAAATTAATACAGAAATCTATAGACTCAACCTTTATTTAGTTTGAAATCTATAGATCTCTGACTTTGCATAGACTTAAGATACTGATAAAAGAGACAGAGTTATATCATTGGCATAAATCTGTCTCGTTTTAACTGAAACTTACGTCAGAGCAAAGTCAAAGTATGCTCTCTATACATATCTGTGCTTAAAGTATTATGTTTTAACTATGTCTAGTCTGAGCTAATTCAAAGTATAGGTACTCTATAGATTTTAGCCAAAGAATATGCAAACCTCAAAAAATGATTTTATAATTGTTATGGTGAAGACTGCATTGAAATTGATATAAATAGGGACTGAAAACTAATTTTGAACTATTTATACCTATAGATTATAAATTTCATTTTTCAGGTAGTACTAGTACAACTAAGTCATACTACAGCTGCACAGTATGATGAAGGCAAGAATTTCCTAACAAAAGCAAGAAAACTTCAATCAGATACTTAATTAACAATTACTTTTATTAAATAAAATAATAAAATATATACATATGTTTCATTCTGTACTGTACATAATTAATATTTATTTCAATAACATTTAAATAAAAATTAAGTTTAGGAAACAACTGTTCATTTTTGGTAGATGAGTGACGGAACATCTTTTTAACTCGCAGACTCCATATACTTGGTTTCATGAAATGGGCTGAAATAAAAATTATCAACGTTGAAAGTTTGTTATGATGATGTGTTGAAAGGTGTAATGTATCCTACACTTCAATTTTTTGCTATGCATACTAGCTGTTTACTATGCAATTAAGCATCACTTTCTTTAACGGTGAACCAAACCATTGTGAGGAAACCTAAATGCCTGAGAGTTCTCCATAGTGTTCTCAAAGGTGTGTGAAATCTGTCAATGTGCACTCGGCCAGAGTGGTGGACAATGGCCAAACTCTTCCCGTTTTGAGAGGAGTCCCCTGCTCAGTAGTCAGCCGGCAATGAGTTGATCGTGTGATGATACTAACTGTTGCCTGTAATTATTATTTTTATATAGGTATGCTACACTTCCATTTTTTGCTATATTATAATATGTACTAGCTGTTTAATAAGCAATTAAGTATCACTTTCTTTAACCGTGAAGGAAAACATTGTGAGGAAACCTACATGCCTGAGAGTTCTCCATAGTGTTCTCAAAGGTGTGTGAAGTCTGTCAATCTGCACTTGGACAGAGTGGTGGACTATGGCCAAACTACATTTTGAGAGGTGAGCTGGCAATGAGTTGATCATTATGATGATACCAGCTGTTACCTGTTATTATTATTATTATACACGTAGGTATATACATTCAATCTTGATCTTGTAGGTACTTTCATGCCTTAAATCACATTACCGCCTTAGTTTGTTGAATTCATGGATACCTCGTTCCACGTCCTTGCACGCCAGATTTGTAAGTATACCGCCAAGTTTCAGAACTTCCTCGCTGTATATTCCTTTACCTGTATATTCAATGTACTCTGTGGCAGTCAGTTATTTAGGATGATTGCTTTTCATCTGTTTGCATTGATTTCCTAGCAAGAGTTTGACAATTAGGTACCTCGGTGATTTCAAGGTAAGGTAGGTAGGTAAGATTCCAAGCAAAATTCTTTGCTTTTATCTATTTTATGCACATAACCACTATTTTCACAAAGTTTTGTAACAAAAACTAAGATTCTTTAACCACAAAACATAAAGAAATTAGGTTAGAAATTATATTTGCAACAAAAATAATAGATCTGTTTTTTTAACTAGTTTTACGGCTCTGGGTTCTAGCACTTTTGATCAAAGACTTAAGCCTACTTCACACGATAAAATGAACAAAACTTCAATTTTCGACACTTTTATTGTGATTCGACCTAAATAAATCAAGTAAAGTTATTATTTTTGTATTTCAAGTAACATCGTTCGATATTTTTCGCAAAAAATAGTTTTAAGATTAAAGGGGAAAATCAAACACAAATTTAGTGCAGTTCTTGTTATCTTAAATAGCAACACTTACTATTCAATTCAAACGTCATTTTAGACGGCCATTTAGGATGTTTAAATTTAGTTGAAGCAAAAAAGCGAATGCAGTTTAGAAATAGAAATCCTAAAATTAAAGAATCTAAAATTTAGTTTAGGTTTAGGTTAGAGTACAACAGAATTAGCGCCAATATTTTAGAATTTGAAGGAGGCTACCCTCCTACAATATTATGTGCTACGCCAAAAGAGTTTTAGATATTATACAGGTATCTAAGAGACGTCTGTACCTATATCATATCAGTGGCAAGGTAATTTAGATTGAGATGCTTGAATCTACTAAAGGTAGGCGAGATATTGAGGCTTTTATTTTATTGATAGAGCATTTCTGTCAATAAATCACAAATATTTTGACCATTGTCAGATTGCCAAAATATGTATAATAGCACTCATACCTAATATAAATTATGTTGTAGGTATGAGTGAAATTATTTCAACCCGCAACATCAGAACTGGTCTCTTTTGTGAAATATAGTAGTAGGTATACTAGTTTAGTGGTTTTGTGCCACAGACGACGTGTTTTGTTTCACATAAACTTACATATTTACAACATTTTCAATCATGAAAAATAAATCTTAATTTACCTTTATTACATTATATCCAGAGTTATAGCTAAGATTAAAAGTAAAACTTATTCCTCATTAATTAGCGTACTGTTTCCAATAAACATCAACTGTATCATAAACATTTAACACACCCACACTAAGTTTTTTACTATACTACACACTTACAACAGATTTATAGATACCTAAGGGTACGTAAACCATGCAGCAAGTGTTGGCGAGACTGCTAACAATTTGCCAAAGCGAGACTATATTTTCTTGTCACGTTGATAATTAGTCAGTCATCACTCGTAGAAAGATTACTGCGCGTCTGGGAGACGTCTGGCAAGACGCCAACACACTTAAATACATTAAGTTATGTTGGCCTGTGCGTTGTAGCTTTTTGATTTTATCCACAACTAGCTGATGCCTTCGGCGTGTTAGCGTAAAAAAGGTTGTAAAATATGATAAACATTGTCTCAATATGTTTCATGTCATTTTAGGCACCGCACAGACGCTAAAATGTCAATCCCATACAATACAAACGTACGTGTTTAACGTTAGTTTAAAACGCGCCTAAAGTTTTTGTAATAGGACCCTTGTTTTCGTTCTCGTACTTGGTTAAGCAAGTTCTGATCAAGGTTGTTGAAATCTATCGCGACAATCCATCATTTTTGTGTATCAAAGACTCTACAGATCTTGAATTTTACTCAAGAAAACTCGTTTCACAAGAACTATTAAGTGAGTTATTACTTTCAAATTGGATCCATCATAAAACGAATAATATTGTAGCGCAAAAAGGGTCCGTTGATTTGAAAATTACGATGACAGCTAAATTTCACGATGTAGGCAGCAATTCGAGTTAAAATGACGTCAAATTAAACGTGTCGCTACTTTATAAAGCTTTTTGCTGTACAACGCCTTACTATAAAAGGAAGTTGATTAATTTACATTATTTAATCTATATAATTTAAATTTTATTTATTCATCCTAAAACAGCCACCCTGAAGTCTCCCAGAACTCTGTCTATCTATCATCCACGGACGTTGAATTTGTACCTATAGTATTATTTTTTAATCCGCGGTGGTTGGACGCACACACGTTTCAGAGTTTGCGTTTGTTTTAGGGTGATACACGGAATAAGTCTTATGGCTTTAAATAGAGAAGTCCTTTACCAGCTCACATAGGTCGCACAAAAATGGTATATTTTTTACATTTAATTTAAATCGTCATAAAAATAAAACTATCGCTAGGTTATACCTACTAAATATAACACGATAGAATATGCTACGATACGAAAATATTCTAAATTAAAATACCATGTCTCAAAATTATGGTTATTTACTGTAATCCAGAGATCTTTATCTATGTTTCAGCTGGAAGGTATTCTGTAGTTACATATTGATGTATTCATGCATTGCACTCCGCAGTTAGTTGCTATTTAAAAAAATAAAACCAAGTTTTCGTCTCATTTGGAGTAAATTGTAGCCTACAAAGTTCTTAGAGTTGTTTGAAAGTTTTGTTGATTTGACCATCCTATTTGATTACGATACATACCATTGTTTAACGACTTAACTATTTGAGGTAAAGTGAACTCAAATTATTGTTTTCTCTTCAATCCCAAATGCTAAAGTAAGGAATTTAACAAAATATATACCTACAAAGTTTTAACTGAATCGAATGAATGATGTGTGAATGCATAAGTAACGAACTTTTTACATAATTAGATCAGACTTGACTTTCCTAGTTATTCGATACTAGATGATGCCTACGATTTGGTGGATTTATTATAAGAATCCCGTGGAAATTCTTTGAATTTCCGGGATAAATATGACACCTGTGACATATTCGTCCACGTGGATTTAGATTTTGTTTTAATCCCGCGGTCTTCGATTTTCCGGGACAAAAAGCCTATGTCCGTCGCCAAGATCCAGGCTATTTCTGTACAAATTTCGTCAAACTGGTTAAATAGATGGGCCGTGAAAAGCTAGCAGACAGACACACGTTCGCATTTGTAATATAAAGTATGGTAAGTATTAAGTAAAGATGGATAGGTCGACCAGCAGTGCAAAAACTTTTGTTGTAAAGTTGACAAAATTTCCGATGATTGTATCTAATTTTTAATTCAATTTACACGTTTATTTAGGCTTTGGAGTTAAAGGGGGATGTGAGGCAGCTGTTCATGCGGCTCGCACGTTCCTTCTTGGCTCCCGGGAGGAGGTACTCCTTAAAATTGATGTTAAAAATGCATTTAACTCAATAGATCGTGGTGTCCTCCTCTCGGAAGTTAAAAATAAATTTCCACAGCTGTTTCCATATTTAGCGCAATGCTACCGGAATCCGTCTAAACTTGTATATAAAAAAAATTTACTGATCTCCGCTGTGGGCTGTCAGCAGGGGGATCCACTTGGACCAGCTGTTTTTAGTTTGGCTATCCATCCTATCATTTCGACGCTAAATTCAAAATTCAATGTTTGGTATTTAGATGATGGGACCTTAGGTGGCGAAGTGAACACAGTTTTGGACGATCTAAGCAGTGTTATATCAAAATTTGAATCTATTGGCCTAGAACTAAACTTTGATAAATGCGAAATATATGTTCCAAATTCGTTTTCGGCTGATTCTAAATTAGATATTTTAGAGAAATTCAATATGTTGGCTCCTGGTATTAAAATTTTAAATGATGAGTCACTTCGTCTCCTAGGGGCTCCCGCACTAGATGCATCAGTTCCTCAATTTGTTGAAAATACTATTTCAAAATTTAGTAGTAACTCCCACCGTCTGTTTGAAATTAATCCACATATGGCTCTCACAATATTGCGGTTTTGTTTATTTGTTCCAAAATTTACTTACTATCTAAGATGTTCTCCACTTTGGAAATTTAATACTTTATTGGACAATTTAGATGCTTTTGTTAAAAATATTCTCACTAGTATTCTAAATTGTCCAATAAGTAATCAAGCATGGTCCCAGGCTTCTCTTCCAATCAGGTATGGAGGTCTGGGAATTCGCAAAATTTCTAGTGTTTCGCTGCCAGCATTTCTTTCCTCTGTTTACAGTACACACACTCTCTATGGCAAGATTATATCCAATTCTTTGGGTTCCATAGAGGTGTCTGGCTTAACAGAGGCAAGAAATGAATGGTCCATGCATAGTCCCAGCCAAGTGCCGGTTTCTCTTTCTTCCCAGAGACAGTGGGACGACATTATTTGCAAAACGACATTTGACACTTTACTAGCAAACGCAAATTCTAAAAAAGACCGTGCTCGTCTTCTCGCTGTCTCTGCAAAAGAGTCCGGCTACTGGCTACATGCTCTTCCCTCTGCCAACCTGGGCACTCTGTTAGACCATACGACACTTTCTGTTTTGATTGGTCTTAGGCTTGGCGCCACAATAAACCAGCCTCACCGTTGCCACTGCGGTGACTGCGTTGACGCCTTCGGCCACCATGGGCTCTCCTGTTCGAGAAGCGCTGGTCGCTTCTCCCGCCATAGTACCCTTAACGACATCATCCGGAGGTCCCTTGCCACCGCCCATGTGCCAGCTGTACTAGAACCTATTGGTTTGGCACGTGGCGATGGCAAGAGACCTGATGGTATGACGCTCGTACCGTGGAAGATGGGCAGGTCGCTTGTTTGGGATGCAACTTGTGTAGACACTTTAGCTGCATCCCACATTCAGGCGACCTCCTCTATGGCGGGTGCAGCGGCCATCAGCGCCGAACAGGCCAAAGGGCGCAAATATGAAAACCTCGATGGGAGCTTCGTATTCGTGCCTTTTGGTGTGGAGACCTTGGGGCCGTGGGGCCCGGGGGCTCGAGCTCTTTTTGAAGAAATTGCGAAAAGAGTTATCGAGTCAACCGGGGACCCGAGAGCTGGCAGCTACCTTGGCCAAAGAATTAGTTTGGCCATCCAAAGGGGTAATGCTGCCAGCATCTTGGGTACAATGCCTCGCTGCGGTGGTCTCGATGAGGTTTTAGATTTAATTTAATTTATTTTAGTTTTAATTTAATATTGTTTTCTTTTTTTTAGATTTAAGTTTATTAATAGTTTATTTGTTTCCATCTTCACATAAATAAATTGATGTTAAACCTTTAAAAAAAAAAAAATTTACACGTTTGAAATGATTGTACTTATTCAATTTTTAATTTAATTTACACGTTTGTAATGCTGTTAACTAATACATACATATTAGGTTTGATTGATTTGCAAAACATTTTGCAAAACAAACGTTAAATTGGATTGCAATATTGTTAGCTATTTCAATACTAATTAACCCCATCAAAGCTAAATTGTTGTGTAAATTGTTCTGTTAAAGTAATTCCAAGTATGGCAAACTCGGGCGCGTCAGAGTGGTGACCTTACACGTAGACTGATTTGCATTTAAGCTTTACGATATACTAAAGGTTTAATTGAAAATAATATCGACATGTGAACTGGCAACCGGTATACTAACTCAATTTATAACAACTTTACAGGATGAAGAAAAAAAAATGTTTCTTTAGCTAAATAGTGATTGTATACGCCTGCCAGTGTAATGGCCTCGCTAGTATACGTGCATTTCAAATTGCTACGAGTAGATAACTTTCTTAAACTGTGACTCTGCGGAGACTGTTTGATAGGACATGTTGCAAGTTCATAATGGATATTTTGTGCCTTTTCTTTAAGGCCTTTTCCCACGGCTGTACCACTACATGTACCTATCTATCGCTGCAAAAAGTCACCATGGGCGGAGCCCCTAAAAACAACTGCTATTGGTTTCTATTCTTCAAGTGGTAATTTTTTTTAAAGTTCTTGTGCTCTAATTCGAATCAGATCCTGGAACATATTTTGTTTGGATCTGACACTGGTTTACTGTTTATTTTTCTAGCGTAGCGTATAGCTTCCGAAGCATATTTTCTTGAAACTATCTTGAACTATATAACTATCCTGAATATAAAGTGTAAAAAATATTTTATTAAACTATTATGAGTTTTTGATTAATGTTTTTCTACTACTAATTCGAATTAGTGTTTTTCTGGAGTTTATTTTTTACGTATGATATTATGTTTATCTTTATTGTACTTAGATACTCACTAACAGTTTGTAGTTTGATCAAAACTTTGAAGTCTCCAAGACTAATGCGGTGTAGCTGAAAGATTCGCCTCAAGCTCTATCGTAGTTTCAAACTAAAAAAAAAGAGTATGTAAGTACCTACTTGTTTTGAAATACATAAGTATATATCTTTCGGGACGGGGATTCAATTTATCGTTTACTTCGAATTCGTTGACTTGGAAAGATGTTTGTTCCTTCTGTTTATCATAGAAATATTGTATGAGCAAACTCAAGGACGTAAACTAGGCACTTGGAATCTCAACGTGTCATAGAACAATCACTTATAATTTTTCTGCTTTCGTTTAGTGACTTTTATTGAGTTATTTTGGAGTCCCAAGGTGCTATAGAATGGTGATGTTGCACGGGAAAGTGCAGCATTGGAAGACCCCCCACTGAGTGAACAGACGACATCAAACGAGTCGCATGGAGCCGTTGGATTCCAAAGACCGATGGCGTGTAGAAATCCCTACAAGATACCTGTATGTCTAACAGTGGACGTCTATCAGTTGATAATGATAATGATAGAATTTCCTTTTATTTATACTACTGGCTCCAAGAATAAATCGAAACTTGAATACCTACTATCAAAATTAATACAGTAACTTTCAGATCCGCCCTGGAGCACGTCCTCGTAGTTTCTAACTAAAAATTGTATCCATGTTCTCAAACAAATCTCTTTCGGGCCGGATTTTCTCTTTAGCAAATTCGCTGGCTTGTAAGGCTACTTGTTCTTTCTGTAACATGGATGGTAGGGTGGAGGGATTTATCCCAATTTGTTTCGTTCATTCAATGCAACTGACATGGAGGAAAATGGAAAACATTTAACATTATCTTACACATTTAGTACTTCCTCAGTGTTATAATATTGAACTAGCTATTTATTACTTTAAAGTCTTCACGGGCAAGTTGTTTTTTTTACATCAAAAATATAAATGTGAAGTATTAGTTATAAAATATCATCTAGATATAATATAGGTATCAAACACGTTAGGTATAGATAGTTAAACATTTTTAAAAACTTCAAGTACGTGAAAATGACCGACGTACCTACTTAGCTCTCAAGGCTAGCAAGTAGCACCACATCAGAGTGAACGACCACATGGCTTGTGCTAGCACGTTGAAGTGGTAGTGGACTAGTGACGTGTGTCAGAGGCCCGATGCATGTTAAAAGTTATTAAGGAAGTTGGCATTGATTAAATGTGAAAAGTCAAAGAACGAAAACGTTGGTGCTACTTAAAAGAGGTCTGTGTCCTTTCTTTATCCAATTTAAAAACTTGGCAGACAGGTGGGGACTGTCGACAGAAGTGAACAAAACTATAAAATAATAGTAACTTATTTTGGACTTTTCTTTTTGGATATAAATCGTAATTTTTAAACTGAAACAATTTTTTATGCCAATCGCCCAATGCGGGTAAAGAAATTTTTACTTGAACTGTGGAGACATATTTTTGAAATTGATGATAGACCTACATATAATTATACTATCTATAGTACGCGACAGGTTGAGATGGCAATCGGGGAGGGAACACCCCGCACCATACCCGCACAGAGCGAGTGCGGGTAGCAAGCGGGTGTACGGGGCGTCCCCGGCCTCATGCTGATGCTCGTACTTCTTTACGAATCGGCCATTTTGAACGATTTGTTGCGCACTTTATCAATCCGCGTCAAAACAACCATGACCTTATTCCAGAGGCCTAATTTCAAACGTTTCCAATAATATCTTCACATTAAATCGACGTTGTACCCTCGTCAAGCTTAATGTGACCAATCAACGATACAATATCTAACAGGGTAAAATACTTGGCAGGCTTTTATTACTTTCGTTGAATTTTAAATTATTTTGACTTAGAAGTGTAATAAACTATGTATTTATTTGAAGAACTAATAGAAAGAATAAGTCTTTCAATTGTTAGAAATTCAAGTTCCGTAACATATTACCATTGATGGTGGCAATATGCCACCATCAATGGTAATATGTTTGAGAACCTATTTGAAAATCATTGCCCACACTGTTTTTCAAATTTTCTTTTTTTAAAGGTGTTTATTCGACACCCTGGTACAATGATCTGTTCTGGTCTTATAAATAAGAAGATTCTCAGATGGGGTCCATTCAACTTGCATTGTACCCTACATGTGCTTTAAAAATATCTTATTTCAACAATTCCATATTATAATGGATAATAGTAGATGATTTTTCATTTATAGTATAGAAAGTACATATTATGTATATGTAGCTTCTCCTTATTAATATTATTTAATGGTCATTTCACAATACCTAATATATTTAATATTAAAAAAAAATATATATGACGAATAGCTTTGACATTACAAGCTCCATGATACCTATTCAATCCCCACAAAAGAGCAGATACTTTAGGATCTTTCATTCAAAATCTAAAATCTAAATGAAACAGGCATTGTGACCAAGTAATGGTGATGATAGCGATAACTGAGCCCTTATCGGCTCTCCGATCAAGCGTGCTTTGAATAAAAATACCTGTTTATTTTTACGTTCGAAATAGATGACAGAAAAAAAATTCGTTTGATGTACACTGTAGAGCTGTAGAGGGAATATCTTCATGCCTAATTCTAGGTACGTCTTATTGTATGTTTCAGGGGCTATACTTATAAGCAGATTTTTCGTTCCAAATTATAAGTATGCAATCCACACTAATATTATAAGTGCAAAAGTGTGTCTCTCTGCCTGTCTGCTAGCTTTTCACGGCCCATCCATTCAACTGGTTTTGATGAAAGGCACTTCTTAGCTTACATCCTGAGGACGTAATCCTGATCATTTTTATTCCAGAAAATCAAACAGTTCCCTCTAGATTTTTTGTAACCTAAATCCACGCAGACAAAGTCGAAGCCATTTGCTAAAAAAAGGAAGGAAAGGATTTTTCTAGCAATTCTATTCATCCAACTATTCTAACAGAACTAAACCTACAAAGACGGGTGAAGCCACACTTGACGACATTGCTACAGAATTCATAGATATAGAGATGTAGAATAGACAGAGCAGTGTACAGTCAGTGTACGTTTTTGCTTTACTTCTTGCCAACTTATCGTTAAAAATACAAATGAGCAATATATTCAACTTAATTTCACAGTTACAGTAGTTAGTATACCATCATAGATTACAATAGTTTTGTTGCCAAATTACCTACTAGGGTTAGTGCAATAAAAGGTAAGAAGGTAGGTATGTATTATAAATTTATACTCCACTGCAAAACAATGGTAATCTGAAAGCAAATTAAAAATAAACACAAAAACTATGCCTAGTACAGATTCGAAACTTACATGTGACGTGAGCTTAAGTTCAATACAATTTCCAAGATAAAAGCTTGTACACGATATCGACATCGTACCCTGGTTTCAATATCCCAGTTGCAAACAATCTCTAATCTCGATCGCTCTGTATGTCTGCACTTCACTCAAGTGCCTTCAACTTGCGGTTACCAAGCAACTCGGGTTTGTAGTAGACACTAAATCAAGCGACAGTTTATACATACTCTACTAACAAAGATTGTATGTGGCTTAGGTATGGTAATCTTAGAATAAAACTGTTACGAACCAGATTTTGAAAAGCTTGAAAAGTTGAAGCCATGGAGTTCCTTAAGCTAGCTAAGGATTCTTAATTCCATGGATGAAGAATAGGACTTACTACTCAAGATATGATAAGATAAGCCTTTGTTGACAATCTACATGTTTTTAACTTATTTTAAGTACTATGTACGGTAAACTTGTTTCTTATATTATTATTTAAAGACACCGACAAATAATTAGTAGGTATTAATTAACGCGATGGTCTTGCTCCCCCAGGCTCTTCCATGTTTCACGGTCGTCGGTTTTTCTCTTCTAGAGTATTCCTATGCCGTTGCTCTCAGATCGTCTTCCCACCTTCGTAAATATCTACCCCTTCTTCTCTTTCCCTTTCTCGGATAGAGGTCTGTTACATTTTTGGCCTAATTTAGTCTCTTGTATGTCTCGCAACCGTAGCCAAACTGGGCAGTAAACACGAGTTCCATGGATTTATTACCCACAAATTATTTCCGGTCATGGTGATAGGTTAAATCACTCACTGACTTCCACTTCAGCCGCAATGAGAAAAACCAAAGACCACCACTTCAGCTTCGCAACCTGTTGAGCTATGTCAGTTACTCTAGTTCTCCTACGGATCCCCTCATTTCTGGTTTGATCACGTAGAGAAACTCTGAGCATAGCTCTCTCCATCACCCGCTGAGTGACTCTGAGCTTTTTATGATGCCCATAGATAGATCCATATGTCCTCACTGGCAACACGCACTGTTCGAAGACTCTGGTCTTCAAGCACTGAGGAATTTTGGACAAGAAGACATCTCAAAGCTTTCTGAATGCTGCCCAATCCAGTTGGATTCGGTGGCTAACCTCTTTCTCGAAATTAGACCTACGTGTCCTAGGTATACATACTAATCTACAATTTCGAATGCAGAGCTCCCAACGATTACTGGGTGGGAAATTGATGTAAGAAATGATAATGATAAGTAGGACATAACAGTTTTGGAAAACTGTTACGACAACCTAAGTATCATCTCTCATCTCTTAGCGAAGCGACCTGCTTTCTATTATAAATGATGTGTACTGACATTTATCTGACCCGCCGCCCCGACTTCGCTGTTGTAGAATTTCTTATAAGTAATCCTTTCTACTCGGCTACGTTACCTAGATATAGAGAAAACTCATATCTAAATCTCAAGTTTTTTGACAAAGCGGTTTGATTGCACATTGAAAACAAAAATTGCATTAAGTATCCAAAAATTGGCAGGTCTGCGGTTTTTTTATAGAGATAGCTAGCAAACGAGCAGGCGGGTCACCTGATGTTAAGTAACTACCGCCGCCCATGAACATTTGCAGCACCAGAGGAACTGCCGATGCGTTGCCAGCCTTTCAAGAATTTTTTGCTCCATGATGAGATGGGATTCCATTGTTTTGATTGGGTTGATTCCACAGTTCGTATGTGCGTGGAAAGCAGGATTAAATCTGTACAAGCCTTACCTAAATACCGACCCAATTGTACCGACTATTTCTGATTTGAGATTGATGTTGTTCCAGGCCCCGCACCGGTCTGCTAGGCGCACTGCAAAGGCTCACCCGCCCCCTTCTGTGACTAGCCAGACTTCGAGAACAAGGCACGGGCGGCGGATTGTATGGATTTTTGTACTATTATAGAACTACATAATATTGTAATTTTTCTTTTCCTAATTTATATAACTAGTAAGTATAATATAAAGTTGGAGAATTTAGAGACATCTTACTATAATAAAACGTAGGTACGTAGGTACTTAAAATTAAAATACCTACCTGTACCATTTATTATATTAAAGTTTGTGTCCGATAGGGTAGGTTTCCAAGCTTCTATAGAAAGTTTATACTGAAAAATTCTACTGCAACCTGTGTACCTTTGAGTAAAATACTTTATCTTCAGAAAACTAGAAATCGAAGAATTGCTTTCTCAGCTCATATCAGCTTCTAAGCTCCACGATTTCTAAAACTTTTAAAAGGAATTTTTAAAATTTTCTTTCAGCAGTTAATTACTTTGGAAGGTTAGAAGCGATTTTCTTGCCCTCGTTCGTTCTACCTACTTGCGCTGTTCTGAATAGGGGCAATACTTAGATACTTAAGAACCGGCATTATCTCTTTGAGGCTATTTATCATGTTGTAAGTAGGTTAGGAAGAATCTACAAGATATAAACCAATTAATATAGTCTGTTAGGGCAGTTCTCCACAAGAACTGTGACGCTGCGAAAATTTATGGAGGCTATTTACAATTTTGGTTTTGAGAGGTTGTGAAATATTCCTTTGTTCAGTCTACAGTAAGCCAACAATTTATTGGAATTCCAAACTAGGATATTTGGCATCTATATTTCTATTAAACCTACTTATAGCTTGAGATTACGAGTGTTTTTTTATCACCAACATCTTACAAATTCAACAATTGACAATCGAACCAATTTGAATAAATGATTTGACTTGCCTTGTCTTTTATAATTAATCATGCGTTAGAATATAGCAATTATAGGTAGGTACTATTCAACAAAGTCGAAGTCTACTACCTACTGGAAAAAGGCGAAGAAATAGAGCTTTTGTGTGGTACGGTAATACTTAGTAGCTCCACTATCGGGCATCGGCAAATGAGTTATGATAATATCACGAATTTTGTGGCCGGCTTCAATCGTATCGCTCCGCACATTTACGCTCACCCTAATGTAATAGGTAAGAGTTATAGGTTTTACAAAAACCTCCGATAGTGGAGCCGTAAATACCATAACAGCACTGAATTGTTGCAGAGGCGTGGGGCGCGGCGCGTGGCGGCGGCGCGGGCGCGGGCGGCGCCATGACGCGGCGCCCGCCACCATGACGCTGCCGCCGCCCCCGCGCCCCGCGCACTACCCCGCTGCGCACCGCGCAATGCGCTATTACCGCATCTGGATCTACGCGTGCAACGGGGCACTGCTGCTGGGGGCGCTCGCGTTTTGTGCAGCAGCGGGCCGCGCGCTCGCGGACTACCGCCGAGCGCTCGTGCCCGGCCTTGGCGCTGCGCAGCCCGGCTTTCTCTACGGATACGCAGCTCTACCGGTGCAAGCCGGTCTCCTGCAACTGTTAGGTTGCTTGGCCGCTTTGCGCCTCTCCGAACGCATGCTCAACGCCTACTGGCTAGCACTCCTGGCGCTTTTGGTCGGAGACGCTGCGATAGGTGTCTATTGGGCGTTCCGATTCGAACGTGTTTGCCGAGAGCTACGACCGCAACTACGCATACGCTTAGCGAGAGACTACGATTTGGACGTCGACTTCGCAGAGGCCTGGGATCGCCTCCAGAGAGAACAGCGCTGCTGTGGGGTAACGGGCCCGTCAGATTTCACCGCGTTCAACCGCACTGTATTACCACCCAGCTGCTGTCGGATACCGGCTCACACTCCCGCCGTGACGCCGGCTTCGATCGCTGCCACCTCCGCTTCATCACCACTACCGTTTACGCCCGTTCACTGCGTGCCGCATACGGCTGCTTGCGCTGAACGCTTACTTTCGTGGCTTCGAAGAACTGCGGATGCGTTATTTGTTTTAGGCTATTGCGTTATAGCATTTCTAAAGTTGTGCTTCCTTGGAATATTGAGATACGAAATAAAAGAAATGATTCAGAAAATTAGAATATTGCAAAGTGAGCTCGGTGCGGGAGAGCTTCTCGATGGCAGTCCGCTACACGGCGGACCTTTATCTCAAACCATCGTCGTTAACGCAGTGAACGCCAACGGAGGAGTTCGCACTCACGGCGGCAGCCCTGACCGAGCGGGCGAGAGGGAAGCCCTACTCGGGCGAGCGTCGGAGCCCTTTTCGCAGCGGCGCAGCTTGCACGACGAACCGCTCGGTCCCAAAACTGTAAACGGAAATAACAATTGCGAGATGCGTGAGCTGGCGCGTGGGGAATACCGACCTCTGGCAGCAGACAGTGCGGCGACTCGAATCTGACTAAGATGTTACTTGGAGCGCTTGTTTGGGCGGCGCTGGCGCTCATTCCCGGCAGATGGCTTCGAGGTGGAGCCCCCGATGGCGCGCGGCGTGCCCGTATGCGTGCGCCACTCGGGGGCTCGCGTGCGTCTCGACCACCGCCGCCACACACGCTCCGAATTCGAACTTTAAGCTTATCGCGTGACTAGCGTTCGGTGCCGGCAGAGCCGCTGATGCCGCCGCGGCTCAATATCGCCGCTGTCAATTCAATGAACTGATTTTATTGACTACGAGTATTTTATGTTCTTAAATACATAGTAATCCAGTCCTGACTGTATTAGTGGAAGGATATTTCGTGTTGTTACTTTAGATGCATTGTGATCAGCGTGAACTTTGATTATTAAGTGGCAACGACTAATTTAGGTGAATCGAATCCACGAGCAAAGCTTGTGTTTAGTTCCTATGCTTGGCAGTTAACACATTTTTGAAAATTTCATAGTTTATTTAAGTGTTTTAGTTTATCGTTACAAACGTTACAATACGAATAGGGGAGTGATCGGAAAAAATGCGTAGCCACTAGCCACTGAAAGACGGTGTAGTGTGAATGACTCAAACGTGTAAATTACTAGATCAAATATTGTGATTATTATTATTAAATTATTGATTGTATTATTTATTAGGCATAAGTCGGCAGCTTTTAATTGTATACCAAATACCAATAGATTAAACATTACACCTACCTACGTTGTGCAAAAAACAACATTATCTTTTTATCAATTCACTTACCTATGTAATGTTTGTTATTAATTACCTACTTCTGATCAATTCTTGGTTCTATAACATAACTAGGTATACATTTTAAGAAATGTTGTCTCTCATCGTAGGTACATACTTATTATAGACAGTGTATTCCCACTTTCATGTCAGTTTTTAAATCTTTTTGTACTAATAATTTTATTGTACCTTTGTCAGTTATTTTCCAATTTAGTAGAAGTCAATGCTTTTTTGACCAATACCTAACTAACATAATTATTTAGGTATTTTTATTGGTTTTAACCTCGGACCAACTGTTGATCAGAGAATAATAATTGTGACTATTATCATCCTATGTTATATCAATAAATTACTGTAAATATTAGATCTGTTTTGTATTTAAATGTGTAGAATGCGAGTTGTGTATGGACAGGTCAACAAAATAGTACTGATATGAGCTTATTTGACGTAGTGCCTAAGAATAAAACCTAATAACCAGTTTAAAATGAACTACAATACAAAATATTTTTTGTGTATTCTAGTAATACGGCAGATCAGCCTCTTTCTGGTACGAAGGTGATACCTACATTCGGATTCGGATTTAATTTGATTTTAAAAGGCAGACAATGGGGGCATTTACGTATTAAATGGCTGTGTACCTACATAGGTGTATAAAGAATTAAACTTGAAACTATTCTAGCTTCTTACTATTATTTTAACTTTTATTTCACTTAGCAAACAATGTTAAGTACAGATTTTTCTGGTAAACAAGAACTTTTCTGTGTATTGAGATAGCAAAGTTTTTTTTAAATTTCGCCTTTTTCGTTCAGATGGGGAAGTGTTCAAATGAAGTGAATCAAAAGTCGATTTCTGGCCAAAGTCGAAGCCGAAGCTGATAAATTTTATATTGCCACAACCTTCAGTCAAACCTTAAAAAATTCAGTTCAAGGTTGGCTAAAAGTGAATAAAATAATATTTTTTTAAAGTTTATGCTGTGTTGTCTTGTTGAAGTCAACACTAACTAAATAGCAACACGTCGACAACAGCCCCCTGCTCGACGCCTCTTCCATGCGCTCTCGCGCATTCATAACAGTTCGTTCAATTTCGGCATTTGCTAGAAATTTTTGGCTTGGACGAAAACCTTCAGACACATTGGGCTTTATACGAAAAACTGATTAACCATCTTTAAAAAAAACTTTTGCACGCCCAAAGAATACAAAACGCGGACTTCAGAATCTTACCTTTCCTGTAAGCTAAGTAAAAACAAAGATAAAACTGCCCATTTTAAGTTTAACTTTTTATTAATAAAGCTCATTACGTTTATTATAGTTGTTTCAATTTATAGTGAATATATATATTTGCTACACAGAAACGTGAGGGTAGAGAGATCGGGTAAATATACAAGTAGCTACTCATAGGGCCCACGCATATACTTACCTACATCGATTTTGGATGTACGGCATGCCATTTGAAAAGTAATAGAGATGGTCATTGTCACCTTTTAAGAAAATGCAATGTTTTTTCCATTTCTAAGAACAAAAACTAAGTAACCTTCCAAAACAGTTGAGTCTCGTTTCCTAAAAAGTCGACTAACGGGGGATTTCAATATTCAGTCTATCTCTAATCTGTGTGATAACTTAAGCAACGTTGCTATTTGCCAAAAAGACAATACCATTTCTGACCTTTAGTAACTTATCCAGAGGTTACAGATAAATTGAATGTAGAGAAATCAGACGTAAAAAATCCAAACCGTATAATGAAGGCCATCGAATCGATGTTTGTGTGTAGAGCCCTACTCGGATAGAAAGAACTAGTATGTAGTAAACACGAATAACCGTTAAATTTAGTATTTTCAAAAAGAACCAAAAATTACATAATATAGATAAGTATTTCAAAGAAACGGGGAGAGCGCAACATGGTGAATAACTAGCCTTAATATAGACTGAGAGTCAGAGAAGAGGTTTCTTTCTGGATACATAATTAGACACATATATGTATATATACGTATAGGTTGAATACATAGGTAGTTACTTATTCCTGGATTAGACACACCTGGTAAAAGAGCTGCGAATGTTTTTTGAAAAGTTTTATATGATGATTCCACAATTCATTCGTCGACTCTTAAAAAAACCACCTTAGGGTGTATACTCGGAAATTCCCTCTATCCATCCTAGACTAAACAAATAATAATATACAAATTCCTTTAACAAAATGAATACAATAATATATTTCCGAGTGTACATCCTAAGGTGGCTGTTTTTTAGGGTACATAAACGGAATTAACCGTTTTATAGAATCAAGTCGAACGTAACGTCAAAGATGGTTTACAATCTGTGTTACTATCCAAATTGTTCATCTCAGTTAGTGAGTACTACTTAGTTACACCGAGAAATTGTATAATACATACATATGTATTGCCAAAAGAAATCTGTCGACCGTCTCTCGGGCTATAAGAACGGAACAGTTAGTTAGTTAGTCTAGTTCTTTCGCCTAAAAATGTCGTGGCGTTTTATCCATTTCGCAAAACTACACATACCTACATTATTTTGTACTTATATGGTGTAACTTTTTAGAAATATTGTAATGATTATTAAAATTATCTATTATGTTCGCTTAGAGTAGGTATAATATTTTGTGAATTTATGCAGAAGAATAGTTTTTTAATATTGTTGTCACTGAATGTACCAATCTTATTAAAATTTGTACCTATATTCGGAAAGTTGGATAATATGTAGCTAGGATCAAATCTAAATCCTGCAATTTCTTCCAAATGGTAAAATAACATGTGCCTTGGCTTATGAAATCGTATTACTGATGTTGAGTTTATTAAAGGATTCGATATTAAATACCATTGTTAAATGGACCTCAGAACCTCATCTCTGACGTGCGACCTACACCTATTATTCCTTTTACACTCAATGGCTAACCCCTTTTATCGTTAAATAAAATATATACCTACAGGTTTTCGAATCAACTCAAAACAAATGAACTTTTCAAAACTACCAGTAATTCAAAATTATGTTTTAGAAGTTTATGCCCGCGACTTTGTCCGCGTTGACTACACAAATTACAAACCCCTATTTCCTGTCCTAGGGTTGAATTTTCAAAAATCCTTTCTTAGCGGATGCCCACGTCATAATAACTATTTGCATACCAAATTTCAGCCCGATCCGTCCAGTGGCTCGAAATGTGCGTTGATAAATCAGTCAGTCAGTCAGTCAGCTTTTCCTTTTATGTATATAGATTAAGAGCCGTTAAAGTTTTGATTTGAACGAGTGTTTCGATTAACTATATTTTCAATTTAAATAGAGCGTATGAGCGATTTTTTTACAGTAGATACTAGTAAAGTATACTTAAATTTGATATGAGAACTTTTGTACTTGGTTCGAGAAAACTGTTAATAAATAAAACACCGTGAAAAGATAAAGCTCAAACGGCTGAACTCATATATTCGTCATAATATTACAATTTCATTAATTATATAAATATGTTACAATAATATTATTTTGTAAAGCTCATGCTCCCTGGGACAGCGGTGCCGTCAGCGGATATTATAACGGTATAGGAAGCAGTTACAAACGGCAGAGGAAACGATGTTGATACCTATGTTACAGTGTCAAAAACGCTTCCCTTCTTATTTCAATCGACGCTCTGATACAATAATATATGACTGCACCGCTTTCCTATTAAATCAGAGCTTAAGGAACTTACGTACACCAAAAGTCATACCAGCCTATGAATTACTTGAAATACCTAAGAGTCATCTGCATTGTCTTAACTTTGTATGAATAATTTTAACTTCTAGACCACCTCGGAATAAAATAATAAAAAATTGTTAGCAACGTTAATAGGTAACTATTTTTGTGAACAGGCCCGTGCATGGATGACTTTTGACTTGTACTTTTTACTTCTTTAGTTTATTACCGTGTATTTTCGAAAGTTCTTGTTTCAAAATAGCCTTGTTACAACTTTCCGAAGGTATGCACTAGGCGACTGAGCTAATATTATCATAAATAAATGCATTAAATAAAATCTTTGTTAAAACGTTCTGCATTTTTTTTAGATCCTATGAGCCAAATTTCACATATTTACTTTAAATTTTTAAATTATTTCGAAGAAGTAGTAGGTAAATAAATCTAACCTTCTCATTTTACTGCTGAAGTGTAGATTTTCCCGAGCCGTAATCTATTAAATAAACGAAATTTACAAAATTACGCTACCAATAATGGTAGCGTATTTTCTAAGGTTATTTACTACCCAAATTGGCAAAATTTGCACAACAATCCAACCACTCATAGTTACGGAGCTAGTTCGATGTTCCTCGAGGCAATTAACCGGCATACGGGAACTAGGCCAAACCGCCTTTGACTTTGTAGATACACCATTATTTACGGCTATATATTTTTAGAAAGCAAAATCTAGCAGTCTTCTAATGAACGTTTTCAGTTTAAAATATAAAGGGGAAAACAGCAATTAAGTACCTACCTATGTTAAATAAGAAAAAGTTACAAAAATTACGTCCATCTCTTTAATGCATTAACGTAAGTAAGTTTTCTATTAACTTCACCTCTTATCATTATCCTGATTATTGAGGGCTTTGACCCCTTTCATTAATCATGAATTAGTCAGCGATTTATTAGAGACTAGCTGATACCTACTTGCGACTTCATCCGCGTGGATTTAGGTTTTCGAAAACTCTTTGAATTTCCAGGATAAAAGACGACTATGTCACTCTCCAGGTCTTTAACTAAAATGTGTCACATCACGACAGCCCGTTGCTCCGTTGTGGTGTGATTGAAGGACAAGCCAACAAACATACACACTTTCATATATTTTGTAATATGTGGTAGTAATAACAAAACTTAAGATTCTCCAAAATTTTTTACCTGCACGGCGTTAAAAGAAAATTTTAGTTCCGGCATTCGGTACCGCAGGCAGTGCTAGAACTTTATTGAAACCTCTAAACAACAGCATTAAAACAATATAAGTAAGGGAGAAAGGAACCCATTTCAGGAATAGGTTTCATAAGAGCTAACGACAGTTACAAAAACTACGCAAATCTTAAACGACAAATGAGAGAAGTTGGCGCAATTTGTAAGTTGGCATGTGCTATGGAAGGTACGTTGTGTGCTATGAAATTAAATAGTCAAGCAATGTGTTCATGTCTGAAACATAATATTATATGCAGGTGGTATCGGCAGCAAAGGATTAGTGTTTTCTTAATTTTTTTGTATGTCATTAACCATGAAACGTATTGTAACTGGTACTGAGCTTGACTGTGGACTGTACGGTATGCTTAGTAATAAGCTAAGCCGATTCCTAGTTCCATTATCCATAGTACGATAGAACATATGTACTTAGGTAACTTACAATAAATAAATAATTAATTACTAGCCCACGCAGTCCACTTATAAGACACTTATCCCAACCTATATTAGATAGACCATTACAGGACAGACAAAATTATTTCAATTTTCAAAGTAGGCACATTTAGAGCGCTTATGCACTCATCCAATACGGATATAGAAACCTCGGACCAAACTCGGGTATTGCTTACGCACTAATCCGATCTCTGAGAAATCCAAGCTATGACATATCTACGTCATATTATGTCCGAAGGTCCGATTTGAATCCAAGACACATCCGAGATATTCTCACGGATAACGCAGAGAAGTCGGAAGCGAAAGTCGGAGCTAGTGCGTAAGCTACTATACAAATAGTTCTATGACTACTTCGGAACGTATTATAGAATCCGTAAAGATTTTGATCGGATGCAGTGCGTAATCTCCCTTATTGTACAAAATTTGTCCCATTACAGTTTTATTATAAGCTTATATTATGTCTGAAAACTCACCTGAACGGATTCTTCTGTCACTCTGTACGTCCTGTCGACGTTGGCTCCACCGATAACGAGCACGTCCCCTCCCAAATCATTATTTATCATATTTTCTTCTTGTTTGATACCCATAGCGCACGAAGTATGGAACCGTCTCGAAGAATTTGTCGTACATTTTCCCGGGCTCTTTGAGACCCCGATATTAAAAGCATTCTCTAAATTGTCAACATTCCTCAGTTTTTGAAATTGGACGGCAATATCGGCGCCGACTTTAGCATTGTTCTTTATGAGCGCGATGTCTGTGAGTCGTTAAGGAAAAAACCGGTCAAATGCGAGTCGGACTCGCACACAAAGGGTTCCGTACCATCGTACAAGATATTTTAACATTTGTGCAACACTACAAGTTTATAACAACAGCGCCATCTGTATGTGATTTAGTAAATTGTTTTTTTTTCGTGAACACATTTTAATTTTTTTTGTGATGTAATCAAATCATGAATTCAAGGTGAATAATTCAAGGTTTTCGGATTTTTTCCTTTACTTGTGCTATAAGACCTACCTGCCAAATTTCATGATTCTAGGTAAACGGGAAGTACCCTATAGGTTTTCTTGATAGACACGACAGACGGACAGACAGACAGACCGATAAACAACGAAGTGATCCTATAAGGGTTTTTTTTAGGGAACCCTTAAAAATTGCAGCAATTAGCTTTAGTGGGTATCATTTTAGGAGCATTTATGCTTCTATACGTTAAATTTACTGCTGGCATTCGTTACGAGCGGGTCAAGATTGTAATTAAGGATTTTTAATGGCTCCAGAAATTGTTTTCTATTATATTGAAGTGACTTTCCTTATGTGTTTTATTGTTTAATTTCTGAATCCTTATGATACATAGAAATCGCCGTGCCATGCCCCACGACGCGCAACGCACCGCGCACTGTGGATTTGAGTATTGGGTGCCACACGGGCACTGCGTTGCCGCTCCGGAAAAAATTATGACGTTGCAACGCACCACCCCTCCCCGCCTTGTCTCTCTGGTCCCAAGTTCCGCTGTGCGTGGGGTTTGGCATCGCACCACGTCGTAACGCATCGTGTGGCATGGTACACTGATTTCTATGTAGCACAACGCAGCGGTACCGCTCAGGCGCCGTACCGCTAACGCAAAGCATCGTGTGGCTTCACTCTTACGGATTTGAAATGATTTCAATATCATTGAGAAAAACATTATGGTATGTACATTTTGGTGAATATTTAAGTCAAAAAGGATACTGGCATCAAGCGATGCACCACCCGTGGCTGCAGACACGGCAGCCAAAAGGAACGGAGTTACTTCTTTGCCTGTAATTCCTTGCTGACTGACTTCAACTAATGCGTTCTTGATAGCTGCTTCAATAATTGTATCTGTCCAAACCGGAAAACACCCATAAACACTAATAAATAATTAATAATTTTCAACACTTACATCTAGTCATACAGAGAAATTCCTAAAATAGTTTGCTCGTGTACTTTCAACATAATATAATAGAACCTAGCATTAATACTAAATACAAAATATAACGAAACTATGCAAAATGTTTTGTTTAAAAATTCCTCGCTAAATTCGACCCTAAACAAAAATTGATTTAATTTAATTCATTTTTCGAACCACCTTCGAACATAATTACATATAAAAACTGACATGATGAAACCTTAGGTGCAGCTAGGTATAATTCAGTGAAGCTAGTTCCATCGTGCTGTACAGACCATGTAATTCGGAAAACCGATAGATGTTGCTACTTAAAACTACTTTATTTAATTCAAATTAAAGAGTAAAAATTACACTTAAACATAAGGTCTACCACTAGAGAGTCAAGATAATCTACATAGTTTAACTTTGAACTTTGCATTTTTTTTGCAAAAAACACATTATTTAAACACATAATCTATGTTGACTTATCTTTTTCTATAAAGTCAAGTCTTTTAGGGAATGATGTCCGAGATTGGTCCTGTGGACTCGATGACGCTAAAGAGGGCTGAAAAACTTCTGCTCTAGAAACTTGATGTATATTATCCAATTATTTATCTTTCGAATTCAATACGAAAATGCTCGTACATTTCTTCAGCGCTGTGGTAATTTACTTCAAAGGAGACCTTTAAATGCCACCACATTATAAGTACTCTACCTTTCGCCAAAGGTCTTTTTTTGAAAGGGTACGATCGTAAGAACGCTATTGAGCTTGTGTCGCATGCAAAAAGGTATAGAATGTATGCAAATGGCAAACTGGTACGCTCGGGTAATATGATATGCAAATTATAACACTCTTTTTTGTTATATATTTTTAATTTGCATATCTTTTTCATTACTTTGGGTTTATTCATAGGAAACTTTTTGCTCTCAACCAATATTAGCTTTGCAATATTATATTTGGTAGGTATGTTATAATGTTACTGATAACATTAAAAAAAAACAACAGTCCGTTCACTATAAATTTTTCCCTGCCGTCAATGTTGGCACCATTGCTTTGTGTGCTTTATTCCTTAGAGCTTAATAGGGTTTATTACTGCGTGATTTGCAATGGTGCCAACATAACGTCAGGGGAACAGTTATAGTGATAACGGGACTGTACCTAAAGACTATTTTCAAAAACCGACTTCCAAAGCCACTACAAAGTAAAAAAATAACTTTTGTTGCTATACGTATCAGGGGGCACGGGAGTGCCCCCGCCAAGACGAGCCAAACTAAAGGACGGGGCACTACGTACCTTTTCTCGAAGCGTTTCATCGTATTTTCGAGCTATTATATACTGAAATCGGGCGAGCGTCACGTATCAATTGTTAGTTTATTTTATGCTGTTCCTGAAGATCCTGCAGTTCCTGAATCTCCAAGGTTTAGAATTAGAAGAGCTCTGCATCTAAGTATAATATCATGGCCCTGCATCAATAGGGCTGAGGAGTTGATACGTATAGTTCAATCAATATCTGCAATATTAATTCACCATCAACAGTTTCTGAATCTCCATAACTTAGGCAGACAATTTCTGCAGATTAGGATTAAGGATACAAAAAATTTACGAGACCATCTCGCAAACTTACTCTATTGTGTAAAACAAGTTTTGTGAATCGATTCAGAAATGTCAGAGAAATCGGTGCACTTGTACCTATATCTACCTACATGGAAAAAAGGCACCGAATTGAGATCCTTCCCTTTTTTGGAAGTCGATTAAAACACCGAGAAAATTATAGGTTTTAAGGTAATAAACATGTACTCACTATCCATTGCGTTTTTCTCAGGCACTGGTACAGCAATAACTATACCAGAAGAGAGATGTAACTGCCGCGCAGTGTACAAAATCCGAGCTGCGTGTAGAGCATCGGTCGCGCGGTTAGGCGCGTAATATCCTGAAGACGTGGTGTAAAACGCCGGGAAATCGTTGGACTCACCAAAAGAACACACTGTCACTCCTTGAGTTTCCTGTCATGAAAAATTAAATCTGAGCTTTATCTATAAGGAGAAAAACTGGTTCAAAAAATTGTGTTTTTAATAAGTCAATGGTTGCATCCGGCTCACCACAAAAAAATAAAACTAGTTTAGCTAATAAACAAATTGTCACAGTTTATGAATGGATGGGAAATCTGTCAAGTTTAAAATAAAACTGCTTTTAACGCTTATTTAAGTTTTTTTGTGGTAACAGTAGAGTGTGTTTTAACATACTTAGTTTTTTCTCTAGCTTATTCTTGTGTATTTTAATTTGTAATACTTAGTTACCTTCTGCCGATGATCATGAGTTTTGGTTCTTATTTATAAGATCGCTTATTTTATAGCTATGACAAACAAATAACAGTAGGTACCTACATGCAGATCGCAATTTTTTAAACATTGATTTCAAAAACCTTGCTGTTGAGTTAAGTTAGGTAGGTTGTGAGAGCGATGCAGCAGCAGTTTTCTCAAGATTGATGCCTTAAGGTAAACAGAACTACGTGCCTTCGACACGCGTCACATAGGAGGGGACACTTACGCACTGCTTCGCACAGAAAATGGAGAGCAATTGAGGTGAGCGACTGCAACGCGCGACAGCGGCAGGAGACCGCAAGTCTACCTTTAGACCCGTTACGCACGGTCAACTAGTCTTCCCGCAACTCAGTCAACGGCAACCGTTATAGAATCTGTAATTTGTATGTAAGTCGCCGTGTCTATAACTATTTACGCACGCAGTCACCGTAACTCCGTGCGCATAGGTACGTCAACTTTTTATATAAATAACAGTCAACCGAGTTGCTGGGAGACTAGTGGACCGTGCTTAGTGGGTCTTACACTTACCAAAAACTCGAGTGTTCGTCCAATATCTAGAATTGACTTGACACCGCTACACACTACCAGTGTCTTGCTGCGCCCCAGCTCAGTGAGATCTGCAGATATGTCCATTGTGTCCTCACCTTCACGATGCACACCACCTATGGCGAATTCATTGGAATGTATTATAATGTAAAAATCTGAACTGATTAAACGATTAACATTATTTCAGTTGTTTCAGTCGATTAACATCGGTTCAGTTCATAGGATATGAATAATGGAACGAGAGAACAGCAACTAGCACACTAGCAACTAACAGCTGTTCCGGTAACCCTTTTTCGTTGAATTTTAATGTGAATAGGAGCTTATAATTCACTTTCGTTGTATTAAAATACTAGATGATACTTACGACTACGTCCACGTAGAATTCGGTTTTTAAAATTTTGTAGGAACTTGTGGATTTTTTCGAGGTAAACGTAGCCTAAGTATATCCGTTTCTGGGATGCAAGTTTTCTCTGTACCAAAGGTCAAATCAGTTAAATGTATGGATCACTTCGTTGGATCTGGTTGAAGGACAAACCAACTAACCAACGAACACACTTTCGCATTTATATGGGTAGTGATGATTGTCGTCAAGCGCAAGCCTATCTTTCAATAAAAATAATATAATATGTAGGAACTCTTATAAAGTAGGTAATATATGGGATTTATACATATTTCGTGGTATGTTACGAGTATAACTAATAACAGAGACAGGACAGGCGAGAGCGGAAGGAAGAACGGTCCGGCACCCGCGCAATGCCTTTCTCATTCAAATTGAACATTTTCAGTGTACTTGTTTGAAATAAGCCTAACAAGCTCTTTTGAATTTATATCTTCTGTAAACTGACATCTGGGTGGAAGTTGCGGTCTAAGTCAGAGGGTACTTGTTAAGTTTTGTTACAGCGCTAAAGTAATATCAGTAATATCGTGAAGAAGCAAGTTATACTTTTATTAGGGGTATGAGTTTAAACATTTTGCACACTCTCCAACTGTAAGGAAAATTACTCGCTACCTACAAATAATCGCAAAAACATACTCAATGAAGTCATAAATTATACTCTCTACACTTATATTGAGGAATACCTATATATTTCTATCAATTTCAAAGTTAAGTCGCCTAAAAACTACTTCCTTTATTACAACATCATTCTCGCTATTTGACTAAACTTGAACTACCTAATTAAACATTCATTAAGTAGTTTTTAATTAAATCATTCGTCGATAGTAAGACCGCGCTATTAAAAAGTTTAAGCGTAATAGTATTAAAAACCTATTTTGATTTAAAATTGAAAATACAACGAATATATTATCCGTACCCTTATATAAATGCGAAAGTGTGTTTGTTTGTTGGTTTGTTGGTTTGTCCTTCAATCACGTCGCAACAGTGCAATGGATTGACGTGATTTTTTGCATGGGTGTAGATAAAGACCTGGAGAGTGACATAGACTTTTTATCCCGGAAAATCAAAGAGTTCCCACGGGATTTTTAAAGAACCTAAATCCACGCGGACGAAGTCGGGGGCATCAACTAGTTAAGTTCTTAAACTAAAAATTAAAACACTTAATCGTTTAATTTTAATTAGAGTGTAGAGTAGAGTAGGTGGGTAGAATAAATAAATTATTTATTTGCGGAGAGGTGAAACTATTCCATAAAACTTTAATTACAGGCAAACCGCATATAACATTGTACAAAATACGTAAGCGTTCCACGGTAAGTTCAATTATGCCGTATGGTGGAATGCTCGTGAATTTTAGCACGAATGAATTCACTGGCAAGCACCACATTCAATTAGAGCGCACGAGCTGCGTGATGAATGAATGATGAAATTAATAACAAATTCCACGCGACCTCCAATTCCAATATCAACCCGCAAAATCTCGTGAGCAAACTGCGAACACAAACCCAATTCGGTCCACATAAATCTTAGACCAATTCGTTTAAAGAATTACTGTGGAGTCGGCGGTTTGGGGATTTAGAATATTTCACCGCGTTGCGTAGCGAAGAATAACTTTTAAATGACCTTTGTGGTGTGTTGGTACAAACAGCCGCCTTGCTTACAAAAATTCTGGGTTCTATGGATGATATTTCAATTTATTGCTGATGTTACAGGAAATAGTTCATAACATATTACTTTGCAGAGTATAGATTATGTACCTATACCTACCTATAAGCTTAACCATAACATATATTAACAAAGCACAACAACAATTCGCTAACAGCACAGATCACGACAGTTAAGAAACTTCTAACAAAACGTCCAGGCTTCGACGTCACTGGGAGGCGTCAAATATTACTACATTGGACACAGGTAGCCCTATTTTTCTTTGATTTTATGTCACCATAACCTAATATTTGACATATCGTCGATTCAGGATTAAATCAAGAGTGCCCTTACTCAAGTTCACTCTGCTAACAGCCTCCGCATGTTGGCCTGCACTCACCAAAATCTTTGAGCCAACGCGAACTGGAACCTTAATATTAAGATTCAACACAAAGGGTTTTTACCGACAAAATTATTCAAGAGTTACATCGCCCTAGCTGTCTGCTCACTCCCAATATTTCATATTCATGATACAGCACGGACCTACTATAACATAAGACATTCTTTTGTATTACCAAAGATAATATATTAAATTACTTAGTAAGTAAAATTTTTATTTATGATCTTTTTTATTTTGTTTACAAGTTAGCTCTTTGCTGTAACCTGTTGGTGTCTTATGAAGATGCAACATATAAATCGGAAGCCGGCTGACCTGGAAGGGGTATGGTAATTTTATTATGGCTATTATACTACCTACTCCTAATTTTACCGTACCCGAAATCCTAAATCGATTGCCGGTAAGGTGGTAAAGTTTGTCTGTCAAAGTCTCCCACCGGACAAGAATGAATTTGGAAATTGTAAATTCGATAGATAGGGTATCTATCGAATTTATAATTTCATCAATCAAAAGACATCAAAAGACATAAGAATTGTAGAAATAAATTTTATAGACATTAATAGTCACTGAAGTAAATCTGCATAACAAACTTGTCATGATTGTTCGCTCTACGCTTCGTAGACTCGTAGCTTTTCCGCTACGACGCAGTTAACAGCTACAAATAACGTTAAATTTAACTTAGAGCAATCTAAAAATACTTATAGCTTTCAAATACAATTCAGTTACTATTGCCCCCTAACTATTACGCAATGCAATGAACTAGACAATTTTAAGAATTAAGGCTTCTTTGATCAAGTGACCATTTCGATCTTACATTTGAGCTGAGAGGTAAGCCATTGTTATGAATTATATTTTTGAAAGCATTTTTTATTATTTCAAACTGTGTGTGCTGCCAGTGCAAACATATTGTGGACTCGAAACTACTCACTAAGTATGAGTTTCATAAGAAAACTCAAAGTCAGTCACCGATGGAAGGAACTATACTTGGAGCTTCTCTACGTGATCAAATCAGTAATGAGCTATAGACATCGGTTACCCTAGATCTCCTACGGATCTGTAGGTGATCTAGGGTAGCCGATGTCTATAGCTCAACGGGCTGTGAAGCTGAAGTGGCAATAGGCAGGGCACAAAGTTTAAAAAACCAATAGACGTTGGGCTCCCTAGGTGCTACAATGGCGACCTTGTACCGGAAAGCGCAGCGTTGCAACATCCCCCGCTAGGTGGACAGACGACATCAAACGAATCACAGAAAGCCACTGGATACAGGCTGAAGACTGGCGTGTGGAAGTCTCTACAAGTGACCCATGCCCAGCTGTGGACGTTTATTGGTTGATAATGATGACGATGAAAGGTTATTTCCCAATATCTACAGTTACAAATACTGTGTTACATATTCCAACGTCGACATACTTAGTTGAAATCACTTGCGCAGCAAACCAGCCTCGAAGACTATGGTACTAGGTTATGAGTCCGACGCACCGTCAGCAAGATTCACCTCGACGTCACACGTGACTCCAATTAATTGGGGCTAATCTACATTTTAATATTAGATGTTATAGCTAAGGTATTAAAAGTAAGTAAGAGATATGAAGAGGGGCATTCTGTGTCGTCTCACCTCAACGCAGTCTCTTAGTTAAGTTAGATTAGATTAAATTTAGGTCGTCACAATGTGAAACTCTGCATCTAATCTCGGTGCAGAGTGCAGGCGTTAGGTTAGGTTAAAATATAAGGATTTTAGAATAAATTTAGTAAAATTCCATTTTCGTTTCCTTATAAAATCCTTCTGGCTGCGGCTTACGTAACTTCTGTTATATCAGCTAGTTATGTGTGGGGAAGGCCGTGCAAGAGATCTAGGTAGGTCAGTGGACGTCTGTCGGTTGATAATAATGATGATAATGAAAGGTTATTTACCAATACCACCAGTTACAAATACTGGTATATCAGCTAGTTCTGCTGCGATGATGGTGCCGGCTACTGTGGTCGCACCATCTTGCTGTCCCGCTATGACGGGCGCCAGGTCTCTTCTAGATGCTTTGATAACACCTTTGGCTTGTGCAAGATATTCCAGTTGTTCCTTCGTTAAGCCCACTGTTAGAACGCCTTTCAAAATGGCGATTGTTGCAGGAGTAGCTCCCTGAAATATAAAATTATTGTTAAAGATAAATTTTAGATGTAAATTAGATTGCATAGATTTGTTGATTATATATTATGCTGTTAATGCAGTAAGTATACAGTAAGTATATCGTTCGTTTGACATGGTTAACGAATTTTATAGACTAACTAGCTTATGCTCGCGACTTCGTCCGCGTGGACTACAAAATTTCAAATCCCTATTTCACCCCCTTAGGAGTTGAATTTTCAAAAATCCTTTCTTAGCGGATGCCTACGTCATAATAGCTATCTGCATGCCAAATTTCAGCCCGATCCGTCCAGTAGTTTGAGCTGTGCGTTGATAGATCAGTCAGTCAGTCAGTCAGTCAGTCAGTCACTCAGTCAGTCACCTTTTCCTTTTATATATATATAGATATAATAACGCACGATCATGGTAGAGTGAGTCATGGTTTCAGCATGCTCCTAGGTGTCGTTTTGCCCCATATGTGCTGAAACACTGCGCCAGTATCTATACCCGTACTACAAGATTTTACGTCTCACCAAACCATACCAAATTCGAGAGTCGAAATACTTCCGCGTTACAGTAAAATGGACCTAAACAGCCTTGAATTCAAGTCAAATATTCAATGCCTCTGATTTTAATTTCGCAATGTTTCCGCTTGGAGCGCTGGCTGTAGAAGTGTAGACAAACTTGAGCTTTAAAACAAGGCATTTAAGATCCAGTTTACTGTAACGCGGAAGTATTTCGACTCTGTAATTTGGTTTGGTTTGGTGAGACGTAAAATCTTGTACTACGGGTACTGGTCAGTGCTACTACGCGCATTGGTGTTATATACACTTGAAATTTTTTTCAAATACCTTGCCTTTCCGGTGTTTTAGACTTAATATCTTTAGATGTCGTGTAAATACCAAAAACAATATTAAAAACTATTAAATTAATCGATATTCATAAAAAATTACTGCACCTCGGCTCTAACACAGTGAAACTACTCTATTCTGCGCCTTTATTCCGTCACGATGCTGCGTAGAAATCAAATAGTGATATGAGATACATATTATATTCCTTCCAGAAATTTATTTACTTTTGTTTATTTATTTATTTATTATTATTTATTACTTTTGTTTATTTATTTATTTATTATTTTGTTTTATTTATTTATTTATTATTATTACTTTTGTAATTATTGTTAAGTACTTAAAATCATCAACTTCACATCCTTGTCATTCCTGGACCGTTCTATTACAAAACAACAAGCATGATGGTCATCAAGGGCAAGACTATATTATTATTTAAGAAAAAATTGTTCAAAGTTGTTATATTAGCTGCAGTAGGTGTGTAGATACTTTTCAAAAACATACCTGTTTTCGTACAATATCTTCAACCTCACGAGCTGTCTCCAAGTTTTTTGGATAAGGCATCCCGTGGGTTATGATGGTCGATTCTAGTGCAACTATTGGTGCTCCTTCCGCTTTTGCTTGGCGTACTTCCTCAGAATAAACTAGGGGAAGAGACGAATAGCGCCGTGTATGACGAGAAAATCCAGTCGACTGTAGTCTCCACGTAATTCTCAACAGACGCGACATCTTGATTATTATGAGCTTGACAGGTCACTGTGAAAAAGTTTTTTACAATAAAATTACAATAAATTGTTTTAAACAATAAGTAGCATAACTGTTATAATTTTAAGTAACTTCCAAGTCTTCGGGGTAGTTTATGTTTGTCCGTGTATCACCGGGACCTAAACTGATATGAAAGAGTTACTGAATATAGCTGTTTCTAAATAATAGATGATTCCTTGACGTTATCCACGTGGTTTTAGGTTTTCTTAAATCCCTGTGTGAACTCTTTAATTTTGAACATGACAAAAGATTAGATGTACTCTAATCTTGTACCAAATTTCATCAAAATCAGATTAACGGATGGGCTGTGAGAAGCTAGCAAACAGACAGACATTTGCATTTATAACATTAGTATGGATAATGGGCAGACTTTCGCATTTATAACATTAGTATGAATAATGGAAAGATCTATCAGGATACCTAGCTATAGTATATCTGGATAAGAGAATTTTTACTAAATGGAGTTGCCAACGCGACAGGTCGAGACAATCAAGGAGGTAACGCCCCGTACATCCGTATACGTACAGCCCCAGCGCTAACCCGGTGCGGGCGAGCGCGGGTTACGTGCGCGTTCCCTCGCCTCATACCCCGATTGCCATCTCGACCTGTCGCGGACTATAGATACTTTAGTTTTACTGAGAATAAACTTGGGTGAAGGCTAATTAAAACTAGTTTATGCCAATAGAAATAGAAAGTTTTTTATTCAAATATTTTTTTACAAATGCTTCCGAATCGAGAAGTGACTCGGTCTTTTCTAAGTTCTATGCTTTCGGAATAAATGTGCTTCCGAGTAAATTTACAGGCTCTGTAATATAATACATCTTCATAATTTTACACCTAAACTAATTTTAAATAAAAATAATACTTAATTAATTACTAACAAATAATTATTATGCTTCAAGTTTTTAACGGAGCCTCGATAAATTACTTATTCTACCTGAGCGAGCACCTATTATAGAAGATAACAAAAGAATTATTTGTTAAAATAATCTTGATCATTAAAGTGGGGTAGGATTTAGAAATGATTTATACCTATTATAAATTATTATTATGTGACTTAACCGAATATCGATGAATTATAGCAGCCATTAGCGTTCTACTGCTCTTTAAAACTAAGTACCTATCTCTTGCGAAAATAAAAACCGGCCAAGTGCGAATCAGACTCGCGCACTGAGGGTACCGAGGAGGGAGGGAGGGATAAATCAAAAACTACTATGCAAAAAAACTGTTTAGAATGTACAGGTAAAGCCCTTTCATAGGATACCCCATTTGGTATATTAATCTTACTTTGAAAGTTGAAAATACTAATTATATTTGTTCATGAACACATTTTAATTTTTTTTGTGATGTAACCACAAATTCACGGTTGTCGGATTTTTCCCCTTACGTGTGCTATACGTACCAAATTTTATGATTCTAGGTCAACTGGAAGTACACTATAGGTTTCTCGACAGACAAACAGACAACAAAGTGATCCTGTAAAGGTTTTTTTTGAGGTACATAACTCTAAAAATTAATGGTCTACTATAGGTCATATTTCACTAAAACTGCCGAGTTTGCTCATCAACTCGCCAGAGCGGTCGTCAGAGGCTTTGCCACTGACGACCGCCTCTTAAAAGAATAGCACTAAAAATGGAACGAGCACGAAATGATGCCTTTGTCGCAAAAAGAAACATAACAATAACGCTTCATATTTTGTGATTGTATTGTGATGAACGCTTATGAATGAACTAAGTAGCTTATGCTCGCGACTTCGTCCGCGTGGACTACACTAACTGACTGACTGATATATCAACGCACTGCTCAAACTACTGGACTGGCTCTAACGACCTAAACATCCGCTAAGAAAGGATTTTTGACAATTCAATCCCTAAAGGGGTAAAACAGGTGTTTGAAAGTGTAGTCCACGCGGACGAAGTCGCAGGCATAAGCTAGTTCAATAATATGTCAATTACATTCCAAATATGTGATAACGTTCGGTCATGAAAGCGGTCTTTAGCAATTAGTTCACAGCATATTAGGCTCTCAACCAATACAAAAGATACAACATTGTTACCTGAAAAAATTCAATGATAAAGCAATGTATAAAATTAACCTTTATTACGTTAAGTATGAAGTTTAAAGTCGCTTGCAAAAACAGGATGAACTGGTAGTGAATTGGCGGAGTTTTTTTAGCCCTGTCATCCTTTCCAGCATTTTTTTTCATTGTATTTTATCCACAACGAACTCGTTGAAGGGAAAAGAATGAAAAATTTACTGAAGGGGATAACTTGAATATCCAATTGTATTAATTTTGAAAATGTCTGTAAAATAAAAGCGGTGGTCAAAACGTCAGCCTCCATTTCGGGAGATCGCCGGTTCGATCCCGCACACGTGCATTTCTAAGCTACGAGTATGTGCGTTTTAAGCAATTAAACATCACTTGCTCTAACGGTGAAGGAAAACACCGTGAAAGTTGCACGCCTGATGCCTGAGAGTTCTCCATAATATTCTCAAAGGTGTATCGAAGTCTGCCAATCCACACTTGGTCACTGTGGTAGACTATGGCCAATCTCTTTACATTCTGAGAAGAGACCCGTGCTCAGTAGTGAGTCGGCGATGGGTTGATCATGATGATGATGATGGCTGTAAAATACGTGCTCAAGACATAGAGTTATGAGATAACCACATCACTGACTCAAGAATAAGATCTTCAACTAAAAATCATCAGCTGAAAAATTGTTAAAAAATATTTATTACTAATGAAATAGAATACTAAAAAGTAGGTAAAATTAAAATTTTCCTTTTCATGCCTTTTCTCTACTTTTTTAGCCTGACTATTGATACAGTGCTGTTGAGGTTTCAAATACACAGATATGGATATATGCTATATACATATACGCTAGATAAGGTGTGCCATACAAAATATGAAAATCTATTCGATAAATCGTTATCGATCGCGTTTGTACAGTTTTATCGTAGCATGTGGATGGAAGTCGCAGCAATCGTTCAGTTTGTTCGAGTTATGCCATTAATTTTTTCTTCACGTTGTGTCAAATGGGTTTCATGTTGACAGATGTCTTATGACTAAGTAACATTAAGCGCCGATTAGGCTCAGTTAAACTCACTATCCGCGCCAAAATGGTGACAATCAAGTCGTTTCAAAAACAGGTCGGCAATAGCAAGTCCAGCGCACTTGTATTAGTAGAAATCAGTACTTCATTCATAATTAAAAGCATTCAAAGAGACCATGAATACTTTAATAACCCTCTTTTAATCGATAACGCATCAAAGAGTCTTGGCAACCAATGGCGTTATCTCCAAGCAACCAAATTGTTTATTTTTGACAATATTTGACTAATCTGCCATACAATCAAGGCATGACGCCTTCATAGAGTCATACTAATTAATATTGTACTAAGTTTAGTGTATTTGCTTTTATTTTATATAGCAAAATATTATTTTTTAACTCTATTTTTGGTAAGTCATTAATTATGTATCACTTTACCTTTAGTAGGTACTTAATATCAATGTACCTATATTTAACGATCGTTTTCTTTCCCCATTCATTTATATATTTTTCTTACAGTAATAGAATATATTGCATACATTTTGAGAAAGGTGTTGCTCTACGTGTCAACTCTTTTGTCAAAAAACGATTTTAGTCCTTAATTTAAGGGTTAACTGGGGTTAACGCACTGGGTAATTGGGGTAAACGCATCGAAACTTCGAAATGGGTAAACGGTTGAAGTTTCAGCTCAGGACTTTATCAGCTTTGAACATGGCGTGGGGTTTACCGAAACTGCCAGGGTTGACGTTCGCAGACCCAACGAAGACCCAGCAACACATGCGAGGCTCACTGAAGTACTACCAAGGATATCGATTTCCGGACACCACGGTTAGAGCTCCAGGGGGTACCGCTACAGATGTGGATAGCAACGCGTTTGCTTTACCCGAAGATACTTTAATGTAAGTCTTTTTATATATTTTCTCGTTAGCTGAAGTAGTTTATGGGACAAGAATAGGTACTCTCATAATACGTAGCCGAGTTTATTAAAATTGATTTTATTATTGATATTATCTTCAAAATTTATTAGGTACCTAATGTCTCCGTTTTGAAAGATTAAAAGCAAAATTGGTCACAGCTATGCTGCGATGCCACCGAGGTCGTGACCTATTATAGATCCCAAAGTAATCGGGCTAAGCCGATAACTCACTACCGACGTGAATAATGACGGTTCCAATATGAATGTAGCCCATGAAACTAATACTATAAAGTATCACGCAATAACTCTGTCAAACCAACTAAAGTAGCAAAGCCAAGTTCGAGATAAAGTAGGTTTAATCTAATATTATTTTTATACCTATCGCTTATATACCCAATGATTTTGGGTTTTGCACATGCACAGTGCGGCAGCGCCGGTGCATTTAAGCGCTGAATAAGTCTTACTTGTATTTTACAGTGATTAAGTTAAGTACCTACATAGTGGTTAAATGTTTACGAACACTAAAACGTTTTCAAATACTTAATTAATAATATGAGACTGTTTTCAACGCTTGCTATACAGAGAAAATATATAGGTATATCCATCCATACCTAATATTATAAATACGAAAGTGTGTCTGTCTGTATATCTGTCGGTATCTGTCAGTCTGCTAGCCTTTCACGGTCCATCCGTTCAACCGATTGTAACGAAATTTGGTATAGAGATGAACAATGATGAGTGATGACAAATGAAAACATCAATTTAATCGTGGTATGTACCCGTTATCTACATTAAAGTAATATTTTCTAGCTACGACCCTTCACTAACCTACGGCAGAGTGAAACAGCCAGCGTTGCCAGCTGTGATACCACATTGGGTGCATTACGACAAACGATGCTTGAATTTTACGGCTTTCTTCAAACAGCCGGTCTATGATAACCCTGACGAAAACTATAGAGTCCGAATTGTTAACCTGGTGTACTTCCTCGAGGACGATACCCTCACAGTGATGGAGCCACGAGTTAAGGTAGTGTACATCCGAATTCCGATATTTTGTACAGTATTAAGTATATTTATTATATTAGATTATAATTGTATAAAATATCATAATTTCTCCATCAGAGAAAACATTGTCTTAACTCTGGGCACTAGTATTGAGAATTTCTTAACAGAAACCCCAATACCTATTTTTGCCCTGCTTGTATATATCTATATACAAGCAGGGCAATATCTATGTATCCATAGAACCAAATACTGTGAAATGTAACGGTACCGACTATCGCACATGTTTTATTCACATCAGACTTCACTGCAGATAAACAAGCCAATGTAGCTACGAGGAAATATTACGTCCCTGTTTATTTACTAATGCACGAGAGTTTCCTTTTGGGCTTTCAGGGAATCACTGCGTGTTCACGGCAAAGGATAATGCAGCTTATTGGTTCTGACGGGGAACAGATTGGCTTATGTTATTGCTGCTTACGTTGAGTATACTGCATTGTAGTGAAATGCGTCGAGAAGTACATTGTGATGTACTCAACCTGCAGCTTGATTATGTACCTACTTTAGGCAAGATTTATTTTATGCTGAGCATGGGCAGGATTGTGTCGCAGCTGGGCAATGGTCAATACATATTTTGCAGTCGGTCTCATTTTATTACATCACTACCTGATGCCCGCAAGTTCGTGCGTGTGCGTTCACACGTCCAAAAATCACGTCAATCCGTTGATCCGTTGCGACGTGATTGAAGGACAAACAAACACACTTTTGCATTTATAATAAGGGTACTCGTACTTAGGTACTGATTCATATAAATATACGACCAGCTATACTTAATTAAAATAAAACGTACAAATCACTTTAACGAATGTCTCACAGAATTCGGGATTATGGCAAGGAAAAATCGTGAAGCGAGGCAAGATACCCAAGAATGATCTCGGAGAATATTGGCACTGGAAAGATCTGGACATCGGGAAGGACTTCTGTATCTACGGCAAAGTGTTTCACACGGTCTCTTGCGACCTGTTCACCAAGGTAATTTTTTTTTATTACCTAATAGCGAGCAAACGAGTAGGCGGGTCACCTGATGTTAAGTGATTACCGTCGCCCATGAACGTTTGCAGCACCAGAAGAACTGCCAATGCATTGCCGACTTTTCAGGAATTTGTTGATCCGCCGCTTCAGTTAAATTACCTACTCCTTATCTATTAATGAGACTATGTATGTATCTAGACAACATATTAATTTTATTTTATTGCAGGATAGGTAGGACAATCATCACCTCTCATAATATTATAAATGCGCGCGAAAGTGTTTGTTTGTTGACATATTGGTTGTTGGTAGTTCCTTCAATCACGTCACAACGGGGCGATGAATCGACGTGTTTTTGTCATGGTTATAAAATGAAGACCTGGAAAGTGACATAAGCTGATATTTATATCGGAAAATTAAAGAGTTTCTACGGGATTTTAATAAACTAAATCCACGCGAACGAATACGCGGGCATCGCCAGCAAGGTTGGAACGCACCTGCCTAAAAGATGCTTGCAGATTTACTCTTGCCTTGAAGTTAGGTTATACGTGACAAGTAACATGTACACCGGAAGGGCCGGAAGGCCACACCTTAGCGATTCGCGTAAAAGTTGAGCAAAAACGTTTCGTGCGAGTAAATTAATTGATGTCGACCACATGAGGATGCCACCGTGCACGGTTTTTCGCTGTGGTAGAATGATGGAGGAGGAACAAGGTTAATAAATTATAATAATTGAGGGATGTGTGACATATTTGGAACAGGGGATATCAACCTCTTACTGCGCGTAACATTGATGTAGGAAGCCCTACGCACGAAAGCATCATTAACCTAAGTCTGTAGATGGATGGGTGATTGACTTTAGAGGTCCGAATTTAGCTATTTCGTTTCCTTCCATAGTCCGCGGAAAGCAGGTTAAACCGCTGGTCCCCGTTATCTCACTAGCTTCTGATAATAATCGTTAAACCCAAGAGTTGAAATTTCGCACGCTTAGTAAATTACCCTGGCAGCCTCTACCGCATCATTATATCAAGAAAATCCCTACTATTACGGAATAAATGGGTACGGATTACGACCATCGGCAGTGAACAGACGTCACACAGAGATTACATACACCTCTATTAGTTCGAGATTGCTAACGTTATCTACTCGTTATAATGTATTTTTGCGATAGAAAAAGCTTTTCATTATTTTACGAATTGTGCTTGACCACAATATAATGTACTTAATCAAATTTTGTGTCATGATGTAGAGTTTTTAAGGACACAATGAGTAAAACACTGTTGTAATTTGGGTAACAACAGTGCCCATACCTATTATAAATGCGAAAGTGTGTTTGTTTGTTGGTTTGTCCTTCAATCACGTCGCACGTCGACGTGATTTTTTGCATGGGTATAGATAAAGATCTGGAGAGTGACATAGGTTACTTTTTATCCCGGAAAATCAAAGAGTTCCCACGGGATTTTTAAAATTATTAAAACCGGCCAAGTGCAAATCAGACTCGCGCACTGAGGGTTCCGTAGTACAATCGTATTTTATCGACATTTTGCAATGATAAATCAAAAACTACTTACTAGATTTCGTTCAAACCAATTTCCGGCGGAAGTTTGCATGGTAATACGTACATCATATATTTTTTTTAGTTTTATCATTCTCTTATTTTAGAAATTACAGGGGGGGGGACACATATTTTACCACTTTGGAAGTGTCTCTCGCGCAAACTATTCAGTTTAGAAAAAAATGATATTAGAAACCTCAATATCATTGAGTTCCAGTTTATTGTTTTTATGTATATGTTTTTTTTTCTATTTTTGTGTAAAAGTCTTAATGCGGTGCACAGAATACATCTACTTACCAAGTTACAACAGTGAAAAAAATGGTTGTGACATACACACTGACAGACAGACATAACAAATCTATAAGGGTTCCGTTTTTTGTCATTCGGCTACGGAACCCTAAAAAGTGTTTATAATTTATACGCTTACTATTTTCGATTCCTGATGTTAAACAAAGCTTATTATTTATGACGGACAGTCATAAATTAGCAGCTTATAAAAAAGTTACTGATTTATATTTTTAATCGGTCCGTACCAGGCTGGATCAGCTAGTTTTAATATTACAAATTGGGCACTGGGCATACCGCCAGCTACAATATTATACCTACATAATGTAAAACTTTTTGCGCACATACTACGTCAAAAACCTGCAACATTACTGAAAATTACTGCGTGTAAAAATTAGTTTGGCCCACTTATAGCTAATACTCTGGGTTAATGTTTAGGATATTTTTTATCCCGAAAAACAATAGGGTTTTTTCAGGGTGGACACTGAATTTTTTTAATTGATCCCATACCTAATTTCGTTAAATCATTCTTTTTATTTACAAAAGTTTTACTGTCAGATGGCAAGTAGAAGTAAAGATCTGATAAATACTTTTTGAGATGGAGGACGGAACTCCTCAACGAGTATGTATAACAGAAAATCCATCGCGATCAATATTTAAAAACTTAATACTTAAAAGAAAGTTTTTAACCATATTTTACTGAAACGAAAAATATGTACAAAGATGTTCTTTGTAGGGAGCATATTTTCTTTAATATTAGTATGAAAGGGTTATTAAAGATAGATATTTATGTACTTAAATTAAATCTAAATCTAATCTTAAATCTAAATATTCAAATGAATACGACATACTCATAAGTACTGAAGATCATATTCAAAAATTATGTGACGGTATTGCATATCCCGTTTTTATTTTTGGTCTAGACAGATAAACTTATATTGCAGATATAGTAGTCTTTTACTGTTACGAATACTCGCAATTTGTAGGTAATAGGTATACCTATTCAGTTATTTAAGGGGAATCGTCACAGTTAAATCGTTCAATAATATATGAAATATATTGCAATCTTTCGAATAACAATAATTTATTATGTTTCAAAAGTGAATTCATAACACGCAAAAGATTGGATTCCGTAGCCATGTTAAATCCTAAAGCTTTTTGCGATTCCTACAGGGTAATTTTATTTCCTTTCGAAAAACTATCTTAGAAACCTTACAATTAATAATATTTTTTTTAATATTTCGTTCAGTGTGCTTAACATGAGATTTTAAATCAAATTCGAGCGTAGAAACACCTTAAAGTAAAATGGACCTTAATTTTTTAGTTCAAAGGTCAAGTTTGTCCATGTCTACAGCCAGCGCTCTAAGTGGAAATCTTGTGAAATTAAATAAGTGGTACTGAATTTTTGACTTTAAATCAAGAACACTTTTTCTGGTTCACTGGTTCACTTTACTCTGACGATTGTGTTTTGACGCTCAAATTCTATAACGTTGCGAGATGTAAGATCTCATACTAAGCACACTGGTATTGTCACGCAGTGGCATCACACGTTTTGTTCTTTCAGTCTGGAAGAACAAATATTTTTTGATAAGAGAAGAAAAAGAATGGGAGAAACCTGAGGGTGAAACATATAAATAAAACAGTGTGACAGCAATCTATGTAGGTGCATAAGACCTTTGAATAGGTTCAGAGTCAGACTAAGGTTACCTACTTATTTATTGAAAAATAGGAAGTTGTTGTTGTAATTATGTATGATTTAAAATAATACAAAATTAATATGCTTGTTATAAAATGCTTGTTATAAAACATGGTAAGTACGTGAGAATTCACTTAAACAGGTTATTAATTTAAAGATCTTTAAAGAATTCAAGTGCATCTGCGTAAAGTAGCAATTTGCAAATCTTTGAATAATTCAGTCGTGTTAGCTAAGATAGAATAATAATGTAACACGGTTCAGTACTCCACGCTTTTTGTCGTAATAAGGTAAATTAAAAATTATACTTAGCGTTAAATTCTTCTTAGTTTTTTTTTACTGATATTTTAGGAAATTTTATGGGTTACCTTTATGCCAGTTACTAACTAAATTAAAATTAAGTACCTACTTAAGTATTATTAAATCTAAAACTTCAATAATTAATTTGAGAGAACCACTTATACAAGTTCATACACTTTCACTGTCGAAATTAAAAACTGATGGGTCTAAGATACAAAAAGACATTACTTATACCTACTATTAAACTCATAAAATATCCCTTCCGTTGTCTGGTAAAAAGATATTTTGCAAAAGTTACTTCACTTTGCGTAGCCCATTCAGTGTGATACACTGACTAGATTACGGCCTTTTGTCGCTTTTTGCTTTTCACATAGAATCATTTGAGAAGGGTTGTATTATCTTGGTTCATCGAGTCGAATTCTAAACAACGACACACTTTTTATTTAAATACAAAATATTTAAGTTATCTATTTATACGACTGCCCAAAAAGAGGAGTGTAATGTTTGCAGGATTCATGTACCTATGTGAGTTTTTTTGCTCCACCATTAATTCTTAATGCCTGAACTGTTTTAGGAGTAGGTATCGTTAAAATCCCTAACATCATCTCGAGTGACACAAGCTTTGATTAATTTTTTTGGAAAAATTTAATATGGTGACGGTATGGCGCCATTTTTAAATGTGATTTTTTTATTTTTTGGTTGGTATTTAATTTTTTTTTGTTTTTTTTTATAAATAGCTGTAGGTAGACCTACCGTTCATTTCAGCGTTGGACGATTTATCTACATTATGTGCCTAAGCTGAAATTATATGCAAGCACAGCACTACACAATAATTATAATATACCTAGCTATGGAATTCCCTAGGCACATTATACCTACTGTTTTTGTAATATTTTCTGTTAATTAGAAATCGTCTTCATTTTTCAGTAAGTATTTGAAATATAATTTGAATAATATTAGTAGGTATTTAATGTGAATCTTAAAAACTGAAAACTTATAATACCTAAAATTTTGTCTCTAACTTGAGAAAAGGGTCCTCTTACGAGCGTCACACTACTCTTTTGTTACAAAATGACATTATTTTGTGATATAATAATTTATATTGTTACTTATTTTGAGTTTACATTTTATCTGTATAAAGGCCAGTTCAGACATGCGCAAAACGTGCGGCTGCAGACCACGCGATTTGCCTGTGGAATGTGGATATGTAGAGAGAGGTGACGTCACCACATACATCTTATTTCTCGTCTCAAAAAAAATCCTGACGGTATACCTACGTAGACTTTACTCCAACAGAATTATGTAGGAGTTGACATAATGCTGTAATACGTGGGACCAAAACTTGTGCGCTAAGTTTCGGCTCAGTAGAACTTAGAAGTAATTCATATAGTAATATCTGTCGCAAAAAACTAATGAACACATATTGGCCTATCAACCAATAAACAAGTTGGCCGGTAAGTATATCCAATAAAAACCACTTGCACATGAAATTAAAGCTTATATACACACGCTTTAATTTTTATTATGAGCAGAACGCTGGAAACCACCGGAGAAAAGAGATATCACCCCTGAAAATACCACAAAAACATGCAGTTTTTACTAGTATTTTATTGTAATTATAAGTAGTTCAGCTATAAACCACTTACATTACTGTAACTTAATCACTCTAGTACGTATGTGTACGTATGAATCTTTTTGTTCGTACGCTCATTAAGTACCTGAGAAGAACAATGTTGCAACTTGCATTGCATGCAATCAAGCTTGGTCTTTCCGCGCTCCACACTGTAAAGGTTCTGCTTTGGTATCACTCTAAGGTGAATAACCCAAGTGATAAGCTGACCAAAAATGCACCACAGCATGAATTTCTCCTTTGTTGATTGAATTTTCACAACAAAATCGTCACAAAAACATTTTATGTCCTTGACTGTAAATACCCGGTGGTTTCATGAGATAAACTATTGCGTTACAGTAACTGTAGGTTATATATAAGCAACAAACTAACATACATTAGAACTCTATTGGTTACAAAAATGCCCATGCTCCTTTACAATGAAATAAACAAAGTAAAACAGTTTTATAACTGTTTAAAACCCGCGCGGTTTGACTATGTGCAGATTTTAATGTGTCTGAAATAGCGACAAGCGTTAGCCTGCACTGCGATATTTCACCGCCCGAATTTTGCTCGCAGATTTCTGTAACATACGAAAAATGTATGAGGCTGCACAGGCTTAATAGAATACGCGCGAACGGCTTCATAAAATTTCCATAATATTATATTCCACAGAATTCTGCGGGAAAATCGCACGGTTGAACTTTCATAGTCTGGTCTTACCTTTAGTCTCACTCACCGCCCACGCACGGATGTAACCCATTGAACCGGATTGCTTATGAACTTCCATAGCCCTTGCCTCCGTCACACTGGAGAGAGGTTTGAAAAGGGTTGCTTCTCGAGTATATTATCGAGTACCTACCTAAATTGGGAGACATTTTTCATTTCTCATATAACTTTTGACAATCATCCACTCAGGCTAGCGCTAGGTTCATGTTAACTTATCATAAATGCGAAAGAGTGTCTGTCTATCTGTCTGTCTGCTAGCTTTTCAAGTTCCATCGTTTAATCGATTTTGACGTTTTGTACAGAAATAGCTTGCATCCCGGGGACTACTTTTTATCTCGGAAAATTAAAGAGATTTTTAAAACCTAAATCCACGCGGGCCAAGCCTTTCTTCTTTAACACGAAAAGAGAAAACAACCCCTCGAGTGGTACTTTGTTAAATTAAAATCATTATGAGGTTCTTAGACAATTTTTGTAAAAAAAAACCGTTTCAGAAATAATGACAGCCAAAGTTTTTAGCAATTAAACATGGCTACGGAAAAACGCGCGATTATAACCTTATGCCGTTTTATTTCTGACACGCACTTGAGCGTTTTTAGGGTTCCGTACCTGACAAGGAAAAAAGGAACCCTTACAGAATCACTTCGTTGTCTGTCTGTCTGTCTGTCTAACCGTCAGTGTAGTGTGTGTCAAGAAAACCTAAGGGTACTCCCGTTGACCTAGAATCATAAAAATTGGCAGGGAGGTTGGTCTTATAGCACAAGTAAAGGAATAAATCTGAAAACCGTGGATTTGTACTTACATCACACATAAAAATTAAAATGTTTTAATGAACAAAATATATTTAATACTAGCTGACCCGCCCCGGCTTCGCTCGGGTGGAGTATTTCGTACTGGGAGTGTCATCGTGAAGCCGTTGCTTGATACCTAAAATATCAATTCACTATCAGAAATTCTTAAATCCCCACGATTTAGGACTTTAGTACTTTGCAGTTTGCAGCATCAGGATTGAGGAGTTAGGATCCGAAGTTCAATGATGTAGCCTATGCTTGGTATCTAAATTAATTTTGCATCATTCGCAGTTACTGAAACATTATAGTTTAGGAGTGCTGTACCCTACATCATCAGGGTTGAGGAGTTGGGACTTGAAGTCTGAGAATAAAGTCGTTGCTTGGTACCTACAATATGAATTCACTATGAACACTTCCTGAATCTTGATAACTCAGGCGGGCAGTAACCCTGCAGCATCAGGATTAAGGAGTTGAATCTAGATTTTTTTATGTGACCACCACGAAAACTTTTTTTGTTGATTTAAAAAAAAATGCAAATCGGTCCAGAAACCTCGAAAAAATCGATGTAGAAAAAAGAACCACCTCCTTTTTGACAGTCGGTTAAAATTCGATGACCTTGAAATATTTACGGAACAATCTTTAAAATATCCCCTTTCTAACAAAAAAAGAATGAATGAAATCGGACTACGCGTTAATGAATTACAACTCAGTATACATTTTAAATTTCATCCCCTCTCCTACGGGAACCATGCTGAATTTCGGGATAAAAAGTATCCTATATTCTTCCTCATAGTATGACCTCAAATCGTACCAAGTTTCATTGGAATCCATTCAGTAGTTTCAGCGTGATGAGCGGCCGTGATACAGACAGACAGACAGACAGGCAGACAGACAGACAGACAGACAGACAGATAGACAGACAGACAGACAGACAAAAATGAAAAAAATTACAGTTTTGGGTTCAGTATCGATTATAGAGTGCCCTCGTAAAAAAAATTTCAAAATATCTTCAATGTACAGAATTTGACCTGTTACAGTTTTATTATAAGTATTGAATTGATTGATTGATTTTCAAATTTCAAAATAAGATACTACAGTACGACAGCAAGACAACTAAGTAAGGTATCATATTATGAAACTTTCATGTCAACAGTACGGTTCACCTTTAAAATAAGGACTAAAATCGTACTTTTGACATGAAATTTGACACAAAAAGTTAAAATGGCGCGTGAGGAGTTAAATTTTATACGTTAAATACCTAGGTACCACTAGTTGGTAACATGTTTCTAATTCTAACTCTGTTAACCTTGATTCCATAAGAGTCTCGGACCACACACTCGGTTGCTCACATGTGAGAGCGAGATAGATACCTCATGTGGTCTCACCAACACATCTACCTATGACGTCACATGATAACAAACCCGGTTTTATCGGTCAGATGCTTCACGATTAGCGACTTATACAGTGTAGCTATAAAGTATATTTTATTAAACTACTGAACATAACCTTACTAATACTGACTGTGCACATTACGAATTAGGTACCTACCTAGATAATTGATGATACCGTGCATTTGACCGTTTACTATTGTGATTGTTTATTATTCAGGTACGCTACATTGAGTAAATTGCTAGCTTACCTCTGCTCGTTGGTTATGTTTTGAGAACACCACGCGTTTGGCAGCCGGCCGTGAAACTGGGGAGCCCACGTCACAAAACTGGTTCGGCAATGGAATCGCTCAACTCGAACTGTACGAGTAGTTTACTGACGATAATACGTTAACGTGGACATCGGGATTTGAATTAAATTATTAAAAACTTATCCCGTTGTCCCCGTTGTCGTTTCTGTTTAACGGGGACAACAGTATTTGAATAAAATTATTGAAAATCTATCCCGTTGTCCCCGTTCTCTATTCCCCTTCAACGGGGACTGCGGTAAATGAATAAAATTGTTAAAAACTCTTTCCGTTGTTTCCGTACTCTGCCCCCTTTAACAGTATCCGAGAGTCAATTCCACAGTCTTATGGAATCTTGCTATGGGGTAAAGCAGCAGATATTGGAAAAAAATTCGTATTACAAAAAAGGGCAATACGTGCAATTTATAATTTAAAACCGCGCGATTCCCTAGGAGAGAAATTTAAGGAAATAGATATTCTTATAGTAGCTTCTCAATATATTTACAATAATATAATTTTTGTTAGACATAACATTCTCCGTTACAAAAAAAACGGTGATTTCCACGACAGACAAGCTAGGAACCGTAATAAACTTGCAACTCCTACGCTTATCTAAGATTTTTTTACGAAAACATAGAGGTTTTTTTACAGAGGTAAAATTGGAGTTAAAAGGTTATATGAAAGTCCTATGTTTTTGAAGTTACAGGTATGAAAATCGCCAATAGGCTTGAGTTATTTTGGAAAATCCCCTCTTAAGGTTTGTAGAATAGGGGATGAAATTTTGTAAGCGAATATTCTTTTTAAGGGGTAAGTTTTTGTATCAAATGTAATGTAATAAGTGCTTCTATAAACAATGTAAATTGTTTATAGAAGCACTATTATTATGTATTAAGAAATAGACGGAATGACACACTTTTTAAACCTTCGTGGTTTTTTGCTGTGTCTAAATTAGATTTGTTAAACATTCTTTATGTTGGTAATTTAAAAAAAAAAATCTGATAAAGAAATATTTTGCGAAAATACACTCCTAAGGGGGTGAAATGGGGGTTGAAAGGTTACATGAAAAACCTATGTTTTTGAAGTAAGAGATATGAAAATTGGCATTTAGGTATTCTGGGTTCTGTGCCTTAAGGTGAGTAGGTTAGTGACGCCTTTTGCAGCGGGAAAATTTCTGATCTCATGAGAAACCAGAAATTTTACGCAGACGAAGTCGCGGGATTATCTAAAATAATTTATACAGATTTTTATTATTTAAAGCTAGTAACCTAAATGACAATTTTCACGTCTCTAACTTTAAAAACATAGAACTTTCATACAACCATTGACCCCCCTTTCATCCCCATAGGAGGGAATCTTCTTACCTGATACCTACCCCCTAGAAAGAACTTACGTTTCAAATTGAAAGTTAAAATAACAATATTTAAAACTTTTCTATAAAACTATTTTGCCACCCTTACGAGGGGAATTTCCCAAACTGACTTATACAGATTTTTATTATTTAAACTTAATAACCTAAATGTCGATTTTCACTTCAGTGAGTGAGTGATATTTCTATATACACGGTGAAATTTTAGTGTTTGCCTTCCCGCAGCAGAACGATTTGCCCTCAGTAGTACTATGGAAATTTTGAGTTAAACTTAAAAAATACAAATGTTTTTGTCTTAAAATAATTTAAAAAAAAATCGACAACTCTAAAGTGTGAGAAACAGTAGTACCTCTCTAGATGTAACGTGAATAGTGGGTAGGTACATCCACTCGAACCACGCTGTCAATAAAGTGAAAAAGTTTAGAGCAAAATAAGCTCTCGCGCGTAGTGATATGGCATAAACTAGCCTGCACGCACGTGGTATCACTATTGGTTCGAGGCCTCTCTCGAGGTCTTTTCTCGATTGTAAATTTGTCATTTTTGACTCAAATAATTTTTTTTATTTATAAATCGATTGTAATACCACGACACAATCATTTTGCTTTGGGGAAAACAACCATTAAAATTTCAGCGTGTATATGTCGCAGGTATATTGTCAAAGCAGTGATATTATAATTTCAGTAGTGATATTATAATTAAACCGTAGATTGTCAATCGACTTCATTTCTCAAAATTTAACGGTCTGGTTTTAGTGTCATTGTAATGTGACGGGGACACTATAGTGATATTGTAAGGCAATGATATTTTGACAATTTGTTGGTCATTATGAGGCCGTCTCTGATTGGCCGTTTCGAATGTCAATTTTGCAATCATAGAGTTATAAGTACTATTGTACTAATATCATAGGAAGTAATAAGATACTTTTCTGGAGGAGGACTTTATTGACCAAACAGAATGCTCGACGTCTCCCACTGCCAACTTCACTCATAATAAATAAATAATGAATAAATAAATAAATATCTTTATTTGCAAAAAGATTTGGCACATATGAGTTTGACCACTGGCTCCCAAAGAAGTAGAAAATGTGTCATGGGAGCCAGTAATATACCTAGATTTATTATAATGTCGCTATAATGATCCCATGATATTACAATACCACTAAAACATGACTAAAACCAGGCTATTAAATTGTAAAAAATGAAGTCGATTGACAATCTACCGTTTAATTATAATATCACTACTTTGACAATATACCTGCGTTAGATATAAGAAGAAGAAGATAATTTAAAGCTAAACACCTCCATGTTTATGGTTTTTACTAAACGATTTCATTACAGTGAAAAAACTGTGTATATGGTACCTAGGTACTTAGTTTAATTAAATAATAATGTCGACTCTCGGATACTGTTAAAGGGGGCAGAGTACGAAAACAACGGAAAGAGTTTTTAACAATTTTGTTCATTTACCGCAGTCCCCGTTGAAGGGGAATTGATAACGGGGATAACGGGATAAGTTTTTAATAATTTTATTCAAATCCCGATGTCCCCGTTAAACGGAAATGACAACGGGGACAACGGGATAAGTTTTTTATAATTTTATTCAAATCCCGATGTCCCCGTTAACGGGGATACGGCTAACGGGGACAAAGGGACTACATGCGTTTGACGACCTCCCTGTCGCAGTGGTAAGCGCTGTATTCTTATTAGCGGGAGGTCCCGGGTTCCAAAAATTCCAAATTTCTGTTGACGTGAGTTTTATCATATCGCACTGATGATACAATACTGTCGTAACTCAAAATATGTCAAATTTGAGATAAGACCATATTCAAACGTAAAATTCAATTCCCTACACGCCAATAATACCGTCGTTAGAATAGTGTAAGAAACAAATAAGATATGGCGCCGTGAGTCAGTGTTCATGATTGTCCAACTATCGTGATACCCTAACCAATATTGCATCATCTTTAGTTACATCTAAATTCGACGAAAAAGGACGTGACACTTTACGGTTTAGACCGCATTAATTCTAATTGGAACGATATTGTTGAATCGGGTATGTAAAAGTTCAACTATTAATTCGAGTTAATACATTATAGCTGATTTAAACCTAAATAGATATTTCTAGTTTATAGGTGTATTTCTAGTTATTACACTATTATCAATTCACAGAAATGAAATTTAAAATAGTATTTTCACTTACGACTTCCTTGTTGGTTTAGTAAGTAATTTTAGACTTAATACTGTTTTGCTGAAACATTTTAACTAGCTTATTTCTTGTGATAATTTATTAATATTTAAACAAATACTTATTTGTTAATTACAGCATTTAAAATGACGTATTCGAACATATAAATTTAAAAATGAGAATATTGTCATTTACCGTTTTTTTTTAATAATTTTGAGTTACTACATTGTAGGTGACATACAATATTTAAGGTGTTTTACTCAATTAATATTTGTTTTTCTTGTAGAATCAGTATGCATTGTGGGCGATTGCTTGTTGATATGGTGATAAAAACAACGTCAACCAATCACCAGAAGAAGGAAAACGATTAACCTATTCTGAAAATTGGAAGAATTGGGACTAAAATGGAAGTTGCATATAGAAAAAAATACACAGGCTAATCCTGATTAAGAACTGGATTTCATATTTTATTTTGATAATTTCCGCGGCCAGCAAAATAATAAGTATCTCCTTACACTTACGCAGTACAAAAAATGAATGTTAAAGTATAACTTATAAATTTCTGATTCGTGGTCACTCTCAAAACGAGGGTGACAGCGTTATAGAAAAGCAAGTAAAGTGCTTCCTTTCATCTGGATCAATCTATCTCCCACTAATATTATACCTTAATTCAGACCGCTTAAAAGACAGGACAACCCTATAGAGTCAGTGAAATGACTTATGATAAATTTTTTGACCTTAAATCACTTCAACAACAGTGGGGTAGTAATTTTAATGTGAACACGGATAGAAACCAAGTATAATGGCACGACATTAAGAAGTTTGTATGTATATTTTTTATTGCACTACAAAAACACAAATAACAGGTTACAATAAAAGATCTTAAAAAGTAGGTACAAAGATGCTTTGCATTGAAAAGGAACATCCAAGTACTTTTTTCTATAAGACTTCTTACGAAGATGGAAATTACTAAAATGTTTTAGTACGTAGTACATGACGAGCTGGAAACCAAACGTTATTATTTTCTGTTGCTTTGACACCAGCATAAACAATTAAATCAAAATATAAAAAAGACACGAAAGAACTGCTCGACAAAAATATAATTCCCAGGACCTATAATGAATCATACTTTCGAGATTTGACTGGTTAATTATTTTAAGTACTTAAATAAAAAATATTACTGCCATTTTGATGCTAATTATTAGTAACAGACTGATGTATTAAGTATACTTTTATTTGTTTTGCCTAGCTCCAATTTAGTGACTACGTACAATTTCAGTGCAGTTACAATAATAGCTGATTATTTAAGTAAAACAATAAATATTTTGATTGGCTCTGTTTTTTTGTATTCAAGACAAATTTTGTTTATTGTTTTGGAAGGTATATTTTGTTATTTTATGTTGAAATGGGCACAAATTGGTGAAATAACATTTTGATTATTACTTTTTATAAATAAAAACTGATTATCTGATTGATTTTTCTTGATTATCTGGTTTTATTTATCAATTTCCAAACCTAAATGTGAAAATTATTATGTTGGAGGGAACTATAAAACTTAAAACTAAATTTAAAAATTGTTGTAACTACAAAATTTTACTCAAAACCATACGGAAAAAGTCACCTATTATTTGTAGTAACTCAAAAATTTTCAACAATAACTAAACAACTAAAAATAATTATTCTTTCTGAAAACTCTTTTTTCAGAAATACAGTCTTAACTCAAAAATTGCGAATTACAGTTACTACTTGTAATTTTTAAAATAATTGGTAAAAGATATTTGCGTTAATTTTATTTATAAACCTTATAAAGTATTTACTTTTTTATTATCTATAACAGGAAGTGAATAATCAGTTTTTCGTCGATTCTGAAAAAAGTCATTTTTTGAGTTACGACAGTATTGTATTATTAGTGCGATATAGGCACTAGAGTATAGTTGCCATATTTTCTTGAGACCCTGTCGGGACACTTTAGTGGAGGGAAACGTTTATACTTACATGGTTAGGTACTTATGTGAAATTAAACAAAATAAATTCAGAAACCATAATGCGCCAAAACTCGCCGTTGTTTTAGAACTCTTTGATTTCTAAAACAACGGCGATGAATTCCTAGTATTATTTCACTCTCCAGGTCTTGAATGTTATCCTTGGAAAACATCAAGTCGCGTCGATTCTTTGCTCTGTGGCGTGATTAAACGACAAACCAACAAACAAACACACTTTCGCAAATATGATACCTAATGTTAGAATCTAACAATGTCGGTTTCGTAAAATAGGTAGGTACCTACCTTATAGTATCATTAGGTACCTATCTAAATAGATTGCTACAAAGAGATAGATCGTTAGTTAGGGTTATGTTAAGTAGTGTCAGAGAGCGTTGCAGCGGAGCGTTCGGTTTCATCAATCATTCCGTGCCAGGTGGTGCCTTGACTAATTGTACAGGCTGCCACCAGGGACGACGGTGACAAATAACACATTCCATGAATGTCCAAATTATACAAACCTTTTTTGTTGTCAGCATAGAATTCAGATTGGTCAGGGGATTAAATTATCAAAAATTCTGAAACACGCAGGTATTTTTATGGTTTCGTACCACAAATGGAAATAGGAATCCTTATAGGATCACTTTGTTGTCTGTCTGTCTGTCTGTCTGTCTGCCTGTCGTGGCTGTCAAGAATGGGAGTCCGACTCGCATTTGACCGGTTTTTTTTTCATTTTTTACCGAAAGCCCAAATAGGTAGGTACCAATTTAAAACTGATTTTCCGGGATACAAAATTGCTTCTGTCCGTCCCCGGGACTAAGTTAACTCTTAAGACTTGACTTGACTTAAGTTAACTCGGTAAAAACATTTTTTTTACTTTGCTTTGGAAGACGGAAGTTGTTTTTTTTAAATTATTTTTATGTATTAGATTATACCTATAGAAGAGAAGAATAAAAAGATAGCCTAATCGACAGGAAGCTGTTTGTCTTTGTACCAAATCTGTAGAGACGTACTTAAATGTCTCTGGTAGAGACTAGAGAGTAGATAAACGGAACACTTAAATAAGAGTTCGGTTCATCAGTCACCAGGTGACAATCTGGGAAATCGTACTTTTCACGGCTACCTATCGATGTTAAAGATGTTAAAATAAAAAGTTTCAAAGTTCATTCCTAAAGTTGTCTGCTATTTAAAGGAAGAATATAAAAGAAATAATACGCCGGCGAGAAAACGACTAACTATCGGCGATTTTCTCTGTCAAGAAACGCACAATAAATGTACATTCCATGTAAACGAAAGAGGCATAATATATCAAAAGTTGCTCTCTGACTGTTCACACTGCCGGCGACGACTCGCTGTACTAGTTTTGTCGCTGAACTTTATCCTGCTATTAATATATATAATGCAAAATCGTTTTAAGCTAGACCCAGTGTTTTGAGCCAGACAGTTTTTCCTTTAATAAATAATATTGGTACATAATAATTAATATTTCATCATGACATAGGCAGACAATACTGATTTATCGAACAATAATCATTTATTATTATTATTACCAATTCGTAGGATCGATGTCAGAACTTTGCTAAACGGTTAATTTCAAATTAATACAAATTACTAATAGTGATAGTGTCAATGCCAAATACAAACTTGTAACAGTATTGTAACAAATACATCTATAAGTAGGGTACCTTTTGTAAAGAATAATTTCATAAAAAATCAATAATTAGATGTTATATTAATACTTTGATATTCTTGGTAGCACTTACAAGATAAAGAAAATCTATTGGCGCAAGAATCATTCAAATCAGTCGACAATATCTTAAGTACCTAGAGCACCACAAAGGAATAATCAAACCATGGAGCGAGACCAATAATTAATCTATGAATCAAACATTAATTATATAGAGAACACGATAATCTATTATTTTCGTTGCGTAGTCAATTAAAATCAAAGTCATTTTTCCATACCCGAAATGCAAAAATATATGCCTTCTTAAATACGACATAAGATCTGGATTGGTAAATTGTGTATTTAAATATAGTTTAAAAATTACAATGCGCTTATGTAATGAGATACAATTTTTAAACCCATATACCAATTGATGAAATATGGAATTCCGAATGCAATAGCGCGCGCCGGCTGAGGCAATGGCTTGACAGCATAAACAATAGTGTGTAGTATCCGACCAGCTGTGAACACTCTGAACAGAAGGGTAGCCAACTCGGTGGCAGGTCCTGTCGTCAAATACAAAGCACCGAGCACCCAGAACGCCGGTATATTCTCCAAATCGTTTAAATGGGCGCGTCGGGTTCTCTCTACGTCAGGATCGTTGAATTTTACAACTCCTTTGGTCGCTTTAGCATCCTCTTCATTCGCGAACACTTTCTTCTTGTGTCTAACCATTCCTGTTAACACTGACATGCCTAACACTTTCAGGGCTAAAACACTCGAGTAAATGATGTAAGACTGCACTGCGGGGTCAGCGATAGTCACAGGCACCATGTTTATTTCAGTTATTGATTCTTATTGTGGTGAGACGTGCGCTCCCTGCGGCTCACTAGCAACGAGTAGTCTCTGTCTGATTCACAATCCTGATGGGATAGTATATTATAGTAGGTATACAGTTGCAGCTCCTAACATGCCAGTCATGCTTGATAAACAAATTAAAGTACCTATGACAAGTGTTTATATTTTGTAGTTATAAAAACTTATCGTCATCCAATCTAACAAAAGGAAAATATGACTGATTGGCTGATCTATCAACGCACATCTTAAATTACTGGACGGATCGGGCTGAAATTTCTCATGCAGGTAGATAGCTATTATGACGTAGCCATGAGCTAAGAAAGGAAAATTCAACCCCTAAGGGGGGTGAAATAGGGGTTTGAAATTAATTTATGTGGTCCACGCGGACGAAGTCGCGGGTATAAGCTAGTTATAAATAAAACTAAGGGCCGGCACACCACACATTAGAAGAATCAAAGATGCTTGTATTTACAGTACGCGAGTCTGGTGGTTTTTCACGGAACGTCTATTTACGCATTTATGATCGCAAATGCGGAAACTCGCTTTCCTCAAACGATTGCTTGTTACATTAATTAAATAGTTTAAATATGTACCATTTGTAAGTGATGATGTATCATATTTGAGTTTTGACGAACTCCCTGGCGCAGTGGTACGCGCTGTGGTTTGTTAGTTTGCGGTCCCGGGTTCGATTCCCGGCAGGGATTTGGAATTTAATATCTTCCAAATTTGTGGTCTGGACTGGTGGGAGGATTCGGCCGTGGCTAGTTACCACCCTACCGGCAAAGCCGTGTAGAAACCAAAAGGGTATGGGTTTAATAAAAACTGCCATACCTTTCCAGGCTAGCCCGCATTCATCTTAGATTCCATCATCACTTACCACCAGGTGAGATTGCAGTCAAGAGCTAACTTGTATCTGAATTAAAAAAACCTAGGCTGCCGTATACCTACTCACTCAGCAGTAAGTTTTAAATTTTGGATTCAACAACTGAAAGTAGGTAATTTGTGAGGTTATGTTGTAGGTATAAGAAAGAAAAACATTCAAATAACATTAAATAAATTTATGTTGCTAGTTGCTACCTATCACATAATCTTATATCCATTAGGTACCTTCTTGTATCTATCGTTTAGGTATGAAACAGTAATGTATTATAGATAAAGCGACCTTCGACAATGAACTCATCATAACACAATAATATTAACATTGACTCTGATTATAGATTAATAATAATTAGAGTAACAATTTGAATCAGGCTTTTTCACAATACCTAGTGCCATTTGAATTGACTTAGTACCTATTGAAGTGCTATTTCAGATTAAAACAGTGTTCTAGGTGTTAAAATTAGTGAGATACTGGATATCATGTTGTATAACGCGTAAAATTTAACTCCTCACGCGCCAATTTAACTTTTCGTGTCAAATTTCATGTCAAAAGTACGATTTTAATCCTTATTTTAAAGTTGAACCGTACTTTTGACATGACAGTTGGCCTATAGAGTTTAAATAGCGTGTGAGATGTCATTTTGTACGAAATGCAAAAAAGAGTTGCAGCCCGTAAATTTTTTTGTCGTCCTGTGGTCGTTTAGTAACTGATGCTACAGTACCTAGTCTATAGGTAGGTAATATTTTGTTCATAATTAATTATCTTGTACTTAGGTGACAAAATCTCCTTTTGTTGTTATTATTCCAGTGTATATATATAAATATTGAAGCCCCACTGTCTTAACATTACCATAAAGTCAGGAAATTCACAAAGTTGTGTCTCCAAATCAAACCTCAGTCCCATAAAATACACTTAGCCTGAAACAAAACAAACGCTCGATGGCAGTGCGATGTGACATCAAATGCACAAGTATGACATAACGTTTCACAGAATGCGCGCGTACGCACATGACTGATTTATAATACAAGTAAAAGACGACAGTAGGGACTAATTATGAGCTCCAACGCACACCTTGCCTTTATTTGAGTCGTTGTATTATTAAAACTTCTAAAAGCAATGGAGGATACGTTTTTGTCGCGCCGCGCTGACGTCGCGCGTTATGAGTGTTTCAGGACCTACTTACCTACCTAAATTTCTATACAATGTTTACATCCGTAATTTATAGAGCGGTTATATAATAAGACACAATTCGTACTCCCATGAACCAATTGATAAGATAAGGAATACCATAAGCGATAGCGCGCGCCGGCTGGGGCAAAGGTTTGATGGCGTAAACAATCGTGTGTATTATCCGACCAGCCGTGAACACCCTGAACAGAAGAGTAGCCAATTCGGCGGAGGGCCCCGTAGTCAGGTACAATGCACCAAGCAACCAGAAGGCTGGAATATTCTCCAAGTCGTTTAGATGCGCGCGTCGAACTCTCTCGACGTCAGGATCATCGAATTTTACAACTCCTTTAGTCGTTTTGGTGTCTTCCGGATTTGCGAACACTTTTTTCCTGTATCGTACTCTTCCAGTCAACACTGCCATTCCCAGCACTTTAAGCGCCAAAATACCAGAGTATACGATGTAAGATCGCACAGCGGGCTCAACTAATGATGTAGGCACCATTTTTATTTATTTACACAAGTTGTTTCGTTATCGTCTAGTAAACAAGCGCGTGCGGTCGACACGGCAATCTGACACAATATGATGTTAATTGTGATCCTACTAGTTCCGAGAGTCAGAGTGAGACGGTGAGACCTTTAAATTTTGATATTACTATGCTGATACTTGATATGAACATGCAAGTCATGCTTGTTTTTACTCACCATCAGTTAGGACTTAGGAGTTTAGTTATAACTATAGATAGGTAGTATCGACCTATTACAAGTTACAAGTTTTCTGTCAACATATCGTATATCGTTATATCTATATTTATTTGCCTTTTTTATTAATAATCATCTATATATATAAAAGGAAAAGGTGACTGACTGACTGACTGACTGATCTATCAACGCATAGCTCAAACTACTGGACGGATCGGGCTGAAATTTGGCATGCAGATAGCTATTATGACGTAGGCATCCGCTAAGAAAGGATTTTTGAAAATTCAACTCGTAAGGGGGTGAAATAGGGGTTTGAAATTTGTGTAGTCCACGCGGACGAAGTCGCGAGCATAAGCTAGTATATTATAACTAGTTTAAATTCCAAATTTCAGCCCGATCCGTCCAGTAGTTTGAGCTATGCGTTGATAGATCAGTCAGTCAGTCAGTCAGTCACCTTTTCCTTTTATATATTTAGATAACCTACTTGTCTATCAAGTGGAATTGCAAAATAAAATTAATTAATTAACTCGCCCTGGCTTTGCATGGCCTGAGATTATATTATTAAACTTCATTCAATGTTAATAGTGTTACATAGGCAATTAATATTATGTTAAACATACAAACCTTCCTTGTAAATGCTTACTCTGCCAGATCATGATATTCTTACTTTATTTTTATTTTATTACTCTATTATCTAAACTAAGTAGGTACTTACTACCTACTTACCCAATACCTATCTATAAAATTCTAGCCTTGTACCTAACTCTACGTTAGTCAAGGTAACGGCTAGTTCTTTCATTGTCTATCTACTCTTTTTTTAAATAAGTTCTGTTTGTCTGTTTGCCCGTTTTTTACAAAGACTGGTCTAGGCTAGGTAAGTAAGTAGGTACCTTTTACCGCAGAAAATTTTATCTTATTCCCCATGGGAAATCAAAGATACATACCTATAGGTAACACGGTTAAAGTCGCAGTCAACTGTTGCTGATAGATTAATAATTTATTATTATTATTTTAAACGATTCTGAAAGAAAACAAAATAATGCAAATTGTGTAAAGCAATTTAATGATCTTTTTGATTAAATTTATATAAAATCTTAAAAATTAACACATAACAAATGCAAAACATACAGAACTTCGTAGTAAGTAGGTACTTACAATTTATATAATGTTCTTAACACTCCAAAAAATTAAACTGCAATTACTAAACCTTAACCCTACAGAGCTGATAAATAATGCAAGATAACCTGGACTCCCATATACCATTTAATAATATACGGCACCATGTATGCAATTCCTCGAGCCGGCTGAGGTAATGGGATAACGGCGTACACCAACGTGTGAATGACCCGACACACTGTATACACTCGAAATAGTAGAACAGCCAACGCCGCTGCCGGTCCAGTGGTCAAGTACAATGCTCCCAAAATCCAAAATGCAGGAATGTTTTCCAAATCGTTGAGATGAGCACGACGTGTTCTTTCCACTATAGGGTCATCCAGTTTCACCTTCCCTTTAAAAGCTTTAGCATCTTCGGGATTCGAAAACGATCCTCTTCCCATTCGCACCAGAGATGTCAGAGTCCCCACGGCCAATAATTTCAACGCTAATATTGCTGAGTATATAATATACGATTGAACTGTTGGGTTCGATAACTCTATTGCAGCCATTTTACTTCGGGGACAAGTAGACAGCTCACTTTAGCGGTTGATGATAGAATGAGGAATATTAATTATTCTGCTTTGAGTTTGCCGTTTGGTGGCGTTACTTGTAAACCAACAAGTTTAACGGTAAATGGTGTGGTCGGCTTAAATCCGTTGCACATATTTTATTGAAGGTTCGTAAGTAAAACTTAGATTCATGCTCGTACATATTCTTCGATGTATGATGTTGTAACATGAAATTTTTTATCGACGTGTGAATATAATGATGATTATGAAACTTATATTTAGCATTACTCGGGCTAAGGTTAAATTTAACGAAGAAAATTTTTACAAAAAAAATAAAAACCGACTTCGTTACACAAACACTAAAAATTGAAAAATAATTTAATTTATTACCGAATATATTATGTATACAAGAGTTAATATATTTCCATAATAATACTTTTTGGTGCCGGTGCCAATTAGCTTTAGCTGCGCGAATCGTCTAGACTTCATATTTTTATGGGACTCCACAATGGCACCTCATTGGCACCGACCCCAAAAAATATTATTATGGAACTATATTAACTCTTGTATACATAATATATTCGGTAATAAATTAAATTATTTTTCAATTTTTAGTGTTTGTGTAACGAAGTCGGTTTTTATTTTTTTTGTAAAAATTTTTTATTTCACAATTTTTAGTGGCCCCATGGAATTATGCTATGACTGGTTAAAAGTCTACTGTTTACTAAGCTATTACACTGATCGCGAGCAATTTACTCTTATCCGTTGAGGAGTTCCAGTATCTATCTTCGAAGATGTTCATCAGATCTTCACCAAATTGAAATGGGACCAACTTTGAAGTATACCCTTTCAAACAAAAAAATAATTTTCAAAATCGGTCTAGGCGTTTTCGAGTTATCGGGGAACATACATAAAAAAAAAAAAAAAAAAAAAAAAAAAAAAAAAAAAAAAAAAAAAAAAAAAAGATTCCGACGAATTGAGAACCTCCTCCTTTTTTTGAAGTCGGTTAAAAAGACAGTAAATAGTTTTGATGATACTGAAGATTGCTATCTATTCATTTTGCTTTAGCATTTTGTTTTGTTTGTGAAAATTAGATTTCAGTTCAACTAGGTAATAATTTTAGATTTGACGGACGGACAACGTCTAAATGCAATAATTAATAAATAATATAAAAGGCCCAGGAAGAAATGAATACCTTTAAATAATTATGTAATTATACATACTCATTAAAGTGATTATTATTTTCAGTAAAGACTGTGTCTTTCGACTTGACAAGAAAACAAATTGATTAGGTACGATAAATGATTACGATAAATTGATTATGATAACTTGAAACTAATATAAATTGACTACGATTGATAATTCACTCTTTTATTTATCAAGCAAATTAAAGCGCAAAACTACAATAAAAATACATTCTATAGAATGAATGGAACAATCTTTTGAAGGGGCTCGATAGAATTTTTGACGCCTTTTAAGGTTTGTTCAAGCTTAGTCAGTCCCTTGGAAACCTTTACGTTAAAGTACACTTCATTCTTTGATTACGGTTTCAGTAAGTGCACTTAAAAAGGCGGTTATCATGGAATTTTTGGTTGGTTCAAAGCAAGTAGGTACAGTACGCGGCAGAAAGTAATGTACATAGGCCTTTAGAATGACATTTTGGCTTTGTAGAGCGTTGTCCTGTCACTCATACCTATATATGACGTTTTGTCGGTCTCAACGACAGGGACAACGCTCTACAAATCTGCTATCTCCTTCTAAAGTCGTCGATATACGTCACTTTTGGCCGCCGGGATTGAATTGAACTCATTGGGCTATTTTGAATAATAACAAATTTTGTGGAGCACTGGCGCCGGCAGCAATTGCCAATTCAATTTGCATGCTAATAAATACAGAGTATTTTCAATTTTCGTTTCAATTTTTGTTTGAAAAGTGTCCATGTAAATAAGAAAGCGGGTCGTCAATATTTAAAAATTATCAGTCGGTGTCACATAAAGAGGCATCTTACTTTCAACCTGAGCAATAGGTGATTTATCGATCAATATAATATCTATTTTGATGGTATATACCTACATACACCATACATTACAAAAAAAATTAAATTAACATTACACCATACTGATACATTACACTTTAGAGTAAAGTTATTAGTGGGAGGTCCCGGGTTCGATTCCTGGCAGGGGTTTGGAATTTTATAATTTCTAAATTTCTGGTCTGGTCTGGTGGGAGGCTTCGGCCGTGGCTAGTTACCACCCTACCCGGCAAAGCCGTGCCACCAAGCGATTTAGCGTTCCGGTACGATGCCGTGTAGAAACCAAAGGGGTACGGGTTTAATAAAAACTGCCATACCCCTTCCAAGTTAGCCCGCTATCGTCTTAGACTGCATCATCACTTACCATCAGGCGAGGTTGCAGTCAAGGGCTAACTTGTATCTGAATTTAAAAAAAAAGTAATACACTGGTATACACTAATACACTCATGCATGGACACAATTTCCCGCGACTGTTGTCTAGACTCTAGAGGCTTATCTAGACTTGCGGTTGTCTACCTGTTTTTGAAGCAATTTGATTTTGAGCGTCAAGCGAGCGTACTCGGAATCGAATGTTAGTGATGAAACATCTGTCAACATAGTGTCAACGTGACATAGAATACCTAACAATTATTAAGTACCTACTTACTAAAGCGAAGACCGTTTGCTATAAAGTATCAATTTAAATTCCCAGTACGCTTGTTGGAGCGCTTTGAATGGGCACAAAAATAACTGTCATATTGTATGGAATATCTTTTCCAACGTACTTATATATTCTACTTCCTCTATTTCAGTGGATCAAGTGGATGTGTATCAAGACAATATAAAAAGTTCAAAGTCAAATGATTAATTCAAAATAGGTAATAAATTACTCTTATTGATGGTCTTATATGGTGTTAGATTTGTAAGATATAGTGGTGATAATTATTACGCAAACTTAAAACTAAAGCTACGAGTTATTTATTATATCTAATCGGAACCTATTTTATTGAGGTTTTCTCGATTTATCTAAAAGAATTTTTAAAAGGGTCTTATTTGTTTTTAAATTATTTACATTGAGAATATATTTTAATAAGGTAATAGAATACCCAAGGCTGAAGAAATATGAAATTCCGTTGAAATTCAGCTTTAGCCCTGCTTAGTAACAAGATAGGATTATTAAACGCCTATCGTGCGGTTAGTGGCAGCTGTGTTCTCATGTAACATTGCTTTACAATCCACTCAAGTTATGTACTCTGCATACCATCATCATCATCATCATTATGTACCAATAGATCATAGACGTCCACTGCTGGACGTAGGTCTCTTGAAGATATTTCCATACGCCACGGTTGTGTGGGTCTTCATCGACCTCCATGCAGGCCCTGCACAGAGGACTGTCGGTGACCGAAAAGGTATTTGCTTAGTGGGCTACGCCCTGTTATGAGTCCCGCCACCTTCCTAAGTTTACCTCTATCCAGGAGTAGTTTGTTAATTTGTCGATTGTTAGGGTTCGTGGTTGTTAGAAAAAGCTAGGTAGCCTATGAATTGCCTATTTTTTTTTGATTTCACGTCGCCCATAGCCTAATATTTGACATTTCGTCGATTCAAGATCAAACCGAGAGTTTCCCCAAAGTGCTGAAGTATAAGTGGGTATTGCCAGAGTGAACAAGCACTCTGGCAATACCCACGTACACTTCCGCAAATAAATCTACAAGCCAAGTGTAATGCAACTAATGTCGCGCAACATTTTCCTCAATTGTTGCTTAGTTAAGACATGGCCTCAACAACCGTGTCTTTCATAATGAAAACAAAATTAATTCTATTTATTTCTTGTCTAATAGGTACGAGCAGATAGTGTCTGTAATTTTCACAGCTATCAGCTGTGTATCGTGGCGTAGCGTGGGTTTAGATTGCCCTGTGATTGCCTTATCGAATGGTTCCGTGCAAACATCGACGCGGTATACAAATTGCTGCGAACGTATAACCTAGATTAGATGTTAAGGATTTGATTTGTTGTACGGTTAGAGTGAAGAAAGCCCACCGAAGAGTTTTTTACACTATCTATAGAATACATATGCATAAGATACAAGTTAGCCCTTAGGTGGTAAGTCACGATGCAGCCTAAGATGGAAGCGGGTAGACCTGGGAGGGGTATGGCAGTTTTTTATTAAATCCATACACGCCTTATCAGTCTCTGCACGGCATTGTACTGGAACACTAAATCGCTTGGCGCTACGGCTTTGCCAGTAGGGTGATAACTAGCCACGGCCGAAACCTCCCACCAGACAAATTATATTTCCACAACTCTACGAACTATCTCTTATCATTGATCCAATGATTTTCATAGCCCTTTAATTGTTAGGATTCCAACACTTTAATCGATTTTGATGAAATTTGGTACAGAGTTAGCTTACATCCCGGGGACGGACAAAGGCTACTTTTTATCCCGGAAAATCAAAAAATTCCCATGAGATTCTTAAAGGCCCATCAGCCTAGGTACGGAGCTTACATCCCGGGGATGGACGTAGGCGACTTTTTATCCTGGAAAATCAAAGAACTCCCACGGAATTTAAAAAAAAATTAAATCCACGCAGACGAAGTCGCAGGAATCATCTAGCATTCACTTAACAAAAAATTCGCCCCCGGGTGGGCTTGAACCACCAACCTTTCGGTTAACAGCCGAACGCGCTAGCCAATTGCGCCACGGAGGCACTTGAAGTATTGTATCAATTTATTTACTTATCAACAATTTTTACCAACACCTTGCCTTTTTTCACACATTATTATTTATCATGAAATCTAACAACATAGTTTTTTTTTTAATATTAATAAACTTAGCATCAGATAAACATAAAATAGCTTCAGATTCGTCGTCATTGTTCGTCTTATTCGATGGTCCACTATTGGATATCTCTTATAGATTTGCAGATTTGATATCGTGTGTACACCTGTACCTGGACAAAAAAAAACAGATTTATAATATGTGCTGTGCTAATGAGAGGGTACTTTACAGTTTGGGGCCGCCAATCAAACACCTTGCGACCCCGACGACGTCTATCAGTCCTCTGTGTTCTCAGCCACCTCGTCGTCAATTCGTTGAAATGTGTAGATGATTCTGGGTTTCTACGCATCTCCCCATTTCTGCTTTGATTACGTAGAGAAACTCTAAGCATGGCTTATTATAATCACTATAGATTATTATCTTTTCAGCATAATTTACTTTTATAGACACGTTTTTATAATGTCTTTAATCTCCTCAGGAATGGTTAGAATCCCAAGGCGTAGAACTCTCGAAAGAAGAGGATTTGCCCGTGGATTCTTATACTCAAAAAGAGCGCTGGAAAACAATACAGCCGCCCAAAAGAAAGCAGTCTCACGCCGATACTTTGCGAAGGTTCCTGGAATATGACGGAAAAGTCCTAACGTAAGTACTTATTTCTTTAAATTATAAGTATAAAAAAAATAAAAGTCTTGACTCTCCTACTGACTGACTCAGTTTGACGACCTCCCTGGTGCAGTGGTAAGCGCTGTGGTCTTATTAGTGGGAGGTCCCGGGTTCGATTCTTGGCAGGTATTTGGAATTTTATTATTTCTAAATTTCTGGTCTGGTCTGGTGGGACGCTTCGGCCGTGGCTAGTTACCACCCTATCAGCAAAGCCGTGCCGCCAAGCGATTTAGCGTTCCGGTACGATGCCGTGTAGAAACCAAAGGGCATGGGTTTATTAAAAACTGCCATACCCCTTCCAGGTTAGCCCGCTTCCATCTTAGACTGCATCGTCACTTACCACCAGGTGAGATTGCAGTCAAGAGCTAACTTGTATCTGAATAAAAAAATTAAAAAAATCATCAAGGCCCAGCCAAATCTTTGGTCCTAGAAAACTGATATTTTGTATACAGGTTTTCCTTTAAAATTTGACAAGGAATATAAGGCCGGATTTTTCCAAATTCCCAAATCTATGGAAAATTATACCTACTAAATGATGATAAATAAAAGGATGATTAGGGAAATGTCTATAGTTTTTTGCCTTAAGGCAATGGGCACTAGGCAAGACACAGACTAGAAATGATAATATTGTTTCATTCATACAAAACTATACAACTTATCCTTCATGAATCCACCTACTTGTCTAGCTTATTTCATATGTCTGTAATATATTCAGTTTGCCCGAAGTATGTTCCCGCATTTCATGAATATTGTTCGGTAAATTCAGTAGGGTTATTACTTACCTATTAGATATGAATTATGAGCTTTGATAACGAGAACATCTGGATGAAAAATCACGGGTGCGTGGAATTTTAGCAAGATTTATTGCATTATAATACAATACTTAGATATCAAATTGTTAGATATTAAACTTCACTGTACTCATCGAAGAAAGAGCTTGAACCTCGCACCCCCGACTATTCCTTGTTCTCTGCCTATTATAATGTGAGTTGTGTGTGACTGTATGTTACCTTTTTAAAGATGAACGACTGAATCGATCTTAGCCCCACAGAAAAAAAGAAGTTCGAAAGGACCTCAATAATTTCACGTGGATGAAGTTGCGGGCAACAGTTAGTATTAAACTAAAGCACAGAATACCTGTGTCAATAAAGTCATCCAATAATTTCAAGCAATCCAATTATTACTTGCCGATATCTATTCGTGCACGCCAGGCTACGTACAGACGGCAATATTTTTCCCGTAGATGTTGTTTACGAGATTTTAAGATTTTGACAGCTGAAAATACTTATATTAAACTGGCTTATGCCTGCGACTTCATCCGCCTGGACTCCACAAATTTCAAACCCCTATTTCGCCCCCTTAGGGGTTGAGTTTTCAAAAATCATTTCTTAGCGGATGCCTACGTCATAATAGCTATCTGTGTGCCAAATTTCAGCCCGATCCGTCTAGTAGTTTGAGCTGTGCGTTGATAGATCAGTCAGTCAGTCAGTCACCTTTTCCTTCCACCTCCTTTTCACCTCCACGAAGACGACACGCAGTCGTGCTTAATTGAATGAAAATGGTCGTTTTGTGAACGACTGTCTCGTATACGGTGAAAACGTATACGTGAAAAAATCGAATCGAGTAGCCGCAGTGTGAACGTAGCCTTAAATTTGCAAATTGCAGTAACTTGCAAGTTGTAGTGAACGTTAGTCGAGCTGTTTGGTGTTCCACATAATTTGGCAGCGAAGAGTCAGGTGTCTAGATGCACTACGATTTTCTGAATCTCTAACATAATCAAACTGTATGCAACTCGAACTTAATTCAAGTTGGAATACAATTTATAACTTTCTCGGGCTACGTAACCCAGGTACATTATGTTCACAGTTATTGTGTTAAGTTAATATTATGCAAGAACATGATTACAACTTTAAGATAATCTTACTTGACACTTTTTAGGGTTCCGTACCTCAAAAATAAATCCTTACAGGATCACTTTGTTGTGTGTCTGTCTGTCAAGAAACCTATAGGGTACTTCCCGTTGACCTAGAATCATGAAATTTGGCAGGTAAGTAGGTCTTATAGCACACGTAAGAGGAAAAATCCGAAAACTGTGAATTTGTGGTTCTAAAAAATTAAAATGTGTTCATTGACAAATAATTAGAATTTTCAATTTTCAAAGTAAGATTGATATTATACCAAGTGGGGTATCATATGGAAGGACTCTACCTGTACATTCTAAAACAGATTTTTATTTATTATTATGCATTATAGTTTTTGATTTATCGTGCAAATATGGAAAAATACGACTGTTGTACGGAACCCTCTGAAGGGTTACTTATTTCACTACGTAGCTGTTAACGCGATAGGATTGAGTTTTGCTCGTTTCCACTGGAGAGTGTGATTTTAAATAAAAGACGCGTGCACTCTCTTTGAAATTTTAATTGTCACTGGGATGATGCAATAATGCAATGAAAACTTGCACCTTATATATAATACTCTTTTACAACCTCATATTATATTTAGACAGTAGCCCTAAAAATCCCAGTGCCTTTGCCAACTCCTATACCTACGATTGTCAATATTCTCTATACTATACTATACCGGAATCGTATAGATAGGTAGCGGGTAGTAGGTACAAGGCTTGTGTCCAGTGTCCACCGATTTGAACTACTTACATTTTTTGCGGGAACACGCAGGCAAGAGCGGCGCACTTCCTACCACGATATTAGACTAGAGGACAGTGTTAGTACTATTATATATTCTGTGACAGTGTTACGTAAATTTTATGAGGGATAGCTAGAGTTATGCAATGCCAAAATATTCTTGATAAACAAAAAGACACCGAAATGAGAGGACTTTAGAAAGTTTAGAAAGTAGTAGAATAATTGATTTAATCAATTTTATTTTAAATCCCGTGGCACCTGATACATTGCAGACAGACACACTCTTGCATTTATAATATTAAGTAGCTTGTATTGTACGCGACAGGTCGAGATGGCAATGGTGTATGAGGCGTGGGGACGCCCAGTAGGTACATCCGCGTATGTCACCCGCGCTCGCCCACACCGGGTTAATGCGGGGGCTGTGCGTGTGTGTGGGGCGTCCCCACCCTGATTGTCGCGTACTATAGGTATAGTGTGGAGTGTGGACTAACAATCCACCCGCGGCATCATTCGCGTGGGAATCCCGTGAATATTTCGAAAAGTCTGGCCTTATTTCTCGTCTGCATTTCAGCTTTCTAGGTGCAAGGGTTTGGCTAGAGACACAAACGTTAGTCTTTCATTGACAGATAAACTCCGTAAGTTCGTGTGCCTTCTCATTATAACTGAGAGATATTTTCTTTCCGTAATTTAACAAACTTTATCCATAAATCCAACGAAAATAGCTCCACTAGAATATCAGCATTTACACCACTGTTATATAAATGTCATATTCCTTCATACGATGTGTAAGCTGTCTCGTGAGAACGCGCGCTGGCTTGCTCAGTTATTATGATCCATAAACGTACCTATACCTCTTCAAAGGCTGTAATCCACTGAAGTACCGAATCGACTATGTATTTGGTTATTTATGTGTAACTAGCTTAATGCCCGCGTCTTTGTCCGCGTGGATTTGGAACCGTAAACCGTAAACCAACAAACCAACAGACGAACTCACTTTCGCATTTATAACGTGGGTAGTGATAACATGATTAGTGATAATATGGGTAGGATATTTGAACTCCTTGGTGCAACGGTAAGCGCTGTCGTACGGGTTCGACTCCCGACAGGGGCAATTTTGGAATTTATAATTATTTATTAACTTTCTCTGGTCGGATCTAGAGCTTCGAGCGTGGCTTTCTAGACTGTATTATCACTTACCACAAGGTAATAACGCAGTCAACAGCAAACATGCCATCGATTAAAAAAAAATAGTAAGTGTGGTGTCCGTACACAGACGCCACTCTGTCATATTTCCTTGCCAAGTAAAGTCAACCGAGCGAATTTCCCTCGCCGCTCGTGGCAGTTAATGACTGCCTCAACACCATATTGTGTTTACGAATATTAGGTCTGTGTGCTTAGTAAGAGATTTCACATGGCAATGATAGAATTCGAGAATCGAAATGCTGACGATACGAGACGAGATGTCAATGTAAAATGGACTAATAGAGAAGAGAGCCAGCGCTTGCCAGACCTTCGTTATTTTATAAAAGCTGAAAGTTTCTCTGCATTTATTGTTGCCAACACTGGGAGGTACGATCATCATCGTGGTAGCCCCCTGCCAGACACCCTTAAACTGGCGTCTGGCAGGGGATTTCCACGATCCAAAATGTCTGGCAATGGATGACGTAATTTCCAGTACTCGTTCGAAGAAAATGTAAAAAAAATTGACTACACTTTGACGTAAGATTTTTTACACCTTTATTTTTTATTTCCCAAAGCCACCATGATCCAAACTTCATAGTCGCTGATCGTTCCAGTGTTGGGGACAATACGCAGAGGTGCCAATGAGGTGCCATTGTGCAAGTCTAGACGATTCGCGCAGCTAAAGCTAATTGGCACCGGCACCAAAAAGTATTATTATGGAACTATATTAACTCTTGTATACCTACATAATATATTCGGTAATAAATTAAATTATTTTTCAGTTTTTAGTGTTTGTGTATCGAAGTCGGTTTTTATTTTTTTTGTATTTTTTTTTAAATCATTAAGTATGCGGTTTCTTGTACAGATTTTCGAAAATTCAGTTAGCAAAAAAAACAAAAAGAGAAAATTCTTCAATTAATCCTTACTTTTATACTAAAATGCGAAAGTATGTCTTTCTGTCTGCTAATTCGACCCCGGGCATGCACCTCCAACTTTTCGGAGTTATGCGCGTTTTTTTAAGCAGTTACTCGTAAATACACTTGCTTTGACGGGACGGAAACCATCATGAGGAAACCTTCGTGCCTGAGAGTTCTCCATAATGTTTTTAAAGGCACACTTTTGAGAACATTACATACCACATCATTATTAAAGTACGAAACTGGTTTTCATAATTAGCTCGAGTTATAAAAGTTTCGTTTTACAACCGATTCAAAATTCATATCATAATAATGGATGTGAAAAATGGGTGGGTCGTTCAAGGGTGTCCTGAAAGTAATATATTATGAATAGCGAGGGTTGTGCAGGGCCACGTGATTTATTAAATAACCAGCACTTGTACGGTAGAGTTAATAATACCTACGCCATTTTACTTAGTAAAATAGGTAAAAAAACCAATTCAATTATTTTATTAAAATAAAGACTACTTCAACAAAAAATAGATTGAATTACAGGGTCTTACGACTAGAATCATGATCATTAAACCTTCGCCGCCTTACTACGGAGCACTGATCTCCACTCAGAATGAAAAAGGTCTGACCATAATCTTCGGATTAGCAGACTTCACACACCTTTGAGAAATGAGAACATTATGGCGAACTCTCAGGCATGAAGGATTTCTCACGATGTTTTCATTCAACGTTAAAACAAGGATAGGTACTAATTGTTCAAAACGCATATAGCTCCAAAAGTTAAGGTGCGTGCCCGGGATCATGGCCTGGACCTCCCGACTAAGAGGTCGTCTAGGACATCTTAATTCACTAGGGTGTCACCCATACTGGTTTATACTTCTAATGAATAATGCCGACGGACGTGTTATCCTAGGCACAAGGTTAATCCACAAAGTTTATTATATCTATATCAAACATATTTTCTAATATTCACCCAGGTTCAACGTTGCATGGGACAACCGAGACGCGGAGTTTGGCGAGCTCACGGAATACAAAATGTTCTACTTTTTACAAGACGATACAGTCGCTATTAAGGTAATCCACATTTTATTTTTAAAAAGACTTTACGGCGTATTATAGCCATAGGTAGAATTAAAACATTAAGTGTAAGGCCTAAAGTACAGTGTGCGAATTGCGATCACGAAGCTTCGCAGCACAATATAAGACTATTCGATCGTAAACTAAAAACTTGATTTACGGATGAAATTAATAAAGAAATCTATCTGCAATCTGTCGACAACTTACTAGGCAATATTGCTACTCATTTTTTTTTAAAAAACTCTGTTAAACAATTTTTGACATAATAATATAGCAATGTTGCTAAATCGCTTATCAACAGATTACGGATATGATTGATTTTATTATTAATTTTGGCCGCAGTAGTATGATCCAAATCCAAATAACCAAATTCGATCGTCTGCGAGGTTAGACTAGTTTATAATAATATCATTGTATAAAATTTACATTCTAGCAAGGTAATCTTAAAGGTAACTATTTAGGAATGTGATAATAATTCAAACTTTGAATAGACTTTTATAATAATATGATGTTGAAATAGTTGAAATACCTAATTGATTGTAATTCTGAGGCAAATAATGTAAGTACGTACCCACAATAGCTAGAAGGATATTAATTTTGAGTCGATGCGTCGATTAGTGAATTCGCCATCATTTCGTTATTTTTACAGTGGGTAAGTAAAGTTTTGAGTGTAATTTAAAATCAGTCTGTGTGGTTTAGCCTTAATAGTAAGCTATTTTCTTGAACAAACGAAAATGGACTTTCATGTCGTGCTTTAAAATTAAAATTTGCATAACGAAACATAAATGCACCCTTATTATTTATCAGGCTTTAATCTTTTCCTTACATTTTTTGCAACGTCACGTATACTATCGGGTTTTAAAAATATGAGGTATTAGCGTTACTTTATCGAAGTTTTTTTATGAAAGAAATATTAAACTACGAGTAAATTAATAGAAAATGCCTTTGCAGCTAAATACGGGTTTTAAAACTTTTTAAACAGTAAGCTTGTTGCATTCGAATATAGTATTAACATTTGTACTGTCTACCTACATATTATGTACGTCTATAAGAACTTAGATAGATGGACTTACACAGAGTAGGTAATTACGTAATTGGACAGTAGATTCTTGTCCAATTAGGGAGAATCCATACATTTTGAGATCTCACTCGCCATTATAGCTCTATATTGTGTCAACAGTCATGTCAAAATATAAAGTAAGGATACCTATAATCCTATGTAAGTACCTATAATCCTTAATCTATGTGTCAAAATTAGATTTTAGTCCTTATTTTAAAGACTTACCGTACTTTTGACATGACAGTTGACAGTGAAACAGAGCTAAAATGGCGAGTAAGATCTCAAAATGTACGCACTATATCTACCAATCGTTTTATTTAACGTTGCTCATTTTCTCACAAACTTAACTGTAAGATGAGCACTAACTTTTTGTATCTGAAACACCCGATATGATAACTTTACTTGAGATTTAAAATTATCGTGGTCAAGACACATGCACAGCAATCTATAGGTAGTATAGTAGTAGTATCTATAGGTGTATATATTGAATCAAGACACAAAAAAAGATAATTAAAATCGTTAACACTTCCTTCTACCTTGTTACCATAAAGTTGTACGCCCATTAAAGCGACGATAAAAAGCTTTTAAAAAGATGGTAGGTAGTGTAAACTTCCCCTCTGAATTTCTAAAAGTTCAGGCTTGTAGGAAATCGAAGAGATGAATATATTTTATCCGACGGAGTTTGGCAGCGGGGCGCGGTGCTCTGTTTACGAAGTTTTGCTATAATATCTAATATTGCTGTGAGTTTACGTCCTAATTAAGATTTACTACTATGCGTGGAATTTTGCTAAAATCGTAACATGTTTCAACCCTGTTTTAGTTGTAGGTATAACTGTAGGTATATGGTTTGATTTAACGTTACATTCTTAACGCCTTACTACGTAGTACTATGCCGCTGCTATTGACGTTACTTACTGGTAATGTTGAACGAAATGTTTTAGTAGTTTTAATGTTAAATTAAATAGGCAACGGCAACAGCCCTTCAAAATAAATGTGTTTATCAAATATTCACAGGAGCTTCATGACGGTAAAGGTGGTAAAGATCCTTTCCCTATGCTGCTCAAGAAAAGGAAATTGCCTAAGAAATGGAAAGAACGACCGGGTGAGTGAGAAAATTTGATTTAATATTTAATCAGAAGAAGACAAAAGAAAAATGCAATGGTAGTCTCGTGCCAAATGAATTTCATTATTTTTTTTAGCTTTAATTAAACGGCCAAATATTAATTATCGTGCTTAACTTTGATTGTAAAGGAATTTTCATCAAAGATTTTTATAGAAAACCAACATGTCTCCAGGTTGTCTAGTGTGTGTGTGTGTGTTGTCTACAACATGTGTCTAGGTTTGTTGAAAAACACATAGGAAAATTTTGTTATCCCGGAATCATAATTAAGTATCCAAAGTCCATCAACCGTCACCAGGATGCAAGCTATCACTCGGCCCATTACAATCAGTTGAGCAGTTAAAGCGTAAAGTAGAAATACATTAACAAAACAGACCCACTATCGTAGTTTTATTTTAATATTAAGAACTAGTTACGATTTCTCTGGTAGGTACTAAATAAGAGGGACTTAAGGAAAAAGAAACGAATACATTTACAAAGTTTGAGTAAAACTCACTGGGGAAATCTTAAGAGGATCCTCAGTTACTCTTAATCTTGTCGGTAAATAACCTGGAGGGCGCAACATGACATCAAAATTTCACAGCTTAATCGTTCTATTAATATGAGACTGTGATAGCTCAAATATTAATATTCCTGTTTTCCTGTTAATCACGGGATTTATCTTCCAAACTATCTTAAACGTCTCATTTGCAACTTTCTTAGGTACTTATCCTCTTTTAACACAATTTTAAACTTGTGTAGGTAAAGGCAAGTCTAGTGTGTGTTATCGGTTTTTCAAACAAACATCACGGGTTTTTGGCACAATTCGCAAACATTTGATCGACACTCACCGAACGTGTTGGATTAATTTGAACTCCACCGTTCTTTTTCTAAAAAGCAGCCCGCAAAAAGTGTTTTTGAGGTTTTATCGTCATAAAAAATTAAAATTTTTAAAAACTTATTTCTAAAGAACAATGCTACGTACGACCTAAATTTTTAGTTACTTACAGTTTAATTTTACATATCAATTTTTTTTAGATAGGTAAGTTAGTAAATCAGCTTTTCTTAATTCACATCTTTTTTATCGATTACTCACAAACTATTTTTTGTAATAAGTCACTTTTTAGAAAAAATACGGCAAAAATGGAAACTATTGTACTGGACTTGGTATTATGTAGGTACACTAGGCAAACCTTCGTTCGTTAATCGGCAATGACGGTAACATTATATTTGCATTGGTAATTTAAGCCATTTGCGCACTAAATGACCAGAAGTTAACGTAGGCAGATAAGAGCAATTCATAATTAACATACCTAATTGTATTTAATGTAAGTGCAACGAATTGCAAAATCGAAATGCGATCCAAAGTTTTAAACGCGTGAATGGAAGCAGTAATGCAAGTTAACTAAATTGGATCTTGATTCTCGATACGTTACATAGCTGCTACTGCTCTATATAACATACAAGAGGGATTAAAGAACAAATCCGGTTTGTCAGTGCCACTGTTAAACGAATATTGAAAAGCAAGATAAAATCAATGCATTAATTTGCAATCGGTTTTTTTTTCTAGATAAAGTTTTATTTTCAATTCAATAGAAATGGAATAAAAAGTAGGTATACTTATTTAGTCTTGATCATTTGCATTCTTTAGCTGCATGACGTAAGAGCTCCGTCAAAAGTCAAACATTTCTGAGATTCGCCCGTACAAATAGACAGACAGACAAACCGAAAGGTAGTCTTTTATAGATGTAGGCAATGTACAAAACAAAATAAATGTATAATATAACAACGTACAGCTACGTTGTTATATTATACACTTATTTTGTTTAAATTACCATTATATTATGACCTTTTAACAAAAGGCAGTAATATCGAAATCACTGACGGACATTTCATTTATTTGTATGATTGCAAATTTTGGACATCGTAATATTTTATTACCACCCAATTTGAATATGTCGCAACCAAATTTCATGTTCTGTTTGCGAGATAGTTCTGATTCAGTTTTTGATATAATTATGCCAATTTTTATTCACATGTTCTATAATAATCACACCTACTAAAACTTTGTAAATGTTTGTTCATCATCATCAACCAATAGACGTCCACTGCTGGACTTAAGTCTCTTGTAGGGACTTCCACACGCCACGGTCTTGCGCCGCCTGAATCCAGCGGCTCCCTGCGACTCGTCTGATGTCGTCCGTCTACCTAGTGGGGGGGTCTTCCAACGCTGCGTCTTCCGGTGCGAGGTCGCCATTCCAGCACCTTGGGACCCCAACGTCTATAGGTTGTACGAACTATGTGCCCTACCCATTGCCACTTCAGCTTCGCAACCCGTTGAGCTATGTCGGTTGAGCATGTTTGTTCCGGACAACGTAATTAAGTTAGTAGATATCCTTATTTCCTAAGCGCATACTGAAGATACATTATGCACCTGCAAACCTAGCATGTGAATTGTGAACACAATACCACGAATTTAATCGAGAAAAGCGTTTCGTTTCTATGCGAGAGAGTCTATTTTTTATCGATTCTCTTCTGCAATGCAAGACATTTCCGTTGGGTCATGCTAGGATTGCGATATTGCTTCTATTCGCCAATTCCCGACGCGGCACGGTCGAATTGTAGAAAATATTTATGGTTTTGATTGCGTACACCTAACACCTCTTGCTTTATTCAGTGACCTTCCCGTCGATTGCTCTGGAAATTACGGAGGAGGAGGTAACGGAGTACTATGCGCCCAGGGACCTGATTGTGGGGCAGACTGTGTTCGTGCTGGGACGGCGGTTCCTGATATTCGACTGTGACACCTTCACTCGGAATTATTACAAGTTGGTACCTACCAGTAGCACAAAATAAATACTATCTATTCTTCAAAAATATTAGATAGGGAAAGCTCTCAGAGTTTTATTTTATAAATTAAGACAAATTCGTACGCTTGTGTGCGTGTGACATGGTAGGTATACTTGATTATATAAGCGCGGGGTGTTTGTAACGGGGTGACCTTTTGACAGTCTGAGAGTGTGCTTCAAAAAATGGCGGACCGTTAGCAGGGTTTCTGTACTTAGATAGAAATCTGTAGGCACAGTACTCCTAGATATTATGCTAGAAGTTAATTTTACTTGCAATAGTTGATTTCTCGGTAGGTATTAATAAGATTATATACCTAAGTATGTAGGTAGGTACCTATAAAAGTTAATGTTTGTCTGTATGTATGTCTATTCGTTACTTAAGTACGTTCGTTTGTGCGATTGAGTAGTAGAAACTTTGTTGTTGATACTTGCGGGAAGGTAAGTCTATGTAGAAGAATAATGTATTTTATCTAATAAATTATAAGGTAATTAGATCTGTACCTATTGTGCTCAGAAGTTTTACACATCATAAAATAGAAACAAGTTAGGGCTTCTAAAGCAAAGATAAATGCGAATTAAGTGTAACTTCGTTAGTAACTTGACTTGTTTAAAATAATGTGGACAAATAATTATTACTATTTTAATTTTTCAAAGTGTTTCAAGTTATTGGATTAGGATGCTTCTAATAAATTCACACTCTCGTACATATCATCTACACTAGATATTGGTGTGCACTCATATGAGACCAAAACTCATGATTCGATGTTTCAACTGTACTTAAAAGATTAACTCTTAGAGTGCTCGGAGCAGATGTGGTAATCCGTACTTAAGTCGTACTTTTGAATTTAAGACGTACAAAGTTTGAACTAAGTATGAGTTTTGAATTCAAATATCTTTAAAGGTACCTACATATTATAACACGGTACTATTCATTTTAATAACTATTCATTTATGCATGAGTACCTAGTAATAACTTATCAGATCGCTGACGATAAAACCTCCTTCGAAATTTGTTAATTCTTTTTTAACTGCGCAAGTCAAGTAGCCAGAGCCATAAGACCAAAGGCGAATTTTTCATCACTAAAAATCCATAAGAAGAACACGGCGGCATTGGACGCGAAATTTTGGATAGTTTTTAAAAATTTGATAATTTTTAAGTTTTGAAAATTCGTTTTTAAGGGCACATAGATAGATTTTAGAAATCCTTATTAGATTTGTATAGTGAGGCCAAAGTGTGTTAATTTTAGGGTTCCGTACCTCAAAAGGAAAAACGGCCGACTTGTAAACAAGTCGGAAATACCTATTCTATAACCTAAAGGTTATAATCAGATGTAGAATCAAATAACAATAATTTATTAATATCTCTACGATCAATCAATATATTATACAAAATGTCATGTTTACAATTATGTCATGTTTACAAATATAGGGTTTAACGGTTTACATACCTACATGTGGGGCACTCATCAATCACTTACTTAGCAACTGTCAAATTTATGTTAATTAACTGAATTAATAGGTACTTACCTACTAATAGTGTTATGTCAAAGATTAGCCATGGAAACTGAAATGAAATACTTCATACTGATACATATCTACCTATACTGCATCCAATTAACAATATCACGACAAAATATTCATCATCACGATATCGCCGGCACATTACTGAGCATGGCTCTCCTCTCAGAATGAGAAGGGTTTTGCAAGTTTGCCACGCATGGTTAAGTGCAGATTGACAGGCTTTATACGCCATTCTGAGAACATTATTCTCATGCAGGTTTCCTCGACACATATGTTTTCCTTCACCGATAAAGCAAGACATATACTTTAATTGTTTAAAATGCACATTAATTACCTACTTCGAAAAGTTAAAAGTAAGGTGAGGATTCTAATGATACTCCATATATCCAAATCTGTTCAGACATTTAGAAATTAAAAGTTATGGTGGAATAAAGAAATTCGCATACATATTACCTACATACATGTGATACATGAACCCTGACACCAAACGAGTCGCAGGGAGTCGCTGGATTCAGGCGGAGCCAGACCGTGGTGTGATGGAAGTCGCTACATGAGACCTATGTCCAGCAGTGTTTATCAAAAAAAAAAGGTTTTTATTCAATTATACACTTTAAGAGCTACCGCGCACCACGGAAAATATCCGTAGGTACGTTTTTTTCCCTGCAAAATCTGTGAACTGTAGAACTACATAGAAGTGAATTAAATCCGCACCGGATTTTGATACATTAAAGTTCAAATTTGCGGATTTTAAAACGCACCGCAACTTACCGCACCGTGGTGCGCGCTAGCTCTTACAGGTACTTTTCAATCGTCAAATGCATCGACCACTAGTTCGGAACGCCTTTCCTACCGGTTAAGAGTGATGAGTATGATCACATGAAACTTGATAACATTACACTTACTTCTTTTTCGGGCAGTCATGTAATTACAATACAATAGGTATAAAATACAAAATACGATAGGTAAATCAATATACTTATAATAAAACTGTAACAGGTCAAATTCTGTACATTGAAGATATTTTGAAAATTTTTTTCGAGGGCACTCTATAATCGATACTGAACACAAAACTGTAATTTTTTTCATTTTTGTCTGTCTGTCTGTCTATCTGTCTGTCTGTCTGTCTGTCTGTCTGTCTGTCTGTCTGTCTGTATCACGGCCGCGCATCAAGCTGAAACTACTGAATGGATTCCAATGAAACTTGGTACGATTTGAGGTCATACTATGAGGAAGAATATAGGATACTTTTAATCCCGAAATTCAGCATGGTTCCCGTAGGAGAGGGGATGAAAGTTAAAATGTATGCTGAGTTGTAATTCATTAACGCGTAGTCCGATTTCATTCATTCTTTTTTTGTTAGAAAGGGGATATTTTAAAAATTGTTCCGTAAATATTTCAAGGTAATCGGTTTTTAACCGACTGTCAAAAATGAGGTGGTTCTTTTTTCTACATCGATTTTTTCGAGGTTTCTGGACCGATTTGCAAATTTTTTTTTAAATCAACAAAAAAAGTTTTCGTGGTGGTCACATAAAAAATTCTGGATTCAACTCCTTAATCCTGATGCTGCAGGGTTACTGCCCGCCTGAGTTATCAAGATTCAGGAAGTGTTCATAGTGAATTCATATTGTAGGTACCAAGCAACGACTTTATTTTCTTATAATAAAACTGTAACAGGTCAAATTCTGTACATTGAAGATATTTTGAAAATTTTTTTCGAGGGCACTCTATAATCGATACTGAACACAAAACTGTAATTTTTTTCATTTTTGTCTGTCTGTCTATCTGTCTGTCTGTCTGTCTGTCTGTCTGTATCACGGCCGCGCATCACGCTGAAACTACTGAATGGATTCCAATGAAATCTTATAATAAAACTGTAACAGGTCAAATTCTGTACATTGAAGATATTTTGAAAATTTTTTTCGAGGGCACTCTATAATCGATACTGAACACAAAACTGTAATTTTTTTCATTTTTGTCTGTCTGTCTGTCTATCTGTCTGTCTGTCTGTCTGTCTGTATCACGGCCGCGCATCACGCTGAAACTACTGAATGGATTCCAATGAAACTTGGTACGATTTGAGGTCATACTATGAGGAAGAATATAGGATACTTTTAATCCCGAAATTCAGCATGGTTCCCGTAGGAGAGGGGATGAAAGTTAAAATGTATGCTGAGTTGTAATTCATTAACGCGTAGTCCGATTTCATTCATTCTTTTTTTGTTAGAAAGGGGATATTTTAAAAATTGTTCCGTAAATATTTCAAGGTAATCGGTTTTTAACCGACTGTCAAAAATGAGGTGGTTCTTTTTTCTACATCGATTTTTTCGAGGTTTCTGGACCGATTTGCAAATTTTTTTTTTAAATCAACAAAAAAAGTTTTCGTGGTGGTCACATAAAAAATTCTGGATTCAACTCCTTAATCCTGATGCTGCAGGGTTACTGCCCGCCTGAGTTATCAAGATTCAGGAAGTGTTCATAGTGAATTCATATTGTAGGTACCAAGCAACGACTTTATTTTCTTATAATAAAACTGTAACAGGTCAAATTCTGTACATTGAAGATATTTTGAAAATTTTTTTCGAGGGCACTCTATAATCGATACTGAACACAAAACTGTAATTTTTTTCATTTTTGTCTGTCTGTCTGTCTATCTGTCTGTCTGTCTGTCTGTCTGTCTGTATCACGGCCGCGCATCACGCTGAAACTACTGAATGGATTCCAATGAAATCTTATAATAAAACTGTAACAGGTCAAATTCTGTACATTGAAGATATTTTGAAAATTTTTTTCGAGGGCACTCTATAATCGATACTGAACACAAAACTGTAATTTTTTTCATTTTTGTCTGTCTGTCTGTCTATCTGTCTGTCTGTCTGTCTGTCTGTCTGTCTGTATCACGGCCGCGCATCACGCTGAAACTACTGAATGGATTCCAATGAAACTTGGTACGATTTGAGGTCATACTATGAGGAAGAATATAGGATACTTTTAATCCCGAAATTCAGCATGGTTCCCGTAGGAGAGGGGATGAAAGTTAAAATGTATGCTGAGTTGTAATTCATTAACGCGTAGTCCGATTTCATTCATTCTTTTTTTGTTAGAAAGGGGATATTTTAAAAATTGTTCCGTAAATATTTCAAGGTAATCGGTTTTTAACCGACTGTCAAAAATGAGGTGGTTCTTTTTTCTACATCGATTTTTTCGAGGTTTCTGGACCGATTTGCAAATTTTTTTTTAAATCAACAAAAAAAGTTTTCGTGGTGGTCACATAAAAAATTCTGGATTCAACTCCTTAATCCTGATGCTGCAGGGTTACTGCCCGCCTGAGTTATCAAGATTCAGGAAGTGTTCATAGTGAATTCATATTGTAGGTACCAAGCAACGACTTTATTCTCAGACTTCAAGTCTCAACTCCTCAACCCTGATGATGTAGGGTACAGCACTCCTAAACTATAATGTTTCAGGAACTGCGGATGATGCAAAATTATTTTAGGTACCAAGCATAGGCTACATCATTGAACTTCGGATCCTAACTCCTCAATCCTGATGCTGCAAAGTACTGAAGTCCTAAATCGTGGGGATTTTAGAATTTCTGATAGTGAATTGATATTTAAAAAAAAATTAAAAAAATTGAATCGACTGTTAGGCGGAACGAAGTTCGCAGGGTCAGCTAGTATAAAATAAAATAGATTTTGACCAGATTAAATTACAAGGAACTTTGTGAAGCACATCACACTGCAGAGTGCAATGGCAGCACCGCAACTTTTATACGGTATCTTTTTATCAAACGGTGTATAGTATGCGAGCTCCTAACTATAAAAATACTGGCATGTGACGTCACAGTGATTTGACGTGCTTTTTTTAGTTTAATCGATAATTTAAAATGGTTATTACTTATTATACTTAAAACTAATAAAGGACGTGGATTTAACGTATTTTGGAAGACCCTCTATTTGATAATCACTGAGTAATGATTTACTTTTGACATAGGCAAATAGCCTATTATGATATTGTCATAAAGTTCCTTGTACTTACTAATTATAACTACTGGGAGCCGGGTTATGTGTTGTCTCAAAAACAATTATACCTAGCTGCGCAATTAATTAAGGTAGGTAGGTAATCTTCTATTGTTGTGGTAAATGCCCCCGCATCAGTCACGTAGGCACTTACAACTTATCTATAGCCTACTAAAGCCTGTCTGTAATTGGGATAATTGCGTTTAGCATTAGGTACCAAGATGTTATCTAAAGTCTTCATAGCGTCTAGATAGCTGGTTTAAACTCGAACGCGAGTATTGTGTGTACTTTTATGAGTTTATAGGATTCCGTACCTCAAAAGGAAAAAACCGGCCAAGTGCGAGTCGGACTCGCGCACGAAGTACACCAGAATCAAGAAAGAAAGAGCACCATTTTCTATAAAAAACGAGCAAAAAATCACATTTGCTGTATGGCTCCCTTAGATATTTACTTTATTCTGTTTTTTTAGTATTCGTCGTTATAGCGGCAACAAAAATACATCATCTGTGAAAATTTCAACTGTCTTTCAAGTTGAAATAAATATTATCAAATATTAATTTCTTAGATCTACATAATTTACATTGTATATTTATCTAAGTAGATACTTACTATTTTAATTTATTAATTTTATTAATTTTTGTACTATTTATTTTGGCACTATCTTCTATAAAATATAATATCTCTTTTCTACCAGTCAGTGCTTTTGGGCACATCCACTGCTTACGCGCGTTTCACACCTTCCTAAGGTTGACTGATGGGATCTCGCATTTATTTAAGGTTCTTGAACCTTAAATCCGCCTTTTGTAAACTTTATTGGTTGCGTAATAAAGTGAATAAAAATATAGTGGTAGGAGGATGTACGACAATAGTGCAATAAAGAGTGGATTTTGAACCGTTAACTTTTCAGATTTCAAACCTCTTTTAAGGCTCAAATTGCAAAACTTTTTATGGTTCTTTACTGAAAGTAATAAAACAAAGAAAAACACGTGATAACTTAGATACCATAACAATCAATTGTACCTAACAGTAGCCGAGTTTTAGGTACGTAATAGTAACTAACAGACGGAAAGTTTTCACTCAACGTTTCGTTAATCATGTCGTCAACAAATGAACAGAGTCCACGCAAACTGTAACTAGGCACAAAGTTCCAACTCTGCTCTTGACGTGCTACTGTCCCGTTTCTCCAACAGCACTGTATAAATTTATGGATAATCATAGTAGATAGGTACAGGATTCTATTTTGGCAGCGCAGTGAGGCGAAAACTTAACTATTTGGAGATAGAGAAATTTTGTAAAACCGGGGTCGATTTTAAAAACCATTTTCGTTACCTACTTCTAAAAGCCAATAAGTTATGAAAAACCATTAAAAAAATTATACCTGTGTATGAAAAGAGTAACAGAAAATTATCAAGTTAGGGGACTAACATGGAAAATTGTAACAAAAAAATCACTTATATTTTGCAAGGCAATATTTTAGTATTTTTGTACATAATATTTCTTATAAAGTATCAACGGAACTAAGATTATTTATTTCTTAAAATAATAATAAGGCGTCAAGGTTTATTACTTCAAACTTCTATAATCTCCAAAGTTTTCGCCTAGCACTCCCAAAGTAACAGCCTGTATAATTAACTTTTGTTCAGGGCCATGCTGAACGTAGAGCAGCCACCGCGAATTGAAGTTCGTCACGAAACTAAGAGAGAATTCCCTAAGGTAAGACGAAAATTATTTTTAGTTGCAGCGATTGCTTTAATAGAAGTTTTTCGACACCCATGTACCTACATTTCGTTCGAGACTTCATAATACTACTTCATAATATCTTACTAATATTATAAAAGTGAAAGTTTGGATGTTTTCATGTATGTTATTGACGATTTGGTTGAACTTTATAACGGATATAGTTTATACGCTAAATTAATGTAGCCTCGTAGGGCAGCAGTTTATCCCGAAAAAAGCAAAGTTTTACTACGAGATTTTCTAAAACCTAAATCCAAGCGGACCGAGTCGCGGGCATCATAAAGTGTTTGAATAAAGAGATCAACAACATAAATCTAAATACATACAGTGAGAAGACGCCCTTGATATTTGCGGACTCGAGTCGGCTCTACGTGTACGGTCGTAGCAACTACATAGGTTATAATTCGTGACAGATCGAAATGGCAATCGGGGAGGGAACGCCCCGCACGCCCGCACAGCTCCGCGCTAACCCGGTGCGGGCGAGCGCTGGTGACCCCCCGCCTCATACCCCGATTGCTATCTATACCTGTCGTGGACCTATACCTACCCAAACAACTGATTCAACTACTAAGCAAATTAATCTACTATAGACGTCTCCATTGAGCGATTGAAAAGAAGAATATACCTATATTTAAGATGTGCTGAATAGACAGAGATATCAACAGCTAACCAGGTTAGTTGGTAACACAGCACTAAGATAAATAGATATTATAATCATTAAGTATATATACCTGTAATAGGTACATAAATATACTTTTTCTAAGTTTTGCACTCACATTCTATAGGGTTCTGGTAGAAAGAGATAAGTTGTCTTTGTGCATGTCCATTCAATATTTATGTTTTAGTTTTAAATATTGGTCAGTACGAAATAAATAAAATAAATAGATTTATTTTAAAATATTTTCAGAGTATTCCTCCACATATCGGTATCGGTGCCCCAGAAGACACGTTAGGTTCCTGCTTCGGACTCATTCCCAAACCACCACATAAAGACATCATCAAGTACAATCTTAATGCTAACAAGGTACAACAACACATACAGGGGTGTAACCAGAACGTTAGCAAAAACTTTATTACTATATACTATCTAAACACAATCCAATACCAATAACCATTTGCCATTTTGTAGTTTTAGTGATTTAGTATTTTTTAAACCCGCAGTTGTATGGCAAGCACAACTGGGGTCAATGCTCTAGCCTCAGTCAGATGTTTTATTTGCAATATATCGTGAACTTATACAAAATATAGGATTATTTTTTTCGGGTTTTTTTGTGGTATCATATCAGTAATCATCAGTACTATCGCCTGTCTTCGTTTTTGCGTTCTGGTTACACCCTGTACTGATTATTGAAATACTATGTATGCTACTTATATTATGTGTGTTGCCATAATACGTCATTAGCTTTAGTAAGGTTGCCCATTATCAAACCTATGTCTGTCTGTCTACTAGCTTTTTTGGGGAAATTAGGCACAGAGATAGCTTGCAGCCCGGGGAAGAACATACCTACTACTTTTGTCCTCGAAAATCAGGGGGTTCATCATCTACTTAGTACAAAAATATAACTTGCATCCTGGAAACAAAGATTGAAAAAATCAAAAAGTTCTCAGCAAAATTGAAAAAAAAACCCCCTGAAACTTACACGAACGAAGTCGCAGGCATTATCGCATTACAAATAAATTCTTTTTTTTAATAAAATCAAAATAAATCCTTTACCGTTTCATAAAATGTAGTGAAAAGCTGAGGTGTTTGATACAAAATATTCGGAATCGTTTTATTGCATTCCAGGAGCTAGTCATTTAAATCCATTTGTGAATGCAATTGTTTCTTGCACAGCATTTCCATAAACACAATAATACTTTTATAACAACTTCTTAGTACTTAGGTACCTACCTACTAAGTATGTTACGTCTCGTGTCTCGTAGTCGTAAGTCGTAGCGTAGGTACCTACCTAATTGCTTGTGCTTTTGTGCAGGGGACACAATATTATAATAGTTGATCCTCATTGAGTTCAACCTACTTAGACCATAATATAGCAGCATAACCAGTGGCGTAGCTACGCAGGGGCTGGGCGGGGCAGTGCCCCGGGGCCTTCAAGCTCAGGGGGCCCTTGAATCCTTACCAGAGAATCTCGATCGAACTAATTTTTGACAATTTCTCCTATTTTCAAATTAAATATGACACAGGTTGTAACCCGACTTTATTCATGGCAACTCAGTTGAGGGAAATTCGAAAGTTATACCTAGGGAATTCCCCTAAATTCTTTCTGTGGGTTGGCAGTGTTTTAAATTTGACGGATAGCGATATGTGCGTTTTATTATTCATCGATGTGCGTTTTATTGTGAATTCGAGTCAAGATTTTTTTGAACGATGATTTTTGAGAACGTTTAAAAAATTAAAATGCTATATCAGGAGTAAGTTAATGTCAATTGACTTTTTAGTACTGGTACATATATTTTTTCAATTTTATTTGATTTTAATACCACTCATTGTCCATTCTTTGTTTTGCCCCAGGGCCCTTGGTTACCTAGCTACGCCACTGAGCATAACTCGTACCATAGATGATACACATATACTCGTACATCAAAGGCTCCATTGTAAAGGGTAAGTCCCGTTTTTTCCATAGAACTTGACGTCATCGGACGAAATGAGACAATTTTATCCTAATTTGTTTCATAGAACAATAAACTAGCATTTCATCAGGAACTTGCTTTTCTTTGACGTCATAAAAACTTTCTTTTTTCGTGGCGAAATAATATCATTAGGATCATTTTATTTTAGGGTCCGGTTGACATTCCGCCACGAAAAGAGAAAAGTTTACTTTGTCACTTAGTTCTATAGAACTTAAGTAAAGAAAGAATAATCTCAATTGTTCTATGGAACAAATTAACATAAAAGTATACAACATTTTGTCCGATGACCTCAAGTTCCACAGTACAAATGGGACTTACCCTATTCTGATTTTTCAAGTCATAAGTATAGTTCGCGATAGGTCTAGATGGCAATCGGGGTATGAGGCGTAGGGACGCCCCGCACACCCGCGCTCGCCCGCACCGGGTTAACGCGGGGGCTGTGTGGGTGTGCGGGACGTCCCTACTCCGATTGCGATCTCGACCTGTCGCGTACTATAAATACCTAACAAGTTTACTGTCAAACGCCGGCCAACTTAGGTATTATGCATGCTCGAACTACCAATTCTACCTATAACTTAGCATAATCAATGATCTAATGTTATCGTGTTCTGTTTATAGTACCTTCGTTACCTTTGCGAATTGGATTGGATCCACCCCGAAGACAAAGGCCGCCAATTCGTGCTGGCCTACAGTCTCGCTGATGGCACGGTTAAGATCGGGGAGATACCGCGCCGAAACTCCGGCATACGTGAGGGCACATTCCTCAAAGCGATGCGCTTACAGACGCCCGAGTCGGATCCAAACTTTCCAACGTATTTTACACCTGACAAATTTTATATCGGTAAGATATTCTATTCTAACCCATCGCTGGCTCACTACTGAGCACGGGTCTTCTCTCAAAATGAGAAGAGTTTAGGCCATCGTCCACCACGTTGGCCAAGTGCAGATTGCAGACTTCACACACCTTTGAGAACATAATGTGGGGAACTCTGAGGTAGGTATGCAGGTTTTTTTTTTTTTTTTAAAGAATATTAGCCATGTTAAATGACTTATATTCCCTTTACCTCTCCAACTAAACGTCAAGCTTGTGCTAGGAGTAGGTACGACAATAGTGCAACGGGCGGGGTTTGAACCGTCAACCTTTCGGTTTTCAGTCCACTCCTTCACCGGTTGAGCTATTGAGGCTCTTTTCGAGGTTTCTTCACGATGTTTTCTTTTACGTTAAAGCAAGTGATACCGATTCATTTCTTAAAACGCACATAATTCCGAAAAGTTCGAGGTGAAGGAAGGAATTGAACCCCGACTGAATAAGAGGCTGAAGTCTTAACCACTAGGTTATTACCTACCACTTAATGTAAGATATTGTAGTACTAGAGATATATTTTGAAACAATTTTATTTAGCTTCACTTTTTTATATTATCCAAACTTTTTTTCACAATTTTTTTCTACAACCGCACCACCTGGGTGCCTGGTTCACTTCGACCACCCTTTATGCCAGATCTTTTTTCCACGCACATGCAAACTGAGGTTAGTTCCTCATTCCTCCTACTCTGTTCGGTGATGTTCCCATTAGATTATATTATATAGATGGAGTTATTCAAGGGGCGGATCAACAAATTCCTGAAAAACCGGCAACGCCTTAATTGTCGGTTTACAGTCGAAAACTATCGATAATGCGTACGTAAGGCACATACACAGCCCTAGAGCATGATTGGTTTATGGCCCTTTCCGTTTACAGCCCTTAATTTATGTAAATGTTTTCAATCCGGTAGGTAACTAGATAAGATATTATTTTGTGGGGATTGTTTTTATCGACTGTCGTTATTCAGTCGTACCTAAGACCACTTTGCTTGGTAGGTACGAGTGTGTACTTACTTACATTTAGAAAAGGAATATATTCTATTAGCTAATACTAACATGATTCCTCTGGTTAGAACTGTAAACATAAACTTCATAGCAGACTTGTAGTTTCTGAAGTCTGAAACTTATAAAAACAAGACTGTGCGAATTCAGTGAAACTTTCAAGTCCCTACTTAAATTATTTCCATTAAGTAACTCTGCATCAGCTTCAGTACTTCCCACCAAATATTATTATTTTATAGGTACCTATACTCAATAAGTTTTAGTTAAAGAAAAAGCATGTTACAAAATTTTTGACCTGTGGGTTGTTTTACACTTTTTATATTTATAAAAGTTGTCTGATAAAGTGTCCAAACAGGAATACCTACTAACGTACTAACTACTTATCTAGGCTGTTAGATACCGTAATTAATAAATTAGGTATTTTTTAAATCTTTTTAATGCAATGATGAGGTCTAGGTTGGAGGGGGTTTACTTAGCATTAACTTTTTATTAATAATTTGTTTTTATTCAATAGGAGCCATAGTTCCTGTATTTAAGCACCGATTCAAGATAGTTGGATGCGATTTATTCGTATACCGTTACATGACTGCGAACCCGGATAAATTCCCTCAGGAGGTGATTGATAATGTCCGCAACTACCACATGCGGGAGGGCAATTTGAAAGACGAATTAGAGGTAAATAATTTATTCCGATAAAGTACTTACCTGTAGATAATTTTTTTTAAGATTACAGTAGAATATTGGCTGGGATCATTTTTCAATCGCCAAATAAACTTTATCAGCTTTATCGGTACTTAAGCACATAATCGAAGAACTGTCTGGTGAGAGGCTTCGGCCGTAGGTAGTTACCACACTGCCGACAAAGCCGTGCCGCCAAACGATGTAGCGTTCCGGCACGTTGTCGTTTGGAAAGGTATGAGTCTAAACTTTCATACACAAAAAACTTTTGTACGACTTCCAAGTTACCCAGCTTCCATTTTAGACTGCATCATCACTTACTATCAGGTGAGATTGCAGTCAAGGGCTCACTTGTAAAAATAGAATGGCTCGCAAGGTGAGGATTAAAAAGCGAAATTTGGAAAAATAAATAAATAAACTTAATCTGCAACTCTTGAATATTTTAAAAGATGGTTTTTGAATTTTACTTTATAACCGCCGGAAGTCTGGAGTTTTCTATAAGGTGGAGGAAGGTTAATTTGGTCGCATTATGTTTAACCTCTACCTCTGAAAGCCGCAGATGCATGACGCGGCATAAGGATCAAATATGCAGCTGCCCTGGTGTTGTGCATCACTTGTATTTTGTTATATTGTGGTATGAGCATCACTTGCCCACTAAAGTTTATGTAACAGATACTGAGGAACTTTATATTTTACAACTCCAAATAATAAACCAGCAAAATGTAACTGCCTCCGGTACTCCATCTCCATTACTCCAGCATTATTTAAGAATGGCGTAACGTGAGTACGAGGTGGTACATGAAATTGTCTGGTTGAGTTGGTATTTAAATGACGACCTCACACCGAAACCCCACTACGTGGGCAGACGATCTCAAACGAATAGCTGGGTACAAAACCGTGTTGGAGATCCCTGCAAGAGAACTTCTAGCAGTGCGACGACGATGAAAACGACTTTCATTTTCGATTTATATAGGAAGCGTCACGCGAAGAGCAAGCGGCTGAAACCAGAGCCCAGCTGGCTAAGATTGGCCAAGCAGCCGTTGCTGAACCGAATGCTATGGAGCGTTGCCTTGCTGCCCTCGATGTGGTAGAAGGAAGTGCCGCTCCGCCGCGTCCACCTACGCCGCCTGCCACCACTGATCGCATATCTTACGATGACTCTTTACGTATTGCTAGATTGAGGTAGGTATAAATATATTTTACTATGTAGATGATGCCCGCGGTTTCGCCCGCGTGGATCTAGGTTTTTTTTAAATTCCGTGGGAGCTCTTCGATTTTCCAGGATCGAAAGTAGCCTTCCCCGGCATGCAAGCTACCTCTGTACCAAATTTTATTGGAATCGGTTAAACGGTTGGGTCGTAAAAAGCTAGCAGATAGACAGACGGACAGACAAGACATTTTTTTCATTATTTTTCCATGAGCAAATAAAATTAGCATTATTTCTGTACAATCGAATTAGCATAGTACCAATAACCTCTCGATATCTCAACAGAACTAATATAATTAAAACTTAATAGTAGGTACTAAGCACTAGTTTAATTAGATATATTTGCCAACTTTTGGTTTACAGCAAGCCAACATGCGACAATGTGGTGCCACTGAAAGGTATCCTGAAATCAAGTACCGCTAGCGACGACCACCAGAAAGTGGTGTGCTTTAGTGGGCCGAAAGTTGAAGAGCGCCACGAAGCAAGCAAACCTGTGACGTACCCGCCTGGCCAACAGCCACATTTCATCGAGGATGCGGACTTCTGCAATAGATACAAGGATGCGGTGAGATTGAATTTCGCACTAAGCGAGAAGCTCAAACTGAAGAGCTTTCGAGCATGGGCCCTATACCGACATGCTCGGCCGAGCCAGCGATCGTCTGAGGCATCCCGAGCCATCCACACCGACCGAGGCAAAGCTACCGTGCTATTTTTTTAGTATGGTCGGGACTCGGGAAAAACAATTTTAACAGATTTAGGTTAGGTAGGTACTCCGGTCCAGATCACTTTTACTTGAAACCTTACACTCAGGGCTTAGTATTGGAAACGTAGATGGATTCACTCAATTGCAGCAGTTACATGTCGGCGTGTGCGATACACACGCACGATGATCCATGACCTTTTTGTTTGCTGCTGAAATGGGTAGGTACTTTAATGATACGTTCGGCGCATGCTTTTGCACATGTTTTCCACTATCAAAGAGGTCCAATCAAACAAATCTTGTGATAGTTTTACAGATTTTATTCAATTTTTCCAGGACGCAGATGAGAGAGCTGAGCGACGTGCACGGGACGAATGTGCGTACGAAATGATACCAAGCAAGCAGCTTCAGGACGCGGCTGGGGAGGAGACAAAGGATAAAACCAATCTGCCAGGATATCTGGGCACATACGGCGTTGATTGTAAAGAGGTGATTTTGTTTTACCTTTTTCATAGTTTCACTACAACTTGAATTTCCTTTTCCAAGTTTGATCTAAGTCAAGCCTTTAGACTGCCTGACCACTGATGCGGAGAAGAGAGGAGCGGAGCGGAGCTGTTAAAATATTAACCAATAGAATTGCACAAAACTCCCGCACCGCTTCAGTAGACAAGGATTTGCGGACTAATTTAAAAAAATCATACAGTTATCGCGGAGCGCGGCCGCACAGATGGGAAACGTAGCAGCGAGGCAGAGCGGAGACGTGGAGCGGGCGAACCACGTACCCGCCGTCATCACCAGCAGCTCAAATGACTCGTCGCATGCTCGCAACCTAGCTCCGCGTATGGACAGACACAGTCCGCAACTCCGCTCCGCCTCGCTTTCTCGCTCCAGTCCGCATCTTCGCACCAGTGCAGTGGACAGGCAGCCTTAAAATGGCTAATAATAAATCAGCTTACCCTTCCAACTCTGCCATGGTATTTATCCAAAATCGCAATAGCAGTAAATCGGAATAGTTTAATTTAATTTTTGAAATGTTCATCAAACGATCTTTGTTCCTATTTGGGTTTCTTGCCTCTATGTAGGTAACATGAAAATCGTGTCTATAGGTTTTTTACAAATACAAAAATATTATTCTAGGTACCCGATTACATGCGATTGTCACCGGACGCCTACGAGAAAGTGAAGAAGCTTCGACGTGACGTGCCCGACATCTCACCGGCAGCAACTCGCATAGCTGATCACCCTCGCCAGCCAGCCCCTCCCGTGGACGTCTGCGTGAACCCTCCACCTGAAGACACGGGCCCATGCACGACCAAGAAAGAAGATGTTTCTTTCTCTTGTCCACACGTCGAACCCAAACTACCTTGTTGTGTACCTGATACGGAAAAGTGAAGGTCCCACCCCAATTTCTTTAGATCATCTTACTTTTCTATTATATGGAATACATATCTCTAACATTTCTTTAATTTAAACTTTCGAAATTATAGCACGAAGAAAGAGTCTAGACAGCCAAGCGGTCGGTCTATAGTAAAAAATATCCGGCAATAATTAGTTTTATTAGCTTTTGTTCCTCAATGCAAATTACTTAAGTATATTAAGGTGAAATTTTTGATAAAAATGTGTTTACTTTCGGTAGCTGGAGTATGTAATAGACCAGAACGATATCTAATCAACCCGAGTCCACACAATATTCTCTATCCTAACCCTAGCGTGTTCTTGAGCGAAGCCAAGTAGCTTGCGAAGGAGGTCCTAAATAAAGCAAGTCTAATGACTTGATTTTGTATTGGCCATGTCTTGCCTTGACTTAGTTGCGAGTCGCGACTTGGTCTCGTCTTGTCCTGGTTTTGTCTACCAAGACGCAACTTAGAACCAAAACAAGACCAAGACACGACCGACCAAGAAGCGACCAAGAAGCGACCAAGACACGACCAAGAAAAAGCCAAGACACGACCAGGACAAGACCAAGACACAAGTCGCGCTCTACAAAAATGTGACTAGTGTGTCGCACTTTTAAGTCTTCACTTTAGATAAGTAGTAACGTAGGTATCTACTTTTGTTTTATACATCATATTATCAACATTAGGGTAGAGCTATTTTAATAATTGTTTTAAAAATCATAAATAATGTTGCACGTACAAAGGTTACTCCCAAGTTAGTTACAAAGAAGTAGCTAGGTACATATATTATGTATTAGGTAGTTATTAAGCCCTATAAATAATACGAAAAAATACACGAAACTACATGAAATGTTTAGAATTGCACGCTACCTAATTGCACAAATGCCTTAATTAAAGATATTAAGGGGCTAGTATACATTGACCGAATGTGTTCAGAGAATGCAGTCAGCTGACATATAGGTACTCGTTTGCCACTTACATCGGAATTTATAGTCAAAATAGGGGCTTCTTAAAAAACGATTCTGACAACATGTGTCATACACAACCTTCGCGGCAGAAAATATTGTACCTACATCGATTTTTAGAAAGAGATAGCGGTTTCGATAGAGCGTTGTCTCTGTCGTTGAGACTGACAAAAGGTCAGACTGAGTGTCAGAAACAACACTCTACAAAGGCGAAATCCCATTCTTCAAAGGTCGATTTACATATGTACTATAGAATAGAATAGAATAGAATATGTTTTTATTCAAGTAGACTTTTTACAAGCGCTTTCGAATCGTCGGGTTGTTTTAATTTACCACTGGTTCGGAATGCCGTTCCTACCGAGAAGAACCAGGAAGAAACTCGGCGGTTGCTCTTTTTAATTTTTCAATTTACAATGTTATTATACCATACTATACAAGCCATTGCAGCCCCGTGCATTGCTGGAGTGAGTCAAATTCAAACTTTTTTCAACAAAATTACTTATTTCTTGCCGGCTACAGCTGTAATGCATTGCTTAAAGGTTGAATATGACACATGTTTGAACAATCCTCTAAAGAAGCTCGTATCTTGACTATGAATTCTAGCGTTAGTGCATATTCGCTGCATGGGGTTAGCACTGGTAACACTGTCGACTGTGGTCGGCTTTCCGCGCACAAGTCAAAGGATCTAGGCATAATTTTAAATAGCGTATATACGTTAGAGCCAGTCTCGAACTTCACGTGTTTTTTATGGCCCATATCTCCGTTAATTAAAGAATAAATAATTTACGTGTTTTTTTTGTTTTTTGAGACACAAATGTAACGTGTATACCTGAGCACCTAATGATTTTAAGCTTATTTCGTGGTTTAACGACATATTTTAATGTATAATGTCTCGCAGCACCGCAGTCCCGTCGTGACCACGACCCGTGCAATTGGGTTGAAATATCGACAAATAAAAACAAAATTAAGCGTGGTATGTATCCGTTATATACATTAAAATATGTGTATAAGTAAACTAGCTTATGCACTACTTGGTCCGCGTGGACTATTCAAACGCCTATTTTACCCCCTTAGGGGTTGAATTTTCAAAAATCCTTTCTGAGCGGATGTCTAAGTCATAACAGTTACCTGCATGTCAAATTTCAGCCCGATCCGTCTAGTATTTGAGCTGTGTGTTGATAGATCAGTGAGTCAGTCAGTCAGCTTTTCATTTTATCCTCATCAAAATGGCCAGATTGAGCAAGCCAACGTTACTTTTTTCGTATGAATCCGCTCGCCGACGCGTTGGGCCAACGTGAACTGGAGACAATGCACATATTCTAAGAGTAGGTAATTACAAACAGGTTTAATCTTACTTAACGTAACCTTCATTTGGACTACAGGTATGCATACGTCTTACTTACACTACAATCAAAGTACGTTTAAGAAAAAAACGAGGTAAAAAAAATTTTTTGCTGGCTGGTTCACATTGAATATTATTTTCTCATGCAAACAGGCGTTTTGGCATGATGTGCACAAAACTACAACAACAATCAAGTACCTACAGGTTTATGTCATAATAATGAATATTTAAATACATAATAAAATAATATTTTAAGACCGGCTTTACGTATCTCGCGACAGGCGTAAATCTCGCGATCATTGCTGTCAAACGTCCGGCTAGAGAGAGACAGCAATAGCCACAAATTAAGAAAAAAAAGAAGAGAGACAGCAAATGAACTGTCGGATAACGGATTGCTACTGCTGTCGCTACTGCAACGTTTTACGTAATCACCCCGCGGACTTGTGTTCAACTCACAGTTAGTGTAATTCGTACTAATATTAGAAATGTGTATGTCTGTCTGCTAGCTAGTTTTTCGCGGCCCATCCGTTCAACCGATTTTGACGAAGTTTTGACGGATCGACATACGCTACTTTTTGTCCCGGAAAATCAAAGAGCTCCCACGGGATTTTTAATAACCTTAATCCACACGGACGAAGTCGCGGGCATCAATTTTGCGTTTTTAACCTTTTGCGTCGCGGCGCATCTAGTGCTGTAATCGCAGCTCACAATAAAACTACCGAAAAAACCATATAAAAACAATTTATCTCTCTTCAAAATGCATAAATACTTAAAGCTATGTTTATCTCCTTATATCGCAAAACATTAAAGGCAGTGGCGTGCAGCTCATATAGGCATAAACGCACTGCTTACCCACGTTGTAGTAAATCAATGCTTATTTATCATTATAACCTGCCGGAAAATAAGTTCATGCCAAAATGCATACCCTGGCTTGAAATCCTGTGCACGCCACTGATTAAAGGTACCAATTATTATTATTTTACATTGATAGTAGGTACGTATAGTACGCAACAGGTCGAGATGGCAATCGGGGTATGAGGCGGGGGACACCCCGCACACCCGCACGTCACCCGCGCTTGCCCGCACCGGGTTATTGCGGGGGCTGTGCGGGTGTGCGGGGCGTTCTTACCCCGATTGCCATCTCTATCTGTCGCGTACTATAGGTATAGTATGCTTCGTAGGATTATTATACTATAAAAATATTTTCTAAGTCTGGAGTCGACACGAGGCGCACCGAATCGAGCCGAAACGCATTGATTGAAAATATGATAAACTATTCGATTCGGTGCACTGCATTGCGTCACTGATCGACGCAGTTCAATAGTAAAAACACATGGTGAATTATTGCGATTCGATTCGACTGGGCTCGGTGAGCCTAGTGGACGCCAGCCTTCACACAACATATATGATCACAAGCACAATCACAGCCAATGTGATTAACATTCCGCCAAATAGCACGTATTTGTCTTGGGACACTCGTCTTTCGATTAATGAAATGGTTGCGTTGGATAGGCCTAGCGTATTAGCCAAGTCTATTATTCTCTTGTGCGCTCCTTTTAGCGTTTCTCGGTTATATCTTAACGTCTGCAAAATATTTGAACCTGTAACAAAGAATGGTTACTATTATTATCTTCATTTTTAGTATTATCTATACTGATGAATTTAAGCTTATTTTGTGGTTTTAACGACATAATATTTTAATGTAGATTTCGGGTACATGCCACGATTAATTTGATGTTTTTATTTGTCGATATTTCAACCCAACCACGACCCGTGCAGGTCGTGGTCACGACGGGACTGCGGTGCTAAGAGAGATGAAGTTTAGCTGTAGGAGCTCCTATATTGGTCAAACGAAGAGACCCATAGCGACTCGGGTAATATCAGAACGTATCAAAGCGGTGCGAAACAACGATCCTCAGAAGTCTGCAATCGCGGAGCATATTCTCCAGCCAGGCACAAAACATTGGATTGAACCCCACAACCCTCGAGTTCTCTCCACAAACCGCCACTATATACCTAGACTAGTGCACGAAGCAATTGAAATTCGCACCAGAATTTCAAGCGATGGTTTTAACCTAGCAAGTACATATGTGGAATCCAGTAGTAGAATTATGCAAACCAAGACAACATCGTACGGCATCGAAAGTTAATAGTGATGTGTATTTTGCTGGACAGCTCGTGAAGTTTCAGCGAAAAGAATAAGAAAGAGGGTTGTTCGCTACTGCCCTTGACAGCTCGAACTTCATCTCTCATAGCACCGTAGTCGTGGGTTGCAATGGGTGATAGATATTATTATCTACTATATTTTCATAAAAGTAAACTTAAGTAGCGTGGTTGGTGAACCTTGGCCGTGTGCAACCAAAGCCGGGCCGCGGTGGCCAGGCTATGTAAATAAAAAATAAATAAATCGATACGGTAAACTAGAAGAACGAAAAACAATCGTTGTCACGTTAATGATATAGGTAGGTACATACCGTGGAATTATTGTATAATTATCGCAAGTGCACTAGCAAGTTCAAGGTTTCTCATGGCATTTACTTCCTTATTAAGTTATGACGTAAATACAATCCTTTGTACCTATTCTTAAAGATTTTTTAAAATACACTAGTAGAGTCAAAGCTACGCGACGCATCTTTTTCAAATAGTTGACTTATCTATACTTTTCTAAAATGACGTATGCGACAGGTCGAGATAGCAATCGGGGTATGAGGCGGGGCGTTCCCTCCCCGATTGCCATCTTGCCCTGTCGCGGACTATACGTTAGTGTTGAGGCAATCATCTAAAATTTTCTCCTTACTGCTTATTGATAGTTCCTCCGCTGTACCTACATATATAAATATATAAAAGGAAAAGGTGACTGACTGACTGACTGATCTATCAACGCACAGCTCAAACTACTGGACGGATCGGGCTGAAAGTTGGTATACAGATAGCTATGATGACGGAAGCATCCGCTAAGAAAGGAGTTTTAAAAATTCAACCCCTAAGGGGGTAAAATAGAGGTTTAAAATTTGTATAGTCCACGCAGACGAAGTCGCGATTATAAACTAGTTTAGGTATAATTTACAGCTTAAAGTACTCAGGGATAATGCTGTATCAGTGAAAGAATTTCACAATTGGATCGTTACTTCCAGAGATTACCTACACATCCAAAAAACGTTACCTCATCATAATATTATGTGTAGATATTTTTTTCTACAAAATTGGGTGCATTGCAATACAATAGCATAACATGAAAACATTATGTGGAATTATTGTTCCTCTCAAATCCATACTTGTATAAAAGGATAAGCTGATTGACTGACATATGAACATTAAGGTACTTATTAAGAGACTAAGTTACAGAGAAATTCTACAAGCAAGGACGGGTCAGCTGAGTAGGTAATAAAATATACATAAATTAATAGATTATGTCATAAGATAACCACTTCCTGAATCTCAGCTAATTGTTTAAAACAACGATAATTAGTTTCAATTTCTGTCGACTTTTGGTAATTGGGTATTATTCGTGTACTCAAGGTTGTATTGTGGGAAAACTGATATCAATGAACACTTACCAACTTTAAAAAAATAAGCTTAAACAAAAAGTTTATGGAATTATAATATTAACATAATAATATTATTCCCTTAGCTGGATACAATGAGCAGACTCATTGCGATGTCTTGAGTTAGCTCCACACTAAGCATTTGTCTCGTGGAAGGTGTATAGAGCGAGTGGTTTTCAACAAACAGTTTAAGTTGCACGCACGTGTAGTTTGCACAAAAACGTTTGAAAATAATTCACAAACATTGTTTTACGTTGATGTTATACAGCCAGTGTTGCAAACATAACAAACTTTGAAAAAGACGTGTTGAGTGCCATTGATATAGTATAGTAGTTCTGTGATAGACCAATCAAAAATGTGGTAAGTTACAAATTAAAATTATTGACACCCACGGGCGAATAGTGAACAAATGCGGCGCTACTGTGACAATAATAATGTGGAATCTATAATAATAATAATTTTTGAAATGAAACCGTTTTTGGCCGCGTAAGGGCTGATTTATGCTACTATGCAACGTCCGAGGCACCTCAGACGCGCGGACGATACACGGATTGTAATTTGGTATGAAGAAACGTAATACGGACGAGACACGGACCAGGCTCTGATGACTCGGACACGGCGCGGTCTGATTTGACCTCATACAAATTCCCAATCCGGTGCCTCGGACGCGGCACGGCTCACCCGCCCGGTCCGCCACGTATTAGCATAAATTATCCTATAGGCAATTTTGGCCACTTCCCACTTGACTGCCAATTTTTTATCATTGGTTTTTATTATATAAACGAACAAAAATTATTAATTAATTTTATTAGTGCCTAGGTAGACCGTACAAAAAATATTTATTATTTAAGCGACCACTCACAGTGCAGCGGTGCGAGAATTTGCCTTATTAGGGTTCCTTAGGTGTGACTTAGTCTGTCCGTCCGTCTGTCAGTAACTACTAACGCTATCGACTTGTGAAATAGTTTCAAATACTAATGTAATACGATAATTGGATTTGTTAAATTTTGTAATACTAAACGTTGATTCGTGTTGTTCGCACATCACGCATCTCGCTCTTGATACCTACTCAAGAGTCAAGAGCGAGATGGTCCCGCCACTAAAATAATATGTTAATTGCAATAGCATGCTCTCACGCTCGACCAGTCATCCTATTAATATGATGAACTTATTGTTCATGTGCGAAGCTGTTAAAAGAAGATGTATCTATACGCTTGACGCAATCCTAGTTTAGGTATGATGGGGCACAAAAACATTAGCATATCATCATCTTTATAATTCAAAATGTTAAAGTTCATTCATTTTAATATAGGTAATTAAGTTAAATACCCAGATTATTCTAGAAATGGGTACCTATTTAGTTTTTCAAATTATCTTTAAAACTACTTTATTAACTTCAACGTTTTTCTTTTTGAACAAAATTATAACCTTGTGTTGGACGAGTGCATGTTTTTAATGAGTAGAACATAAGAGACTCGTGTAATTAAAATAACTGAGTTAAAATGAAACCTGTAGGTATGCAATGTATACTAATATTATAAAGAGGTTAAGTTTGTAAGTTTGTTTGTAGGGGGTGATCTCTGGAACTACTGAACCGATTTTGAAAATTCTTTCGCCAGTAGAAATCTACATTATTCCTGAGTGACATAGGTTACCTACATTTTGTTATCAATAAAATTAGAGATTACTACGAAAATTGTATCAAGCTACCCGTGCGAAGCCGGGGCGGGTCGTTAGTTTTCTATATAAGCAAGCACACGCAGAATTGCCTACCTAACCTAGTGCTTTCGGTTAAAGTCTAGATCTAATGCATCCCTTGATCTATATTTCAATTTTAGTGCCTATGGCGTCATCTAGTGCGTTTAGAATGTTTGATTTTTATCTTTATCTAAATATATAAAAGGTAAAGCCGACTGACTGACAGACTGACTGACTGATCTATTAACGCATAGCTCGTACGTAAAATAGGGGTCTGAAATTTGTGTAGTCCACGCGGACGAAGTCGCGCTCATAAGCTAGTCTATATATATAAAAGGAAAAGCTGACTGACTGACTGATCTATCAACGCATATCTCAAACTACTGGATGGATCGGGCTGGAATTTGGCAGGCAGATAGCCTATTATGACGTAGACATCCATCCGCTTAGAAAGTATTTTTGAAAACGAAACCCCCGAGGGCGTAAAATAGGGTTTTGAAATTTGTGTAGTCCATGCACACTCTTATCATTATCGTACGGGCAGGCAGCACTGTCCCTATTTATCCTGTCACTCTATTTCCATGCAAAAAATCACGACGATTGCTTTGTTTCCGCTTTATTGAAGGACAAACTAACAACCAAACACTTTTGCATTTATACTATAGTAGAGAAAAGTAGGGATTGTATTACTAATGATTTGTATACGCGTAAGGACGTTGGCTTTCAATTGATGTCTTGTACAGTTGTTGGTTTCGTGCTTAGTGTGGTCGAACCAACCGGCCCTTCAATGTTAAGGTCTATTAGTTGAATAAAGTTAAACCGCATTGCATCGCAGGTACTCTAACTGCGTTAGTCAGAAGTGGATCGGGTCGAGGTGGGACAGTCCTCAAGGAAATCACGGATTTACTGTCAACTCTAAAACAAGTTAGTCTATTGGCATATTATATGTACCTACATATAATATGGTGAAAGATCCCAGTGCCGCCAGACGTTCCTTATTTTCTGAGAAAAAAAATGTGTGGGATAAAGAAATGCTCTTTGAACCCTCATCACTCTCGTTAAAGAAGTCTCTATCTTCGACCTCTGCCACAAAAAGTAAAACTAGATACGTTACGCCGAACACATGATGTTACAAAAGTAGTAGGTATATTAGTCGAGGTCAGCCTTAAGGAGTAGTTGCTTAGAAGGCGTAAAGCGACGTAGAAGGGAAGATGGAGGCAAACGGCTTTACCTGGATTCGGCAGCATGGGTTGGATCCGGTTGAAAGAACGTAGTCTCAGCGCAATGCTCATTGTGGTGCATAAAGTCGAGGAGGATAGATGATATCTAGTCAAAACTATGATTATTACCTATGTCTTTTTAGCTCTAACGAATAAACCACTCGTATAAGCTTTCAAGTTTCTACAATCACGCCCCATGTGCGTAAATCATTTACAGGTACGACAGTCTGTATGCGTATTGCCTAGTGCCTACAATATACTAATCTAAATATATAAAAGGAAAAGGTGACTGACTGACTGACTGATCTATCAACGCACAGCTCAAACTACTGGACGGATCGGGCTGAAATTTGGCATGCAGAATTGCAAATAGCTATTATGAGGTAGGCATCCGCTAAGAAAGGATTTTTGAAAAATCAAGCCCCATAAGGGGGTGAAATAAGGGTTTGAAATTTGTGTAGTCCACGCGGACGAAGTTCGGGCATAAGCTAGTCTAAATATGTAAAAGGAAAGGTGACTCACTAACTGACTGATATATCAACGCACAGCTCAAATTACTGGACGGACAAGATTAAAATTTGGCATTCAGATAGCTATTATGTCGTAGACATCCGCTAAGAAAGGATTTTTGAAAATTCATACCGTAAGGGGATACAATAGGGGTTTGATATTTGTGTAGTCCACGCGGACGAAGTTGCGGGCATAAGCTAGTCTATACTAATATTATTAAGATGTAAAGTTTGTTTGTTTCCTACAAACAAACTTTACAACTGTACCAAATTTCATCAAAATCGGTTAAACCGTTGAGCCGTGAAAAGCTAGCAGACAGACAGACACACTTTCGCATTTATAATATTAAGTATGGATATTGTGTACATCAATAAACCTGTAGGTCGACTGCAACATAAATTAACCTATAAACCGTTTAATATCCGACGTTTTTTCGCTTGCACGTGTTATTATCATCATTGTTCAATATAAAATTATCTAGACTACTAGTTAATTTTATGCGATTAAAGATCACGTAGTTATAGTTCGCGACAGGTCGATATGGCAATCGGAGTATGATGTGGGGGCGCTCCGCACACTCGCACAGCAGCCGCGCTATCCCGCACCTTGTTAGCGCGGGGGTTGTGCGGCTGTGCGGGGCGTCCCCACCCTGATGGCCATGTCAACCTGTCGCGAACTATATAATAAGAAAGCTAATTTTAACGATTTTTAACCGACTTCAAAAAGGAGGAGTTTTACAATTCAATGTGAGTTTTATAAGGATGTACACAGCGTATCTACATACTGATTTGTTCAAGATTATCATATCGCAATAAAATAAAATCGATTTTCATGATTTTGAAGGTGGTAAAGGATGCCGCGTTCTTGGACGCGCCTATGGTCAGTCAACGGCAATTTAACTGTCGTTGTCTTTGCTAATATTATTATTACAATATGACAACAGGCAATTCAATATCAATTTATCTATGTTATCATTTATGTTATACTATTTTATTGATACTAAAATAATTAATTAAGAATATCATATTAAAAAAAATTTATTAAAAAAAGGAAATTTTTTCCTTCACGGTTAAAGCATTGCTTGCGTTAAGGCATGAGGAACCCTGCATGCCTGAGATCTGAGCGTTCTCCATAATGTTCTCAAAGGTTTATGAAGTCGCCAATCTGTCAGTCAGTCAGTGTGGTTGACTGTTGTCAAACCCTTCTCATTCTGAGAGGAGACCCGTTTTCAGTAGTGAGCCGGCGATGGGTTGATGATGATATTGAAATTGCTTCTATAAAAGACTGCAGTCATAAAATACCTACAGAAAAAATTTAAGATACCTACCTAGTGCCACTTAGCGTTATCTATATTATATTTGACTAATGGATACCCGGCGTATGCTACGCTAAAAAAATATATTAAAAAACTTCTCATTATTGCCTTATTTAAACCCGTTTGTGGCGCATCGGTTGGATAGTTCAAAGTTTATAACAGACATAGGTAGAAACATTTTTGTGTTTTATATATTAAGAAAGATTATTATCATTGCATCAATATTTTATCAGAACAAAGGTTGCATAACTGCCTATGCTTTTAAATTGATGTCATCACGACTTTAATCATCATAATTTATTACATAAAAATTGCTCAAAAGTAATCATTTGAAATCATTCCAGAGGTTTTAATGTAACTTTTCAAATTAATGTTAACTATATTAATTATGGACAGGAAACTTACCGGAAATGTCGTGTTTAATATCTCTATATTTATAATTCTAGATTTTGGCATATTGATGCACATAATATAATTATTAACTTAAAAAGTTGTTAAACTCAGTACTTTGTGGTGTGACATCAGTTGACGTAGTAGTTGTGCCATAATCCTTGGAAGAGGCCTTCAACCTGTGTTTTTTCTTACAGGTATGTGAATTTCACTTCAAATACATATCTGCTCTGAGATTTTTTAAATATAAATCATGGTTTAACGACTCGATAATGTAAAAAAAAACTTTATTCGCAAATAAAATTATAATGGCATGTCATCATGCCCATCCCCATCGCCGGCTCACTACAGAGCACGGGTCTCCTCGCAGAGTGAGAAGGTTATTGGCCATAGTCTACCACGCTGGCCATATGCGGATTGGTAAACTTTACACACCTTTGAAAACGTTATGGAGAACTCTCAAAATGCAGGTTTCCTCACGATGTTTTCCTTCACTGTGACAAAGCAAGTGACATTTAATTACTAAAAACGCACATAACTCCGAAAAGTTAGAGGTGCCCGGGATCAAACTCCCGACTTCCGATTAGAAGGCAGATCTCCTAGCCACTAGGCTATCACAGCTTTTATTTATGGCATGTATCATCAGGTTGTAATTAGTGTAGTGGTCACAAAACAAGTCCAATCTGAAGTTACAACATGGAGATTTGTACAGGTCATAGATTACAGATTAAATACACAAGCCTGGCAGAGATCTTTTTCGTGCAATGCGCAATCATACACCTTGTTTTCAGATTAAACTACTTGTTTTGCACGTAATGACAAGTAAAATAAACTACCTTCTGCCAAATGTTAGGGCTTCAGCCAAAATGTGCCAAAGTTTGGGGTGAAGCCAAAGGCTTACAGCAAGTGCAGAATTAAATGAACAGTTACGAGTGAATACGCGAGAGCGCAATGGAAGACAACTTCAACAAGACACTAAATTTGCTAGGGTTATTAAGCCTTTGGCTTCGTCTTCGGCCGAAGGTTGTGGTATAGCCGATTGGATTTGGCTTCCGCCAGAAATCAATCTTTGGTCAAACACTACTCTTCCATTAACTTTTCGCTTCTCACTGCGAAAAGAAGTCCTTCAATAACGCCACAAGGGATAAAAAATAAGTATATCATATTAATATACCATACCTGTATGTATCATATCATCAACATTTCTGTGAGAATTATGTAAGGAGTTTTGTTCTTGTGCCAAGTAGTCAACAGTGATCTCTGTGTGGTCATGGCCAAACCTTCTGCTCAGCAACTGTTCCCTCTCCACTTTCTCTTGCTCACGCCTGCGCCTTTTGTTTGAAGCATTGTTTAGAGATGCCTGCATTATAGAGATAAATTGTTTTTGTTACTTAACTTTGTTTTATAGCTTCTTCTTGTTTTGTTGTTTACATAAAAATATATTTTACTTTGCTTTAAGAACACCTTTTTCTTCTTCTTATTTTGCTTTGTGGCATAAGAACATCTTTCACTTAATGTTTATTATATTTGTATGTGTTGTTTACAAAATAATTTGATTTATAATTTATAGTAATACTAGCTAATGCCCGCCACTTCGTGCACATGGATTAACATTTATCAAAATCCCAAGGGAACTCTTTGATTTTTCGGGGAAAAAGGTAGCCTATGTGTTAATCCAGGGTATAATCTATCTCTATTCCAAATTTCATCCAAATCTGTTATGCCGTTTTTGCGTGATGGAGTAACAAACATCCAAACATCCACTTTCACATTCATAATATTACTAGCTGCCCTGGCGAACTTCATTCCGCCTAACAGGGGATTCAAATTTTTAAATGTTTTTTCTCTCCGTAAGAACCTTCCTCGTACTTCAAGGAATATTATAAAAAAAGAATTAGCGAAATCGGTTCAGCTGTTCTCAAGATTTGGGATGACCAACACATTTAGTGATTCATTTTTATATTAACATAACATTATTAGGATTAGGATAACATTATGTATGGTACTCAACTGAGCTACTTCTACTTAAAAATGACTTGAGCTGAATATATAGCTGGTATTAGTTTTGGCTCCAAACAGTAACATGCATGTCCTTCAGTGTATTTCTTAGTTTTCAAGAAATGTATGATTTATCAAATAATTTATCAGATAACTTTTGAATAAATACTTCAAATAAGTTAGGTAGGTACCTGAATGTGTTTATTGTCATATTTTAGCTGGTCAACTCTCATTTTTGCCATTGCTCTTTGATTAATTGGTGTCTTGAATACCAGAACATCTAACCTTTCACAATTTCTGAAATATAAAGTTAAAAATTAATTTAAAAAATATATAAGTATATAAATAAAGTTTCGTACAGCACTCGTTATTTGTTATTTAAGATACATATACAAGTGAATGTAGACCAAATAAAATAAAATTCAAAGAACCTGATGGTAACTTAACATTCCTAAAACCATTCCTATGCCAAAAGTAAATACCTACTTAATTCTAAAAGAAAACGATGACATGATGATGACGAAGAACTTACGCACTAATTGTATTAATTTTCGATTGAATCGCGTTTTCTATATCCTCCCAATCTGGATCGGTCTCCAACTTATGGAACAAATTGGATGTTTCCTGTATTAGTTGACTCGTTTGATGATACAAGGTCTCCATTGTTTATATACAAAGCTTGGCCACCATAACAAGTTATTTAGTGATTAGTTTGTAACTGTTTTCTCTAAAATTCTTACAAAATTAAAAATATTTAGAAGTTCCAAAATTGTTTACAAAATTTGACCACAGTTTGACAAGTGACACAGCTGACGTTTACTCTTCTAATTTTGACATACGTGGCACGGCACGTGTGGTAGGTAGATACCATGTAGATACTCTATGGATACTTGACCACTTGGCGCTAATAATCTGTACAGTGCGACAAGGAACTAACGTGCTAATAAGGCCTCGTTTACGGAGACGCGGGGCGTCGCGCGTCGCGTGTAGCGTGGCATCTCGCGGCGCGTCGTACGTTTTTTCTGTTTACGGTGAGGCGGCGTGTGAAGCGGCAATTCGCAACGCACACGTAATCAGAAACATATGGCAATATACGATGTTGTTCATAGAGATGCGAGGCGGGAAGAGTGGCGGTGCCCGCCGCTGTGCCCGCGGCATTGCACGCGGCGGGCGCGTCTGCGTTATGTGATTTCCAAATAAAGACTGGCAGAAGGTTCCGCTGCGGGCATCGCTTCATCGAGAATTGCCGCCGCGTGCACCGCCACGATGAACGCCGCGTGGGACGCGTCGATGCCATCCGCGGGCTCGGCCGCAAAAAATGCTCCATCTCATCAAACAAACGTGTATAAAATAGGCTACTTGACAATTTTTTTAAGTTGGTCTTAAATGGTTAATATTTGTCCTATTATATCAAAAAAATTAACACTATATTTTTTTGCGCCCTAAAAACCGTAAAACTTTAATTTAAAAAAATATTTTTCTTAGACAGGTGAAAACACTGTCGGCCATGTTTGGCCGATAGATTATCTGTGCTCTGACGTCATGCATTTGTAAACAACAGTATAACCCTGGTGTTGTAACAGTATAACCACAGGGTTATACTGTTGTTTACAAATGCATGACGTCAGAGCACAGATAATCTATCGGCCAAACATGGCCGACAGTGTTTTCACCTGTCTAAGAAAAATATTTTTTTAAATTAAAGTTTTACGGTTTTTAGGGCGCAAAAAAATATAGTGTTAATTTTTTTGATATAATAGGACAAATATTAACCATTTAAGACCAACTTAAAAAAATTGTCAAGTAGCCTATTGCTTCTCGGTAAACGTACTCATACAACGCCATAATATTATGTTTAAATTCAGTGCGGGCCGCGCCGCCCATCGCAACGCGCGACGCCCCGCGTCTCCGTAAACGAGGCCTAAGCCTTTGTTTGCACTTGGCACTTGCTTGACACTAAGAGCGGCTCAAAGAGCGGCGACCCATGGCGGCCACACAGACGATGCTTGCCACAGAACACTAATACTTGTACACGTAATACGACGTGACGGGTAAGCTATCGAGTCCATAGAGATAGTATACATTCATCTAAGATCGAGTCACAATGTTTGACACGTTTACAATGTTACCCATGTCGACTGCTCATAAGCCATGTCTGTAGATGTAGGTACCTATTTTCTACATGGCCATGACTTGGCTAGAGTTGGCTCACCTACCTTTATCTATATTATGTAAACGTGGTCGATACCTACAGTACAATTACTATTGTTTAGTAGTCAATATTTGTATTAACCGATCAACAACATTTGTATTAAACGTTTTTTATGTGAAAACAAGTAAATAACTAGTTATTGAGAAATACAATGATGCCACGAATTCTCAAAGTTTGTTTTGCAACTTAAGTTGTATTCCTTGAAAAAAATCGGTTACACGATAAGGGACAAAAAATAGGTTAGCTGCGTCTCTCTTTATCACATTAGTAACTTTATCTGTGCTCTCTTTTTAGTGTGAATGAGAAAGCAAACGTTCCTTTGTCTAGATTTTTTACTCCGTCTACGTGATACTATAAACAAGCACCGCCATTTTCTGTGCTAAAAATAGGTAGACTGTACACGGTAAAACCATAGATATTTCTCTCTTACAAGCTCTATTAGTTTAAATCGTATACCTACCTACCTGTGATACCTAGGTAGGTACCTACCTACCTACTCTTAAGGAATCATAGAGGAGTTTTGATTTTGACAGATGTGAACCACTTTGACGACTGACGTTGACTCATTCCGTGCTCATTCCGAATGGTTCGAAAGTTATTTTATAAAAAAATAATCTGAAAACTAAAGTTGGAAAGTGAATTTTTGCAATTATCGAAGTGAAAGAAGAACTATACAGAAATACAATGGGAGACGGATGTCAAAGATGCCTTACGAGGGTTCCTCACGCCACCCTCATAGCAACAATAATGTGCTGTTTGGGCGTGGGGGTGTTTTGTGGTACGATGTATCGAGGTTCTGCGCTTTCGATATTAATGTTTGACGAAGTTTTTCACTTTCGACTGATTTGGATTGAAGCTCTTCAAATGATTTTCATCGTAGGCAGTGCTTGTATGGCGGCGTTAGGATTCATGTTGTTGTGCCTCGGGTGTCTCACGACAGGTGCTACGAGACTAAAGGTATACCGAGCGTGGAGAGCCCGTGTGGGCGGCCGTATATCATGCGCAGTCTTCATGATCATTACATACATACTAACATTCGTTTGGTTAATACTACTTGGCTTTTTAGTTATAACAACATTCCTTTTCACGATATTTTGGAAACTCTGTTCGAAGCCGAAAAACATCGAACTATCGACTTGCATTGACTTCACTCAATTCGATTTCATGTTTCCGTCATCTGTAAGACAAGAGGATTTAAGGATATGTGAGGCGCACAAGATAAAGCTATTCTGTAAAGATTATGTGGAGAAAGCTGAGTTTATGTTTATCCTAGCTATGGTGTCATGCTTGCTTGTGATATTGAGCTTGGTGCATTACTTGATGTGCTTATCTGCAAATTATGCACACATCCGAGACCATGAGAAGTTCCAGGAGTTGCAGGAGCTCCAATATCTCACCAGCCCGGACCTGCACGCTTCTAAGGATAGATTCTAGTATATGGCCCGTGCGCCTTTGCTGCGCTCGCTCGAAGCCACTACCAAGATGTGACAAAGCAGAAAAGTAACTGCATTTTAAAATGTCACAATTGTGTTTACAGATCAAAATTATACATCAAAAGACTGATATTTTGTGAACGATGCTAGAACTCACAGTTCTCGGCTGTAAGTATTACACATTAAGCTTTATAAGTAAAATAAATCATCAGCTTCGCTTTCTAAAGTTCAATGTGTTATATTTACTGCCACGTGCATGTAAATTAATTACTAATTTTATATATTTGAAACCCAGTGTATTCATTCTTATTTTTTGCTGCAACACAACATTCCTTTAAATTAAGTTTACATTGTTAAACAATATTCTTAGAGAATTTTATTTACATAATTAAATTAGTGTAAGGAATTGACTATGCTAAAGCATTACTGTAAATTTTTGTTTATTTACACAGTCCCATTCTCTTTGTTAGAATATATTATGTAGGTTAATATTGATGTGTGTTTGATCTAGATTCTTCCAATTCCAGTTCAAGTATTATGATACAAGTTGCATCAAACTACAAATTACTGAGGTCCTGTTGCATGTCAGATAGTCAAAATTTCATTAAAATTTGACCATCAATAAAAAGCCAAGTGGGCTATACTCAACCAATATTCATACATCTATAAATTAAAGGTAACAAACCGTTACTTGTGCAACCAGTTTTGGTCTTATTTATTCATGTACCCATAAGTTATGTACAATGAAAAGATGCGCACAAAGGACAACTTATCTCTACTGTAGAGTGTAGAGATTTGATCTAGCAGCCCTAAAAAGTGGAAAAATTAGATTTTGATAATGCTCAAAGTTTAACACTAACATAACTTTAACTGCCTGATATACAACTGGTGCTTCTTTTCCTTTTTCTTGTGTTACATCACAGAAACAAAGTTTAAAATTTAAGCGTTGCTATTGTATATTTTGGTAGTATTTATACAATCAAATGAAAATGTTTGAAGGAATTGATAGATCAAATAGTTGTAAGGTAAAAGTAGTTAAGAGAGAGCTCACAACAAATGACAGCAGTTCAAAAAATTTAACCACATTATTTCTTAACCTATTTTTATTATAATAAAATATGTAATGGGTAATTTTCTCAAACGTTTCTCAAAATATTAGTCATGTGAAGACATGACTAATATTTTTCTTAAAAATTTTCTTAGCAAAGGCTAAGAAATTTTTCTAAGTACATAATATTATATCTATTAATGCAGTAGTTTTTGAAAGCATAAAAATATGTTTAAGCCAACTTGAATTGTGATTCACAATTAATTGTTCAATGTTTAGTACAATAAATATATAGATTAAGAGCTGCACAAAATTTATATAACATAGTTGTAAGTTATATAGTTATAATCTTAGTGATCAATTAGGACAATTTATGAATTATGACTTCATTATTGGTAGGTATAAAGTCAATCTTTTGAAATATTTTACAAGCTTAGATTTTTGTAGCAAATTGCATTTTATAAAAGAAAATTCCCACCTAAATTTAATATTGCAGCAGCTATTCATATTCGATAAGACTTTATTTTGGTGCAGTGCTGGTAGGCTTAACTTACTGTTAGACTACCTATTTTTAGTAGAATTTTAAAAACAATACTAGAGCACTGGTTTTTTAACTAACTAATTACTGACTTGATTGATAAATCGAAATAATTTTGATAAGTTGACTATTGCGGTTACAATTTAAATGTGCTCATTTTGTTGGTTTACTTCAAAAATTCATTGCAAATAAAAATGATCAAGTAGTACCTACTTCTGTACCAGCTTACAGCTATACTCTCCAAGAGATTTCTATAAAACTCTGGTCTTGACCAGTTCATAATAGTTCTTTGTCAAGACAAGATTTAGAACTCAGTTCATTCATAGCTGTTGTCAACTGTACCTAATTGATGATATACGTATTTTATCCTAGCTATTATTTTAAAGACCCCAAATAATATGATGTCTTAGAAAAAATCTGTGGCCTATTTTCTAGAACTTTTACCGAAATTTTCACTTAAGCTTAAATACAATTTTTATCAAGCTTTTCTAGCACTATGTATTTTTAAGTGTTGTTTTCTAAACATAAATTTTAGCAGGGTATTTGACTGTGGAAAATATACCACCAATTCTTTGCATACGAGGAAATAAACGTGAAGCGATGAATCCGGCACATGTGAATATTTTTATTTCACCGAAGAGGAATAAAAATATTCACGTAATATATTACTTATCAACCAAGGCAGCTACATCCTGATAAAACTTATTTTATGGAATTACAACACATCACAAAATGTTTAGAATTTTCTTATTACTACTTTTGTAGTTACTAATTTTACTAATTTTAATCAATTTTGTACTAATATTAATCAATAGTTATAAGAAAGAAAATATTACGATTAGCACATGATTAGCATGGCTAAAGACGACTGCAAAAACGGAAAAATTATGATTAAGTATTTAGAATCGTTACGAAACAAATTTTTTATGATCATGTCCAGTAAGAGCCCGCTTTGTTTACGTTTGTACGAATTATTTATTATACTTTACTAAGTATAGAAACCGATATATGTACATCTATCGCCAGCGTAAAACTTAGAAATAAACATGTAGGTAGGTGCAAAATTATTATGTTATCTCACAAAAACTTAGGATGTGCAAATTACTTGTACTAGTAGTCAGCTATTTTACATTACATAGTGATGACTTATATTATAACGTTAACTACAATATAAGTACCTAATCATATTATTGTGGGCTATTTGTCTGCCAGATTATATTATTATTCGACCCATATCTTTGTCCGGTCACTCTATCAATTATTATTAGTAGTTCTAGTTACATACATACTTTAGATAATATTATATTATATTCTTGGTGTTATTATTCCTGCTAGTATTTTTGTAGCTACTATGTACGTCTTAAGTTTTATAAAAATAAAAAAATCGTTTTTAATTCTTTGTTTTCAATTTATCAATCGATTTACAAGAAAATATTTTTCCCTTCAACTAAACAAAAATGGGCCTATACAGACACGGGGGTGTGACTCAACGGGAATAACCCATAATAACCCTGTAGATAAACGCCCAATGGAAGGAAATAAGACGATCCTAGAGCTCTGCCGACATATATTATGGCTAAGAGTCTACTTTTTACTAAGCTATTATATTATAGTGATCGAGATTGATTTGCTGTTGCCCATTGAGGAGTCCGTCCTCTATTTCCGATACTGTTTATCAAATCTTTACCTTAACGTACATGATACCAACCTGACAGACCTTTGTAGAAAAAAAAGAATTGTGAAAATCGGTTCAAATTTTCCGGAGTTATGCAATAAAATCGATAAAAAATTTGGTCCCATATCCCGACGAATACCTAATTATTTTCGGGATAAAAACTACCCTATATTATATTAACCCGGAGTATCGACTACCACCGTACTTTTCATTTAAATCCGTTCAGAAGTTCTCGCGTGATGCGCGCAGACAGACAAAAAATCCAAAAAAAATGTTTTGAGGTCTATATCGATAATACTTAATGTTTCCTCCGATTAAAATTTTCAAAATACATTTAATGTACAGAAATCTTCCAGTTACAGTTTTATTATAAGTATAGATGGATATAGATAGATGCTCTAATCTCAAAACTTTTTACGGTAGAAGAACTAGGTATTTTGTGTTAATTATTTATTTATTTATTAGTTAGTAATATTGTGAGACTTCTATTTTTGTACACGTTATGTTTTTGATGGGATTCATATTATCCGTTACAGTTACAACCGACGATGGTTGCTTGCCTTCTTTTGACTAACGCCATCTTGTACCTATGCCACAAAATGGCGTCAGTTGTAATAATGTATTATTATCTGCAGAGATAATTTTAGAGTTATCGTCAAAAAAGTGGAAGTTTTTAAAAACTAAGTAACCTAATGATTAAAAAAATGCTACATATACCTACTACCTACTACTAGTTACTATGTTGTCTTATAAGATTCAATTTGGGAATTTATATTTTCTAAATTGTCTCTGGTCTGGTCTAGTGGGAGGCTTCGGCCACCCCTGGTAAGTTCCCACCCTACCGGCAAAGCCGTGCCGCCAAGCCATTTAGCGTTCCGGTACGATTCCGTGTAGAAACCAACCAGGCCAGGGGTATGGGTTTTGATGAAATTGCCATACCACTTCCAAGTGAGTAGCCCGCTTCCATCTTAAACTGCATCATTACTTTCCATCAGCTTTTTGGTATACATAGGTACTGCTATCTTATTGATTTACCTATCTCCTTTGTCTATATTCTTTATGGGAAAGGTACCTAACTACTACATATAATGGCGGAGTGTGGTCGAGCCGCAGCGTTTTTTTGACAACTCATACCATATTGTATTATGTACTTATTTCGACATACGCAACTCTCGGGAGTTCCATAGTCCTTTGGTAATACGATTACTATATTACGCCTTAGTCCGAAGCAAGCTCGAAACAAGCACCTGTGTCTGGCATCCGTACGAGGCAAAGTACGGGCTTATATTAGAAAAAGTACAAAAGGCCTTCCTAAGATACCTGTATAAACGTTGCTATGGATATTATCCTTTCCTATACCCAACCAAATTTCTGTTAGGTTGCTTAGGTTTCAACTCCCTGGAGGTCAGACGCATTTGCGACCAACTCAAAATTATGTGTCAAATTTTGCGAGGAGATGTTAATGCTCCAGAACTTCATAACCAACTGTGTCGCATACGTGTCCCTGAATCCAACAGTAATCTTCGTCCACGAAAAAATAAACTTTTCGTGGTCCCACATCATCGCACTGTTGCTAGATCTATGTCACCTATACCCCGTTCATTAGCATCATTCAACGCGCTTTTGGACAATAATGCTCAATGGGACCCATTTAATGATGGGTATATAATACTGGTTCGGGAGTTACTGAAGTACGCTGAGAGCATTGCATGAATATGTCATTCAATGTTCTCAGCGTACATATTCAAAATTCTTTGATCTTTTATCGTTTTGTATTTTATGTCTTTTTTCTTGTACCTTTATTTGTATTTAAATTTATTATTAATCATCTAGTTAGTGTAAGTGGCACTGCCGTTCTAATTAGATATAAAATAAATAAAAAAATAAAAAAATAAACTTACTTACGAATTATGATTAAGTAATATTGGGATAATAAACGCGGAGAGATACCCGAATATGAATCTCCGCCGCTATGCCAAGTTTGACAAAACAAAGCCGGGCAAAGTACGATATTATGAACTCGCGTGGAAAGGGATCGGGTACGATAGATGGCACAATATTGTGAGATTTTCTACCGTGTTAAACTTTTCATAAGCTTGTCTTGTGACCTATAAGAACTAAATATTATCTGTATTTTCGGGGATAAAGGGAGGAATAATGGCCAATTTTCATCTATTTAATAGAAGTCTCACAATATTACTAACTAACTAACTTTATATATTTGACATCAATTAATAAACCAATAAGTTGTCTATCAAAACTTACATGAAACAGGAAAAAATAGGTACGTAACTAGGTAGGTACAGTACGCGACAGGTCGAGATCGCAATCGGGGTGGGGACGCCCCGCACACCCACAAAGCCCCCGCGCTAACCCCTTGCGGGCTAGCGCGGTTTGGTAAAATCGGTGTTTATTTATTTTAGATTTTTTTTCTTTTACCATTTTTAGTGGCCCCATTGTACTAAAAAATAATATGCCTGGTTAAAAACGGAGTTAAAAATACAATTGAATATGTGTATAGTAGGTACGGGACAAGTCAATATGGCAATCGGTGTGGGGACACCCCGCACACCTGCACAGCCTCCGCGCTGACCTGGTGCGGGCGATCCAGGTGACGTAGGTATGGGTGTGCAGGACGTCTCCTAGCCTCATACCCCGATTGCCATCTCGACCTGTCTGTACCGAAGTAGTTGTAATTGATCAACGTGTAGGTACCTGGTACAGTGTTACAATTATTAAATTAGCTTTTTACACAGACCCCGTGTTTGTGTTGTTTTATGTAGGTACATAAACATAACGTTATTTAAATAGGTTGTTATGAGAGTACGACTTTAGGTAGGTATAGGTAGGTGCCTGATAGATATTACAATTTGAATTGCGTAAATTGTTTTTGTAGGTACTTAGAAAAAACCAATAGCTCAATGTTAGTCGTCAATAACAAGAGGATTGAAGAGGCCAAAATGTTTTGCTAATTATCTCTGAATATGCGAGTCAATCTACCTATTCGAGTCTCATTCTTTTTCACAGCCCATCCGTTTAACCGATTTTGACGTTTGGTACAAAGGTACCAGCATCCCAGGGACGAACACAGAACAGTTCATTTTACATAGGCTACTTTTTATCCCGGAAAATCCGAGTCCCCACGGTTGTTGTTCAATAACCTAAATCTAAGATTTGCAACACCCTTCCAGCATCAGTTTTCCCCTCCAATTATAATATGGGTACCTTCAAGTCAAGAGTAAATATGTATCTTCTAGGCAAGCGCGCTCCATCTTAGGCTGCATCATCACTTGCCACCAGGTCTGATTGCAGCCAAGCGCTAGTCTAAGTATAAATTTAAAAAAATCTACGAAGATTAAGTCGCGAGTGTCATCTTTTTGGTACACAAATAGCTTCCATCCCGAAGACGAATATAGGCTACTTTTATCCCGGAAAATCAAATAATTCCCACGAGATTTTTAAAAACCTAAGTAAATGTACGCGGACTAAGCAGCGGAAACCATCTAGCGTGGAATAAACAAATAAAACCGCTATTAACCGTGATACAGATTATCAAGAAAAATCAAAATACACAACGGTGACGTTGAATTTGTAAATAATTTATGCGACTACATTAGTTTATAAAGTCCAATTTCAATGTGTCACCAGTATACTAGTAAATGGCGAAGCGGTGTGAGAAAATCATTTTTCTTTTGTATTATTACAAAATATTTGCTATCGCCTTTTCTTTTCTTAGTCATTCAAAACGGAAATATATATGTACCTAGTGCTTACGTATGGATATGAATCCGTGATACAAAAAAATGATTCGAAGAACCGCAAGGTGGATTTCCCTTGGTCGTATACTCAGTCATTTGTGTACCTCGGTAACGATCGCGTCCACTTGACAGAGGTATGTACGCTCCATTGCATTCGAATTTAAATCGATTTTTAACGATTGATCCTTTAATTTATCAATTAAAGTGTCATCATTATGTATTTTATTAATGACCAATTAAGTTTTTGACCCGATTAGGCCGCTAAACATTGAACGTTAGACGATATATCTACTTAGTGATCATTTTGATGTCGTAACGTATTGTTTTCCTGAAAAGTAAAGCCTTAAATGTCTATAGTTTAACAAAGCTTTCAAGCTGAATTATTTATTAAGTATATAATACTTTTTTTAAATAGTGAAAAACATGTGCAAACCAACGGAGACGCGTTAAATTTATTAAATTAAATACGGTATTAATTAATTCACCTCTTTAAATTATTATCGATCTATTCATATAAAGTGATATTATGTCCTTCAAAAAGAAATGGTCTTTTAGGACAAAAGATCAACTCGAATTAAATCTTAACAATGCACCGAAGTGTACTGCAGATAGTAAACAAAACGAGGAAGTCAATGTCGTAAAATCAGCGACCTTACAAAAGACTGCGATGTCGGATGCTGATGAAATTGAATCATGCGGAAAAATCGACTTTGATACACTGTCGCAAGTTGAAAATACAGATGTTGTGGAAAAAAGTTCTAATGACTTTGAAATCAATGATGCAACATGTTTGGAAGTTGACACTGTTGCCCGTGAACTTTCTGAACAGTCTGAGCGGGTCGAGTGAGTAAATCTGAGACAGTGAAAAAAATACACAATGAATAATATGTTTAAATTGATATAAGTATACACCTACTTACTTATTTAATGATAAAGGCACGTAGGTTATAGGTACAGTATAAGATAAACTCCGTTATCTTTTTTGTTTTTCTTAAATAAAAAATTATTTACGCAAGCTGAATGTTCTGTTGCCTAGGTATTTTATAAATTAAGACGAGTTAGTGCCTATATTACAACTTTACCAGATTTTCTTCCTGAAGTTTTCCTAAGTATTTAGGTAGGTAGGTACCTACTTTAATTTGAATCCATGGATCCTATTCCTCTAGGTTAGGTACTCAAAAGTAAATGAGTGCCTAATACACGGTTAAAAAAGTTGTGTGAAAAGGACCTCTACCTATATAGAATTGTATATCTTCTTACCAAACCATTATTAGGTTCTAAAGAACAACTCTACGTACCTATTAAAAAAGGTCTTGTAAGCGATTATGCGCTGACGTCCATGCATTTAATTCTAATGGGTTGAATTTATGGGTTTAATTCTACAGGCATGTCGCCTTAGCATTAACTTTGCACCTAATAGAAATCTAAGGTAAGAGCAATGACAACCTTCCTCATAATCAATCCATCGCCGGCTCACTACATAGCACGGGTCTCCTCTCAGAGAGAAGGGTTTTGGCCATAGTCTACCACGCTGGCCATCTGCGGATTGGTAGATGACAACCTTAGTAGGTATGTATTGTCTAATAAGAACTGCGGAGTTTACGATAGGTAGAGTAGTGGTATTCAAAGAATTCTAAGCCTGAGTAAGCATTAGTTAGGTAGGTTGGTTCCACAGATAAGTGAATAAGCTTATCTGTGATTGGTACCTATTTAATAGCAGGTCTTAATAATAAATGAGCTATTTCAAATCGAGCTATTATTTAGGTTTTCAAAAATCCCCATCTTCCATTTTCCGGGACAAAAGTTCCTACTCTATAGCAATTCGTCCACGGAGCTATCTCGCTGTACCAAATAAGTAGAACCCGCGACTTATGTTTCAAATTATAGGTTTTTAAAAATCCCGTGGGAAACCTCTTTTATTTTCTAGGAAAAAAAGTACCGTAAGTATGTCCATTCCCGGGATGCAAGCTATCTCTGCCAAAATCGGCTAATTGGATGACCAGTGAAAAGCTACCAGACAGACAGACACACTCTCGCATTATTATTTGCACGTCTCTGGATAGTAGGTACGACATAGGCATTATAAAATCCTTGCAAGGACATCAAACAAAGGTAATTTCCTTGCTTACTCACTGCTAAACATAATCTCATTCTTTTGCTTATGCAATGTGCATAAAAATGCATCGGAAATTATAAACATTTACCTACCTACTGATATAGACCATTTATCTACATTTATGTGCTATATATACCTATTAGTATTTATCGATAATCCAATAGGGATCTACAGTAAATGCAAAATATCAGATTTGTTTGATATCTTGTAAGGTCTCTTGGTTTTAAATTGTATCTAGGTACTCGGAAATTGTTAATTTAAATAAAGCAAAAACCTAAAATCTGATTTTGATAGTTATAACTTGAAATGATAGACTTTTATACAAATTTTCAACCCCTATCGTACCCTACTAGGGGTGCAATTTCAAAATTCGTGAAACATGCAGGTAGGTACCTATCTATTTCTTCATTAATTTTAATCGAAAGCCCAAATACCTACAAATTTTCATGGATATAAGTAACTTGAAAAATGATGGACTTTCATAACCCCCAATGTGCCCCCAATTCATAATTCATAATTCCCTTGGGGGTGGAATTTCCAAAAATCCTTTTTTAGTGAATGCCCATACATTGTTAAAGAAACCTAACTGACAAAATTTTGCTTTGGCTGTACAATGGCTGTGCGTTTATAAATCATTTTGTCAGTCAGGATAAGTCTTTTTGTATGTAGCTATATAAATAAACGTGCGTCTCGGCGTCCGTCGCGTCGAAACATTCTGCCTTAAAAATTCCGAAGCTCCGCAGTGCGATCAGCCCCTCGAAAAACACCGTTATTAGAAGTTGATAAAAACCCCACAAAACCTGAAAAAATATTAATATTTAATAATACCTAAATAATTTAAAGATATCTTTGAAAGTCTCTCGCTATAACGAAGACGCGAGCATTTGCTATTATTTTTCCACTTTTTTCAATCGCCTGAGATTACTGATGTGTAATAAAATATTAGTAGTTATCTAATTCTTTTACTCAGCAATTAAAAACTGGTATAGTTTAGGTATATACCTAGACAGAATTATATTGAATTAATTGTTTTCTGAACAGATACCTATTGCGCATTACCTTTTCCTTAATAGTCAATAATTATACATAGATAAATAAGTATATTACTTTAGCTCATCTAAATAGTTACATAGATACAGTACGCGACAGGTCGAGATGGAAATCGGGGAGGGAACACCCCGCACAACTACACAGCCCCCGCGCTAGCCCGGTGCGGGCGATCACGGGGGACGTGCGGGTGTCCGGGGCGCCGTCTCGTCTCATACTCCGATTTCTATCTCAACCCGTCGCGGACTATCGGCGCTTACGAGCACGAAGAAACCATTGTTTTCATTTTTTTATAAAAATTAAATAAATGAATAAAATTTTGGCTTCTTCTAATCAGAAAAGCCGTATCTAATAACTACCCAACCACCACATTTTGTGTGATGTAGGTTCATAGTTAAACATCTTGAAATTTTGTAGGTATGAAGTAATAAAATAAATAACGTGTTTTTATTTTTGTATGTAGATACCTACAAAGAAACCGGAAAAGTTTTGACTTTTGAGCTGTTAAAATTCGATTTCTATGTAGGTATAGCTAGATACGCTCCTAATCAACAAGATGTCGATTCAAACCTGTTTTGCCCTTGACTAGTTTAGAGGCCAGATTCTTAGTTAAAGATAAAAAAACTTGCTATTCTTTGTGTTACAGTTGAAAGCACCTACCTATTTAGTATAACCAGTCGAGAAAACCCTTTATATCAATCTTTTACATAGTAGGTAGACAAAAAATCCATTATAAGATAATTGTGTATCTGTCACGTAACAATCGTTGATAAGTGTGGAAAATTACTTTTTAAGCTGATAACCGTTGAAATGTACCTATCTAATGATCTAACGTATTTTTTATTTATCCGAGCAACATAAACATTCTGAAAGTCAAAATGCGAGTAATCCTGAAAAGGAACATTTAAACAGTAAAAAATACATATAAAATATATTTTATCAACAACAATAGGTATACTTATTAATAAAAAACCCGATGAAGATCGCGATTTCATCCGCATGGATTTAGGTTTTTAAAAATCTTAGGTTTTCTGGAATTAAACGTAGCCTATGTCGGTCCCCGGGTTGCAATCTACCTCTGTATTTTTTGTCATCGCTACTTTTTATCCCGGAAAATCTAAGAGTTCTAGACTAAGTCGCGGGCATCATCTAGTATTATATAAATTAATGTTTGTCTGTCAGTTGGTCCGTTATACCTATGCGTTCGCGCAGTTGAAACTTGGTACAGTTGTTACCGGGACTTATGTTAAGTTTTCTATTCTTTTTAGGGTTCCGTACCTACCTCAAAATAAAAAAGGAACCCTTATAGGATCACTTCGTTGTCTGTCTGTCAAGAAATCTATAGGGTACTTCCCGTTGACCTAGAATCATGAAATTTGGCAGGTAGGTAGCACACATAAGGGGAAAAATCCGAAAATATATTTTAATAGGAGAAACTGACCGAGTATATAGGACGTGAAGCTCAAACCTGCACCGATAGCCCGCAGCAATAAACAAGATTTTCAGAAATTTAACTCGAGCTAAGATGGACACGATCACGTTATCTGTGAACCCGATCGGCCTCATCTGTGGCTGATCCAACTCGGCTGGGCAGAGTGTGGAGTCCGTGGCGTGTGGAAGTCCCTACAAGAGACCTATGTCCAGCTATGGACGTCTATCGATTGAAAATAATGATGATGATGATAATAGGCCACCTTTATTATGGCAACTTCGATGCGATTTCTATACTATTCCGAATAAAATATAATGTTTTTTTACACGTTTATTACCTGTTATCTCCCAAAGCCACCGTGATCCAAACAAACATCCAAACAAACGTTCCTCCCAGTTGGGGACGATACGCAGAGAAACTATCAGCTTTTATAAAATAACGAAGGTCTGGCACGCGCTGGCTCTCTTTCTAATAGTGAGCTGCAACATGGCTGCAACCTAAACAAGCTTGACTTTCAAAATTTACGTGTACATCTCGTGACGTAACTACGAAGAAAATATACGAAAAATACCGCTGTCCTAGCTTTTAAAAGTGGTTAAATATTATATCTCTCTTATCCATCGATGCTCTTATCTAAATATATATTATAAAAGGAATAGGTGACTGACTGACTGATCTATGACCGCACAGCTGAAACTACTGGACGGATTCGGATGAAATTTGCCATGCAGATAGCTATTATGACATAGGCATCCGCTAGAAGGGATTTTTTAAAATTCAACCCTAAGGGAGTAAAACAGGGGTTGAAATTTATGTAGTCCACGCAGATGAAGTCGCGAGCATAAGCTAGTTAAGTATATTATCTCGGTAATGTCTGATGCACTCTTCGTTTTAATTAATTATAATAATGTTATTGATCTACAATAAATAGTTGCAATAAAAAGGATAATAAAAAGGATAAATATTACCTTTTTTATATATCCGGAAAACAAAAAGTTCCCACGGAATTTTTTAATAACCTAAATCCACGCGTACGAAGTCTGGGCATCAGCTAGTTACCTATAAAGTAGCGAGTAGAGCTACTCATTTTGATAATCTCGGGTATATAACATTATATAATTAAAAGTATCTAGGTAGTTTATTATGATTTAATATTCATATTATGTATTGTTAATGTGAATTAGAAAATATAAGAGTGCACTATTTCAAATATTGTCAGAAGAGTCAGAAATATTGTATTACGATATAGATAAATGCCAGAAATTTTGTACTAAAAACTATAAAGTCATCTGTTGTATAAGGAATAGTTCTATTATCTTTAGGGGTCCCCAGATGCAACGAGCGCTTGGATAATAAAAACTTTACTATAAATAATAAACGTAAAGGACCAATCCGACCAATACATTGTATGTATGTATGTATACATACATACAATGTATGTATATACTTTATTGCACCACAGAAACACAAATGACAGGTTACAAAAAGAAATCTTAATAAGTAGGTACAAAAACATAGTAGGTACATTATAGGTATATAATACATATTATTTTTTACTTTTAGAGGTTTTTACTGTCGGGAATTTTTTTAAAGTGTGAAAAAGAATGAAATATTCTATCATTTGCGTTATCAGTAAAGACAATAACGATCGGATATAAGTCAGTCTTGACTATTTAACAATCTCTACGGTCCTTTGTTTGAGATGGCTTTTTTGACCGTTGATTTTATCGAAATAAATATGTTTTTGGGTATTAAAATATCGGTTAATCTGTTATAGTTTGGTGATCTGGCAGGGACTACTGGGCCCCAATCGATCGTGGGCCCTGGGCAAGTGCCGTGTGATGTTCTTCAATCATTGAAGAACGTCACACGAAATGTGACATCTCGATGAAAGGTAGCGGTGGCGCGGTAAAATTCAAATTTTGGATGCGTTTGTTCGCAAGAACATAATGTTTTTGCCATCATACAAAATATTATATTAAATTGATTAAGTATTGAAGGAACTTACATAAAATCTAGGTATATAAAAATATAAAAAACATTATGTTTAACAATTTTAATTAGTGGTCCACCTAGGTCCTGGAAGCAGCCCAGGGGGGGGGGGGGGGGTCCACCCTTGGTGCCAGGTTGTGTCGTCTTGCTGAAACCACATGTCGTCCAGAGCCACGCCATCCAGTTGAGTTTAATTACCTAAAAGAATACCCACGTTCATGATTTATCGCAATTGTTACATTAATCATAACTGTAGGTATATAAGTATTATACCTAACCATTGAATATAGTTTTGTTAAATTGCATGCCCTTAAACGTGGAAAGCGATGACCGGAGAGGAAGGCCACTTTTGAGAGACAGCAGTATCCGTAAATCGCTTAGAGGTCATGGCACCCGACAGTCTGTGCATGATAATGTAATGTTGAGTGTTGAACCTTGAATATGACTAGATTTTCTGTTTGTACTTTTTAGGGTTCCGTACGTGAAGAGTGCCAAAGGGACTCTATTACTATCGCCGGCACTCATGCGATCCGAGTCCATACATATTTTTATATATAAAATACGTTCCGAAGTTGTCATAGAACTATCTGTATAGTTACGACATATGACGTAGATATTTTTTATATCCGTATTTTCACTCGGATTTGGAGCGGATGAGTGCGTGATCGCTCTAAGCTTGCTCTAAGCCCCCGCTGTCTGTCCGTTTGTGTGTCCGTCCGTCCGTCTGTCTGTCATGGGTTGTATCTCATGAAATGAAATTTTCACAGAGTGTGTATTTATATTGCCGCTTTCACAAATAATAAAAAACCAAGATGGCGACTTTTGAATTTGCCGCCATGTAATTAAAAAACATTTAAAAAGTACATAGTGTATATCTTGTACGAGACCTTTTATGTGCGAATCCAACTCGCACTTGACCGGTTTTATCTTTAGGAAATATTTTTGTAAGCTTAGAACCTATCTATCAGCTTAGAAGAGGAAATTGTTTATGTTGTCACCATTCGTCATCAACCCATTGTTCGCCAGCTAGATGCGAGGGTGTAGGCCTTAGTCCACTACGCCGGTCAAGCGGATTGGCAGACTTCATATAGGTATACCTTTGAGAACGATATGGAGAACTCTCAGGCATGCAGGGTTGTGGATAATATTATTATATTACATATACCTATTATAGTTTGAGTATAAAATATTTCGTGTATAAAATATCATTTGAGTATAAAATAAATAAGTATCAAAGGATACCTACTTTACCTATCCAACCAGTTTTGGTAGCTTAAGGTGTCAATTGCGTAGAACGGTACTAGCCAATCTGGCCGGATTCACTCAGGGGAAATTTGATATACTTACCTATAAATACTTGATAATATGTTACTTCTGGATAAAGTAGCTTTCTAATAGTGAGAGAATAATTATTAAAATCGTTTCAGTAGTTTCGGAATTTATCGAAATTTATAAACAAATAAATCTTCCCTCTTTTTGATATTTAAATATAGTAAAATTGTAGTATAGTTATAGACTATACCTTATTCCCGCGACAAAGCGGGAAAAAAAGCGACTTACGTTTTTTAAAAATCCCGTTGAAATTTTCTCAAAATCCTTCCTGAGTGAACTTCAAGCGTATACTCAAGGAATAGGTAGGTAGGTACCTATATTCTCCAATTTTCAAATCTCTAGGTTCCAGGCTGTGCGTTGTCCGTCAATCACTAACGGAATGTCTCTAAGAAACTGTTTATGTATAAGAATATGTCAATACAAAAAAAAAAAAATTAAGTACGATGAGGAAATATTTTTCTTAATGCCGTTCAATGCCATATTAAAGGGTTGAAATTTACATAAGTACTTACCCACCACTCGTTTTCCAATCCGTTCTTCATCATCAACCTTTTCAAACATTTCATTTTTTTTTTTTTGGTTGACTGATTCCGTTATAAGTATATTTATAATAAAACTATAACTGGACGATTTTTAGGGTTCCGTACCTCAAAAGGAAAAACTGAACCCTTATAGGATCACTTTGTTGTCTGTCCGTCCGTCTGTCTGTCTGTCTGTCTATCTGTCTATCTGTCTGTCTGTCGGTCTGTCAAAAAACCTACAGGGTACTTCCCGTTGACCTAGAATCATGAAATTAGGCTGTCTTCTAGCAGACATTAGGGGTAAAATCTGAAAACCGTGAATTTTTGGTTACATCACACAAAAAATTAAATTGTGGTCAGGAAAAAAAACTAATAGTTAGTATTTTCAATTTTCGAAGTAAGATAACTATATCAAGTGGGGTATCACACGAAAGGGCTTCACCTGTGCATTCTAAAACAGATTTTTATTTATTTTTATCCATCATAGTTTTTGAATTATCGTGCAAAATGTCAGAAAAAATTCTCTTTTCAAATTCTTGATCCTACTTACTTACGGTTTTTGTAGTTATTCTCAGATGTGGGCAAAACATAACTCCTGTAGCATCATAACCCATTACTGTCGTGAAGTAAAATTCATGTGCGAAGTTTCATAAGAAGAATGGTTCTATTCTGGCTTAGTGGGAGTAATAGGAAAATCTGTTGCAATCGAAGAAAGTTTTAAATAATATACCTGCTTATTAGTTAAATATCTTTGGTAGATTACATTTAAACGAAACATACGGAAGTTACTGTTTAAAAATATTCTTGTTTATACTTTACTAGCTTGCAACACCCCTATTTTACCCTCGGGGTTGAATTTTCAAAAACCCTTTCTTAGCAGATGTCTACATCATAATAGTTATCTGCATGCCAAATTTCAGCCCGATCCGTCCAGTAGCTTGAGCTGTACGTTGATAGATCAGTCAGCCAGTCAGTCAGTCAGTCACCTTTTTCTTTTATATATTTAGATTTAGTTTGAAATAGAAAAATGTAAGTACCTAAGGTATGGAAATATTTAGAACCCCTAAGTACAGATTTTATATTCATTTATTCGCTAAGTCACTAAATAGGTACGAAAGCTCTAGGAGAAAAGCAGTACCAAGCGTAACTACGCGCAAAGCTCAGCTACTAAGCGCAAAGCTTATCTTATGAGTGGCTACGACACGAAGTTCTACAAAATTTAGATGCTATTTACACGCACATAACCTGGACAGCATCAGAAAACCAGAGCTGCCTCCAATCCTATGTTATGTAGACTGAAATGTACCTACCTATGTTTTATTTTTAATCGTATTAACCGTAAATGTATTTTCAACAGGTCTATTCCGATTCCGGACGGCCTGGTGATGGACCCGATGTCGCCCACGGCGCTTGCAGTCCCCGGTGAACTTATGGACCGCATTGGCAATGGGCTGAATATACTTAGGGACCACGGCAAGAAAGTTCAAAAGGTTAACTTTTTTTCAGATATTTTTATTTAAATTATAAACTTTCTGACAATATTAAAAAATACATAAAATGTATTTTTTAATATTGTCAGAAAGTTTATGACAACATTAAAAAATTACTTTCTGACAATATTAAAAAATACATAAAATGTATTTTTTAATATTGTCAGAAAGTTTATGTATGCATGGTAACGCTGATAATAGTGTTATGGAAGAGCGGTGTCTTCTAACACTGAAGTAGTTCTCCTACTCCTAAAAGAAGGCTCCAACCTCTTAAGAGTTAGGTACTTGTAAACCTAAGTTATTTGAAATAATCTATTTTATTGATTTAGTTTATTTATACAAAAAATGTTTGAAACAAAGCCTCAAGCTCAAGCTTTAAATATTTACATTTTATGCCTTCTTCCGCATGCATTTCGGTTGTTAAAAATCCAGTGGTAATGCTTCGATTTCCCGGAACAAAAATAACCTATTATTATGTTCGTTTCCGGTATGCTAGCTATCTCTGTATCTTTTGTCAAAATAGGTGTTCGGCAATGAATATTACAATCATTTCTTTCAATTATTAAATACCTACTAAGTATTTCTTTTCTTTTCTTGCATAAAAAAGGAGATAAGAAAAATATTAACAATTATAGACCTATCAGTTTAACATCAAATATATATAAGGTTTTTGCAAAAGTAATATTGAACCGAATAACGAAAGTGCTGGACGAAAACCAACCACTAGAGCAAGCTGGATTTAGAGAAGGTTTCTCGGTGCTAGACCACATACATGTAATAAAACAGCTGATTGAAAAATATTCTGAGTACAGCACGATATTTTGGTATATAATATATAATATATATATAATATATATATATTATATATTATATATAAACTTGGACAAGAAAGGCAAGGGATAGAGAATTATGGAAAGGGTTAGAGGAGGCCTTTGCCAGAGGGCAAACAGACACCAACCAGGCGCAAACAGATGTCGTTCCGGGATCTGATATTGTTAAATTATAAATACATAAGTGCTTTTTAGTAGTACCTAATGAAATTAAATAAGTGTAAGTTGGCAAGAGACCTGATGGATTGACGCTGGTTCCCTGGGAACGGGGACGGGCGCTAATGTGGGACGCAACTTGCGTTGACACATTGGCCCCGTGTCATATCAGGAAGACAGCATCAAGACCGGGAGCCGCAGCAGAAACAGCTGAAAACGGCAAGCGGCGCAAGTATGCCTCTCTTATAGAGAGTTACATTTTTGTGCCGTTTGCCGTGGAGACCCTGGGGCCATGGAGTCTTAGTGCTAAAAATTTTTTACGAGACATTTCACCGCGATTAATAGCCTCAACTGGTGACAGAAGGGCTGGCTCATTTTTTGCGCAGCGGATCAGCCTGGCTGTCCAGCGCGGAAATGCAGCCAGTATTCTTGGCACCATTCCACGCGGTCATGATTTATATAGTAATTAGATAAGGCTAGCTTTAAGTTTTATTGTATTAAAAAAAAAAACAGTGTAAGTTAATAATGATTGTAAATTGTACCTAGTAAATGTGTCTATAATAAAGGCTTAATAATAAAGTATTTCTAAAATATACCTACAGGTTCTGGTTTGTACTTATGCAGTTTTTTTTTCCAAAATCGCCACTACGTCCTACGAGTCCCTAAAGACCTCTCTATCTCTATATCTTCAAGTTTTCTCTATACTAAATCTTTTTTGACCTAATAAGTATACTTACTTAACTAGTGTTCCACTGAGGAAAACCAAGGGAGAGTTTACAATAAAACCCAACTTAAGTATTTTTATTTAAACCACTATTTACATCCGTCATTGTTTTAACCTTATATCCGCTACAATCAAACCAAAATTACCAAACATCTTAGTAAATCAGATCAAGTTTTACATCCTGCATGACGTCAAGTATAATCCAAACCCCGCAAAAAATATAGTAAAACCACAACAATAAAACACGAGTATTTATTAACTTGTTATTATAGAGTTTCAGATTATTTCTTGCGCGTAGCACTCAACCAGTTTATGCATGTTTTAATAATTACAAATTACTGTATTTTAAAAAGTGAACACAAATTCATGCGCTTGTGTGTGTGAGACAATACACCTACCTACGCATATCAACACTGGCTTGAGACCGCACGAGTAGATATCTACTCATGTGCTTGTGACCTAGGGTTGGGCGCGGATAATACGCACCTTTTGACGCCTCCGAGCGTGCTTCAAAAGATGGCGGTCCGTTATCAGGATTTGCCTATCTATAAATAAAAGAAGAAACTGTCAGGCTGATATTATATCAACATGTACAATGTACCTTCATTCTACATAAATTTTGCATGTAGGTTAGCTCTATAGCTAGACACCCACTTAGGAAATAATTTTTAGAAATTCCGTCTTACCTGAATGCACAATATTTATACTTTGGTAGTTAAAGTAATCTATCGACAGATTACGGATAGATTGATTAATTTATTAATTTCGGCTATTAGAGAAAATAAAATAGAAAAGAACATTTGATTTTGTATTGCTAAATATTTCTGATGCTTTGTTAAAGCATTTCAACGTCTTAAGATATCTTTGAAACATTAATAAATTGTTTATTAAGTATTCACCTAAGCATTCTATATGCGAACGACCGGTCTACCTTCGAGGTTTTTGATGATAAAAATGAACTGAGCTGGTTTTTTAGCATACACTCTATTACAACGTTTTAGTGTAGAGGTAGAGTTGTTTTGCTTACAGCAATGTGTGTCTAACTCATTGTCTTATATGGTTCGATATTATTAGCGATTTATTGTTAATTACGCAACCGGTACAGATACAAGCCACAAAAAGTCGTATTTTATTGACAAATCAGTGAAGTGCTACTTAAATACAGTGTCTTTCCTCAGTCCTGTTTAAGTCATCGATCACGCTGTATCATTAGGAAGTATATTATTATACAGTTTATAAAAGTATATATTATTTATAAAAGCCTTTGTTGCAAATTCAAGCAATACTTGATCAAAAATTTAAAAAAAACACTAATGTATTTATTAGGATTTTTACGGAAATAGGTACAGACTATTTTAACCGCCGTGAACGAACCTCATTAAGTTGTTTATACGCGGTAGAGAAGGAAGTGGAGTAAAGTGATTTATGTAGTGTGTTTTAGTTCTAGTAAAAATGTGTGATTCTAGTTTTGGAACAGATTTACATGAAGATTTTGCAGCTATACTCGCTGTGAGTACCAAGTACCTACGCTTCTTTAAATTCTACGTAGATACACACAGTAGGCCCTATAGAAGGGGTAGTACAAGCTCCTCGCCTAACAACACCAGTTCCCGACCTTGAAACGGTGGCAGAACGCTGATCATTAAAACCTATATACTTTCTGGGTTCAGCTCGTCTCTGTGCGAGAGACACCTTTAATTTAATTTTAATTTAAAACAACTTTATTGTTACTAAAATTACAGAGAGTAAGAATACAGGATACACTTAAAAAACAAAGGGCGACCTTATCACTAAAGTGATCTCTTCCAGGCAACCCATACTTAAGAACTTATAGAACTGTAAGACGGGAGTCGCAATGTAGTTATAAATAAACCTTCTAATCTTAGTTGAAAAGTAATTTTAAAATTAAAACCTTTTCATTTTGACGACCTTCCTGTCGCAGTGGTGAGCATGTGGTGATTTGGGAATTCAAGTATAATCTCTAAATTGCCTCTGGTCTGGTCTGGTGGGAGCCTTCGGATGTGACTAGTTACCAGCCTACGAGCAAAGCCGTGTCGCCAAGCGATTAAGTGTTCCAGTACGATGCCGTGTAGAAACCTTTAAGAGTGTATGGGCTTAATAAAATCTTCAATACCAAGTTAGCCCGATTCCATACTAGACTGCATCACCACTTCCCTACCACCAGGTGAGATCGCAGTCAAGGGCTAAGTTGTAATGTAATAAAGAAAATTGCAAAATACGGCCTTCTATGACCATCAAAACTTGTCTAGGTATCTATTTGGTATTTTGTACAACTCTAGGTGCAAGGTAGACATAATATCCAGGAACGAAATACTGGACTGTACGCTCGCACCGAAAAGTTTAATTGCAGAAACCAGCTCAGAGAGAAGAACGAAAGTAGGGAATGTAATACAGTTAGTATAGGAACTAGAACCATTAAGTAAGGACATTCCATATTTATCTTCACCATACTTAATTGGGTATGACTTTAATAAAAACTGCCATCATATCCATTCCAAGTTAGCCCGCTTCCATCTTAGATCCCGCAATCAAGAGCTAACTTGTAACTCCACCACGGGACTTCATTATCTACCTAACGAAAACCTGCATCATTAAAATTATTAAAATTCTGGCTGATACCCGCGACTTCGTCCGCGTGGAATTAGTATTGTAAAAATCCCGTGGGAACTTTTGGTTTTCCGGGATAAAAAGTAAGCTATATCACTCTCCAAATCTTTATATATACAAATGCAAAAAAAGTCAATCCGTTGCACCGTTGTGACGTGATTGAAGGACAAACCCACAAACCAACAAACAAACACACTTTCGATTAATAATAATGGTACTGATGCAAAAACGAACTCCATCTAGTCACTACACTATTGATTCCTAAAATGCTAACTTGTATCAGTATGTTATCTTTTGTTACAGTATCTCCTAAAAAACAGAAAGTTTGAAGTTGCCAAAAAATCATGGACGTCAATAGTGAACATTGTTTTGATCGAAGCCAAAGACTTGCCAGATTTGCCTGCGAATGGCTCTAGCGGACTGTACTGCAAATTCAAGTAAGTGTTATAAAATGGTTATAAAGCTTGCTTTCAGAGTAAACAAGCCTCCTTGGTTCAATCCTGTATCTTTCTATTTATAGTTCTTATTCTTAATTCATAACTTTATAAGTTTAGTGGGTATGCACTATGCACGGATTCATATGAACTGAAGCTGCTCAAATGATTAGCTCAAAACTACAAAATATAGTATCTCGGAGAATTTGCCTTGTAATGCGTCAGGTACTTTGAGGCATAGCGTCTAAAACCTGTGGATGACTCTAGCGGATACAAAATTAGTTACTTATATCCATTTAGTTATTTTTTATTGATGTGAGTTTTTTTGCAGTTATTGAACTCGCGACCTCTATAATGTAAAAAAATCTCTCTTGATTGCATTTTTTGTTCTGTGCGGTTTATACGGTGGTAGGAAGTGGCAAACGTTGGAGACGGGTACTTGGTACATTGCTCAAAGACTTTCTAAGCAACGTGGCATACCACGTCCTCCACGTATTACGCCAAAAACGCCTTACCCTCTGTTCTATAATAAAAGTATCAAGACCACGGCATCAGAGGAACTGGGTACCTACTACAAGCCTCCCGTCTAGCGTGCCCGATACTCTTTCGTCAAAGTATTTTTTTTAATTAGTTTATTCTCGTGACTTCATCCGCGTGGACTACATAAATTTCAACCCACTATTTTACTCCCTTAGGTTGGAATTTTCAAAAAGCCCTTCTTACCGGATGCCTACGTCATAGTAGCTATCTGCATTCCAATTTTCAGCCCAATCCGTCCAATAGTTTCAACTGTGCGTTGATAGATCAGTGAGTCAGTCAGTCAGTCAGTCAGTTTTATTTTTAACCGACTTCTTATATATTTAGTTTTATAGATTAGAGCTTGGCTATAGTCACTCTGCTGGCAAATGATGATACAGCCTAAGATGAAGCGCGCTTGCTTAGAAGATGCCCATCCACTCTTGACTTGTCTGTTAGCTCACGTTGTCATCATCAATAATAATTCGCCTGGCGGTTTGTTTCCATATTATTTAATGAACATGCGGCAACTAGCTCTTCCAAGTACGTGGTACTTTTCCACGCCACATCAGCTACGAGTATTTGACTCTTCTGTATAAACAGAGTGCCTATACAAGATGACTGAACTTTTTTTGTGTAATATGATGTTAAATATTATGTATGGACTGTGATATTATGTGACGCAAGCAACATAATCATATTAATTAATTTTTGTCAAGGCTTATTATAAGATCGTATATCTTTATAATTGTATAGTACATTTGATAGTTCGACAGTCAGAGTCTCCGCAGACCACAAACTTTTTATCGGCCGATAGTTTGGTCGGTTTCTTAATCAGTATGAAGATATGTAATGTACAATTTGCGCACTTACATACATCTTCATACTGATTAAGAAACCGACCAAACTATCGGCCGATAAAAAGTTTGTGGTCTGCGGGGACTCTCATATGACAGAAACAGATTGCGACATGTTCATGGGCAGCGGTCGATAAAATTACTCATCAGGTGACTTGAACTTTTTTCGAAATGTAAATCGCATATTTTTGCGATTTTAAACTTTCACAGGCAAAGCAATTGTACAGCAGTTGGAGATAATTTAAGCATCAAAAAACGTACCTCCTGCCTTTTGGAAGTGGGTTAAAAATAATTACACGTCCAACTTCCAAGATACGGAACCCTTAGTGCGCGAGTCTACCTCGCATTTGGCCGGTTTTTTTTGTTTTAGTTGATTTATTTTGAAAACACCCGTATATGAATACTTAATATTGCGCATAATGTATGTCATATTATTAATATTTAGATGTGTCAAGTTTGTTTCTTGTTTTAGGTTGGGTGGGGAATCCCACAAATCAAAACAGGTCCACAAAACAAAACCAATATGGCGCGAGAGGTTTAATTTATACCTTTACGATGATAACTCTCTAGAGGTCAACGTATGGCACAAAATAAAGCAAAAAAATTTTATGGGAAGGTAAGCGACGACGAGACGATGTATGTTTACAGAAACTAGTTTACACCCAGTGGTATGCAATTATGCATAGGGTTTGAAGCTAGTGATAGAGCAAGAACCTGCCTTATTTTCTGAGTGAGAAAATGTTTGGGATAGAGTGGTGTTTGTACTACTTACTCTATCTTACACAATTTGTTACTAAGAAAATAAGACAGATCTGGCACTATTGGGATCTTGGTCTAAAATTATTAGTCAGGTTTCAACTTGGGTAAGCAGTGCTTTTATGCCTCTATGACCTGCATGCCTACACCTGCTTACGACTGAGCACGTCATATTTGTTTAGCTACATCCTATTTATTACAATAATGGTGCAATTTAAGGGTCTCGGAAGTCATTAATAATATAATTTTGAATAGGTATTTGTCGTATTTCGTGATGATGACGTTATTACCTATAATGATATTATCGCAAGAATTATTTATGAGTGTCATTAACGCTCAACTGACGTTTATTTTTAGACTAGATGATGCCCGCGACTTTGTCCGCGTGGACCTACGAATAACAAACAATAGGTACAGTACATATTTTTATTAAGCTATATCTGTGCCAACTTTTCTCAAAATCGGTTAGCGGCTGAGCCATCAAAAGGTAACGGAGAGATAAAATACACTTTAGCATTTATAAGAAACTAAAATATTATGCCCGTGATTTTGATCGCGGCTTTCTGAAAATTTCGTTGGAAAATTTTTGTTTTCCGAAATTAACCTCCCCGAAGCCCGTCTCTGGGATACAAGCTTCTAACAAATTTCGCCAAATCAGTTAACGGATGTGTCGTGAAAAGCAAGCAGATAGACAAACAGACTAACGCATTTTCGAATTTGTAATATTATTATTTTTTGCATGAAATTAGCTTGAAACTGAAAACAGCAGGTTTATCAAGTCATAGAGAAGGCAGTTTATTAGTGCACTGAGAAAGCCTTGGATCCATTTTCTTCAAGCAAATATAAGTAGGTACTTAATCCTCATATTTATTACACTAGGTGTGTCATCGACCTGTCTCAGCTCGAGAAGGAGAAGACGCACGATCTATGGCAAGAGTTGGATTGCGGATTCGGCTCAGTTCACCTGCTGATCACCCTCAGTGGATCAGATAGGTGCATAGTCGCTGAAAACGTGCTCACAACAAACGGCGTGCATCATGAACCACCTACGGAAGAAAAGTTTGTGAGTACCTATTTTATTACTAGATGATAGAGCCCGCAACATCGTCCGCGTGGATTAATGTTTTTAAAAATCCCATGCGAGTTCTTTGATTTCCGGGATAAAAAGTAGCCTGTCCTTCCCCGGGATCCAAGCTATCTCTATATCAAATTTCATCAAAATCGTGACGTCACAGTCGGAATTAACATGGCGGCTACGGTATCATGCGTTTTGGATATTTTTTGTAGAACCGATAAAAAAAGTGAAATTTTGAAATGAATTAGCAAATTCATTATATAATTTTATAAACTCGCTTATTGCTAATAGGTACTATCTAGTTTATACATTTTTAGATTTTTTCTCGCTTGGTGTAAAATACCGTCCGCAATATAACGCCAGCTCCCATCCAACATACTGGTGTTATTACGAGGCCATAGCTAAAATATTTCATAAAGAACTCTAAGTTCAGTAAATCTTTATTCTTTATCCGTTCCTGTATTTAATGATGCATTGTTTCACGCTAAGATCAAAGGTTAGCATAAAATAAGATGTGATTGACAAGTATCCGTTTAGTTGAAATGACGCACAAACCTACTCATTCAATTAACAAGTTATAATACAAAAAACAAATAGCGATCTCTTGTGTTTATGTGGACATATGAAGAAACGAAATATTGATTATCATCCATAAATCTTAAATATATAAAAGGATTGACTGACTGACTGATCTATCAACGCACAGCTCAAACTACTGGACGGATTGGGCTGAAATTTGGCATGCAGATAGCTATTATGCCATAGGCATCCGATAAAAAATCATTTTTGAAAATTCAACCCCTAAGGGGGTAAAATAGGGGTTTGAAATTTATGTAGTCCACGCGGATTTAGTATTCGAAGTTGTCAATACGTCGTCATTATATTATAAATATACTAGAATAGATTGCTTAAAATATAATACTCAAACCGCTAAGACAAATTATTATGTAACAATTCCTCATTTATCAATCAATTCTGAGGGAACTGGTAAACACGCCAAAACTAAAGACTCTACTCTCCCTACTCGGGTAAAAATACAAACAATAATATAACGTTTGACCATTTAGCATCGATTGAGGCTAGCCAAGGCTTGGGCCTTTTCTCACGATGATCCCCACTAAGGTCAGTTTGCTTATTTAGAATATACATATATAATTTACATAGAATAGAGCTACATTTGGGACTTTTGTAACATTGAAATTTGAATAGTCTCTTGACGAATTTTGTTAAACCAAAGTAAACTTATTAATATTAGTAAGTATTATTGTTTATTCACGAAATGCATTGTGTGTAGACTTTGCATAAATACAAACAAAACTCTTGCCTTCATACTACCTTAGTTATGTTCGATTGAGTAAATAACATTTTTACTTTTTAACACATACTCTATCGCAGTATACTTTTTCCAAACTTTTTCTAAAAACGTTTCTTAAACCCATACTACTGCACTGTGGCATTCTATAAAGTTTTAAATACCTACGAAAGTATGTAATATCTGTATGTTACCTTTTTCGAGGCTTCAGCTGCTAAACCGGTCTAGATTATACCTAATTGGCATAGAAATAACTTGCCCCTTTAATTCCAGAAAATTAAAGAGTTCCAACGAATTTTATAAGAAACTTACATTCTCGCAGACGAAGTCGTGGGATCAGCTGGTTCCCTATAAATGTACTACATCTCAATGCATATTGTCAACCCTTTGTCAACCACATGTGGCTCACTAGTCACTATGCTAGTAAAACATTCCATGATCATCATCAACCCACCGCTGAGTCTCCTCTCCGAATGAGAACGGCTTAGGCATAGTGTTCTACACTATCCAAGTGCAGATTGGGAAACTTCACACATTTTTGAGAACTTTATGGGGAACTCTCAGGCTCTCAACATCACCTGCCCGCGGTATCCTTATTTTTCTACAAACGAGGCCCTGTCGATCGACAATTGGCGGTATAACCATTTTAAATTAGCTAGACTGGATAAATATCACAGGCCTGCGTCGGGCAGCAGCGACACCGGTGTGACCAGTCTAGCCTTACGATAACAAATATCAATATACCTGTCCAGGGAGGTCATTACGGATAAAACTTGTATTGGAGGATACACAAGGCCAAGGCTCCTAGTCCCTGGTGGCAGCGTCTATATAAAATTTTAATTGCCCTTGAATGTTTCCAGCAATGGTACAGATTTGACAATTGGAGCGAAGTCGGCCAGCTTACTGTAACCGTACATGGTGCGAAAGGATTGACTGCGCACAATATTAGTGGTAATATCAACGCCTACTGCGTGCTAGAGTTGGATAACTCAAGGGTTCAAACCCATACTGTTAAAGGCACCTCGGAACATAATTGGAATAAGAACTTGAACTTGTAAGTAATAACTTTTATAAGTATCTATTCGTATTTTCATCTTCGAAGAAATAAAAATTAATAATATTATTATTATCTAAACCTAGTAGTTCAATTTATATTGCGTGGGTAGTCCGTGTTGGAGTACACGAATAACTTTACCCTAATTTAGGCAAACCGACTGAGTTTCGGAAGTTTCCGTTAGCTATGGGCAAACCTATAAAGCTTGCCTGAAAATGGGCCTACTCGACACCATGCATGGGTCGTTACCCCGAACCCCATTGATTTCATTAGTATTCAATATTCATCAATGTATTAGGTATATCGTAATATCCTAATCGAAGCTAAAACTGTAAAATAGCACATGTGCGCAACATAATATATTATTATTATATTGGCGATGATTAAACTAACGATAAATATAAAACATCGCTTTTCATTAAGGAATTATAAGGTGTAAAGTATACCTACAATAAAGTTATGTAATTCAATACAAAGTTGTATAAAACATATATCTACCTTCAGTTATCCTTCAATTTGTTTGATGGCAATACCTACAAGCGTACCTACTCGCTTTTTATGTGTTGAACTTGAAATACTATAAGATTTGTATTCTAAAATTTACTTATAAGTTAACATTGAATAGAAAATAGAGTGAAACTAGGTAACCCAGTAGGGTAAATATGTATTTTAATATGTATCTGTCGCTTGCGCTCTCTGAAAGTACCTACTTCTTTGCCTATCCACTCCCAGTCGAATGCATGAATGAATGAAATGTATGAAAATTTGAGTACCTAAACACTCACTTTCTTCAATATTATACCGGTATTTGGTAATCACAATGTACTCGAAAATGAGGATCAAATACAGTAGCCGTACAAAACATCTACCTACTAATACGCAAGCTAATTATTATTAATCCTTTTTCAGTGAAGTTAATGATGTTACATCAACATTAGATATCACAATATACGATGAATCAATGATACAGTCAATGAAAGGTGAAAAAATAGGTAAAGTCTCAATACCTTTGTTAAGGATAAATAACAACGAGAAGCGGTGGTATGCCCTCAAAGATAGGTCGAAGAAGAACAGTGCCCGGGGGAACTGTCCTAGAATACTTCTGGAAATGTCACTTGTGTGGAATCCGGTGAGAACTATAAAATACACAATTTAGAACGTAATTTATATTTTACTAGCTGTTGCCTGCGATTTGATCCGCTTCCCGCGAGAACAGTCTTTTCCCGTGGATTTTCCAAAAAAAAATTCATTCAAACTAATTAAATTACAAACAAAACAAAAAAAGAATAAACCAATTTGGTGCAGTCGTTTGGAAGTTACGCGCGTACATACATTTTGGTGATTTATTTTTATTTATATAGATTTTGTATATTTCGTAAAATTATTTCTAATGTACGAGTACACATTTTCGTCTTCGAAGATTTATTCTAATATTATTATTTTTGCATCAAAAGCTGTTGTTAACAAAATATACATTTTCAGGTAAAGGCATCCATGCGAGTATTAAGCCCAAAAGAAACTAAATATATGCAAAAACGAGCAAAATTTGACATCCCTCTCATTTATAGTAATTTAATATTCGTCAAAAATATATTCAAAGTTTTCCAAATTGGAAATGAACACTTGAAGTAAGTTGAAATTCATTATTCTATTGTTAGTAAGTCAATACGATTTATAAATATTTATTATATACCGTTCTATATTAACTAGTACAAAGATTATTGAACTTACATCATTATTATGTTAAAATCTAACATGCCGAGTTACATCCATCGTTTAGCACAAGCAATTTCATTCGATTTGGGTCACTAAAAATGAGAGCTTTGCGCTCGTTGAACTCTTTTTCACTAAAGTCGTATACTTTTGTTTGACTTCTTATCCGAAACTTGGGTAATCATTCATCTAAGGTTTCAAGGGACTTAAATTGACATTTTTGATTGTTTCATGTTTTTTTAAGGTTTCCCAAATGCAATAATATTTCGCATTATTAGAGTTGGTGTGGAGAGAGTTAGAGTTCAAGAAGTACCTACTTAATATATATAAGTATATAATTATACCTACAAAAACGTTTGCGCTTACTTTAAGTTGAATATAATAGTATCTACTCAAAAATTCACGGTCTAGTGATTATAGTAGGTACTTTGAACTAATGAGATTCATAGGAAGTCATAAGTTTTATTACCCGCTGCGATTTATTTCACATTAATCTCATCTACCCAATTTTATTGTTTTTGGTAATAATAGGAAATTCCGGAAAATCCCATGGAATTTTTAAAAATATAAATCCACGCGGCAAAACGGATTATTTTATGTAAGCTCAACAATCGAGTAAACTCAAATTCAAAAAGTTCATTGAATGCATCGACTTGTTGCTCTGATGTCATATACCTTCTCCTAACATAAGTCATACCATACCCTTACCTGGAAGGTAAAGGGGAATTTATTCATTTCTTATGTTATTTTTAATTGATTTTGATTAAACCCATGAATTAATACATATACTTTTTTCAGGCGAGTGTTTGAATGGGACAATCAAGAAAAATCAGTGTGTGCACTAATCGGATGGCTGATATTTTGGTACTTCTTTAGAATGTGGATGACGCCTCTTTTATTAACCTTGCCTTTTGCCCACTACTGGCTCACTCAAAGAAGTAAGTGCCTTTAATTTAGAAATCACCTTTTGACCAACTCTGTCTCACTAGTCATTCAAATGATCTTCAACGTGGTTGGTAGAGATTGCTTCAAAACCATAAGGTCCCAACTATACCTACTCTTAATTTTTTAAGTTTATTTTTGTTAGCATTTTTCTTTTGGTGTGTAATGATATTCATCTACTTACTTATTAATTTTCATTTCAATTATATACGTAGTTACGTGCAAAATGATCTCATAGATACTCATAAACAATAAAACTCTTATTTGCCCACAAAAACCTAATATATTTTTAGCAAAGTGAAGAACGACCTTAATTGACTTCCAGATAACAATATTCCTGTCCCCTTATACCAAATAGCTGATGAAGAATATCAAGAGGAAGAACAGGAACCTAAGGTAATATTGTATACCTTCTCCATGTCTCAATATCCCAAAAAATCTATAACCGATATATAGATCGTCTTTACTTTGAGATATGCTATTTTGTAGTTTGGTTGACAAACAAAACTACTTGTGCATTCACAAATAAAATTTTAATATACTCGTATGTTCATACATACAAAAAGACATAATTATAGTTACATTTAAATTAGACTTATAGTAATAACACGGTATACAAAATCGTGTTTTGTTGTTATAGAAATAAGATTTTATTCGCAATATATTTTTTATAAATAATATCCTTGATATTTGATTTTAATGATTTCCGTTACACCTAGACTTGCAATATTATCAAATACCGTATAAAAGTGGCCGAAAACTTCCTTATTCATTTCTAGAAAACCTAGCATATCTATATTATTTGAAATAAATTAATAAAATACGAACATACGTTTTCCTTTTACTCTATAAATAGCATAGAATGCCACAATGGGTGCCTTTAAATATTTATACTTATGCCACTTAAAATTTGTTCTCGGTAAAACATCGCTGTCCTATATCATAATTACAAGCATATAAAATGTAGGTATGTACCTACTTTAAAAACCAGTTTTACCAGAGCTTAAAATATGAGGATACATCGCGTACTACAATAAGTCTACATAAAGACTTTTTTGCGAGCTTTATCGAATTAAACTTTATAATATCTAAATATATAAAAGGAAAAGATGACTGACTGAAGGATTTTTGAAAATTCAACCACTAAGGGGGTGAAATAGGGATTTGAAATTTGTGTAGTCCACGCGGAAGAAGTCGCGAGCATAAGCTAGTCTTACCTAATTATAAAACATGATGAGGAAAGTTTTGCAAGTTCATCATATTATGTCTGGGTTTTTCCAGTTGAGTCATGGACTTAGACCTCCAATCATGAAACTTACCTACTTAAACCACAAAGGTTATTAATTAAGTCAGACTTAGCTCTATAGGTATAATCACAATTATACATGTTTTAAAGTCAACTTTACTAACTCACACACGTTATAATACCAACTTACCAACTTGTAAATATTGAGTCGTACTCGTAACTCGAGTACCTAACGGAACTTGAATTCACACCTAACCCTAACGTTATGCATTGATGAACAAATAAGAGTCATTAAGTATATAAACTGTTATACGTCACATATCTACACTAAGTATACACAACCAGTGAGGTCTATTGCATATAAAAGAGTAAACTGGATGACTAGTACATAAAGGTAACCTTAACAGTTCGATCTAGAAATTATATTTTCTTCAGTTGATTAAGGGCTTTTGTAGCTATATAAAAATTTGAGATTTTGTATTAACGCATGGTTTGCATACTTGATAGCATACGCCCCCACTAAGAAAGGATTTCCTAAAACAAAAAAAAACCCAAGTCCAAAATACAGCTTGTCTATGCAGACGGAGTCTTGCGATAAAACTAGTGTGTAAACCACTGCAAATTAGCATTATTTAATTAAAGTGTTAAAAATGCTGTGTTTATTTCGAATGGGAAATGTTTTACATTTATGTTCCGGTTTAAAAATGTTATTTCCTTGTTTCAGAAACCTTTAAACTTTAGTTTACGAGGGACAGGTCGAGATGGCAATCGTGGTATGAGGTGGAGGGACGCCCCTGCAAACCACTCGTCACCCGCACTATCCCGCACCGGATTAGCGCGGGGGCTGTGCGGGTATGCGGGGCATCCCCACCCTGATTGCCATCTCGGCCTGTCGCGTACTATAGGTACATTTTGATATTATATTTCTACTGTTTTCTATTTAACAGGATGACAAGACAATCAAAACCCGTATCAATGAACTTCAAGATCTCACATTAACAATCAAGAATGCAATTGACTATGTGGTGTCCCTTCTCGAAAGGATAAAGAAGTAAGTATAAGCCATATAGTGCGACCGGTCTGTAAAACTTGAGTAGCTATTAGTACTTACTTAAGGGCTAGTTCAGACAGTGGAATCAGCGCGGATTTTATTTAAACACTAGCTGATGCCAGCTACTTCGTATGCGTGGATTTAGGTTTTTAAAAATCCCGTGTGAATTTTGATATTCCGCAATAAAAAGTAGCCTGTCACTATCCAGGTCTTTAACTATACCTATGCAAATATCACGTCGATCCGTTGCTGCGTTGCGACGTGATTGAAGAACGAACCAATAAACCAACAAACAAACACTTTCGCATTTATAATAATATGGGTAGTGATTAGCGTCTTCATATTATTCCTTACCTATCCGAGCCAAGCGGATGGTATCATCCCGGCTGCCGCTACTGAAAAAAACACGCTGTTGTCGCTAATGAGAAAAAAATTTAAAACCTATTTGGAAGTCGAGTCGGTTGAAAAAAATTCGCACGGGTATCCGCACGGATCCGGGAGGTGCATGACATGGCACGCTTAGAAAAAACAAGAGTAACTAGCTGATGCCTGTGACTTCGCCCGCGTGGATTTAGTTTTTTAAAAATCCCGTTTGAACTCTTTGATATTCTTGATTGATGAGTAGCTTGTGAGTTGTGTCACATGTCTTTAACTATATCCATGCAAAAATCACAGCGTTACTCTGTTACGCCGTGATTGAAGGACAAACAAACACTTTCGCATTTATAATAATATGGGTAGTGATTGCGGTGACCGCGCTTTTTGCACGTGAAGCCTACGTGTATGTTACCTTGTCTGTCTACGCCCTATCCGCTCACTTATCGTTGTTTTAAAAACTTCTTTTCATTTCCGCGATTCAACTTGCCCATTAGTATAAGCAATAAAACTTTTGCATAGCAAAAATAAATAAAAACCTTGACTGCCATTTAGCCTATAGAACTTGATTTTTTTATTCCGATTTAAACCCCCTTCTTTAGAGATTAAAGACTTGTATAGAGCCTTCGACTAGTCCTTGACTGCAATCTCAATCTAATTCTAGTGGGAAGTGACGATGCAGTTTATGATGGAACCGGGCTAACCTAAAAACTTCTATGTTAGTTTACCTAACCAGTTCCTATGCGGCATCGTACCAGAACGCTAAGTAGCTTAGCTGTAGGTACGAATGAGGTACGGCTTTGCCGGTAGGTTCAAAACTAACAAAACAAAATCTCAAACCGCCGGGAGTTGAACCCAGAACCTCCCACTATTAAAATCACAGCATTCACCACTGCGCCAGACATTGCGCACCACTGCGTCATTGACAATCGTAGTTGTAATGGCAAACTGGGCGAGTTTCTTTCGGACTCTTCTCGGTTAGGAATGGCAACCAATCGTAAATTCTTTTGTCAATTCCAAAGCACTTCTAAGCCCTTCTAAGAAATGAAAGCCATTCTATGTATTCTATGTCTCGAAAACGCAATCTATACTAAGTAATATTATAAATTCGAAAGTGTGTCCGTCCGTTTAACCGATTTCGATGAAATTTGGTACAGAGATAGCTTGCATCCCGGGGAAGGACATAGGCTACTTTTGATCCTGGAAAATCAAAGAGTTCCCACAGGATTTTTAAAAACCTAAATCCACGCAAACGAAGTTGCGGGCATCATCTATGTAGTTTGAAATAAAAGTTATTCTAAGTATTCTATGTCTCGAAAACGCAATTAAGTAATAAAGGTATTTTGGTTTTCAGCTTGGTGAACTTCAGTGTGCCATTCTTGAGCTACTTGGTCATTATAACGCTAGTTGCGTTATCGATAGCTCTGTTCCTGATTCCAATCAATTATTTATTTATGGCTCTTGGTAAGTAACGTTATAACTTTTTAAATAAGTATACCTACCTATTAAGCATTAATAGTCGTCATAAATTACTTCTACTTGTCATCCAACTATTAAATACTTAGTTAGCACTAGCTTATGCTTGCGTCTTTGTCCGCGAAGACTACACAAATTTTAAACCTCTAAGGGGGAGAAATAGGGGTTTGAAATTTGTTGAATGAATTTTCAAAAATCCTTTCTAAGCGGATGCCCACGGGGCCACGTCATAATAGGCTATCTGCATGCCAAATTTCTGCCCGATCCATCCAGTAGTTTGAGCTGTGCGTTTATAGATCATTCAGTCAGTTAGTCAGTCAGTCAGCCAGTCAGTCAGTCAGTCACCTTTTCATTTTATATATGGAAAGGGGGGTCGTTCCGCCCTTGGACATAGTAGGCTCTAGGGGCGGACCGAGTGACCCCTCCTTTAGTTCTTTAAATTTTTTTGAATTCCATTCCACTTCTTTATGTCTTCCTTTTCAGTTTCATGAGTTATTCAGTTCATTCTGCAATAATTTCAATCTTACTAACAAATGGTCTCGTTTGTTACAGGTCTTTATAAGTTCACTCGTAAGTTCCTAAATCCTGAGAGAGTCCCTAACAACGATCTGCTAGATTTCATTTCACGAGTTCCTGATGATGAGATGTTGGTAAGCAATCAAACTTCATTGAATCTAGGTATATAACTAACAGTTGGTACCAAAAATCTTGTCCCAAAATGTAACTTCTATTTAATTATTTATTCATGTAGGTACCTACCAATAACTTACTATCTCCACTGGAGAGATTTCTTCCAGCTGCCCTAAAATCCCCGTCGTGGCAACCCCCTATTAAAGTTTAAGGGTGTCTGGCTGGGGGTTGCCACGACACTGTCTGACAATGCATGACGTGATTTCTAATACTATTTCGAAGAAAATAAAAATAAAATTACACTTTATACACTTTGACGTAAGATTTTTTATACCTTTGTTACCTGTGATCTGCCAAAGCCACCACGATCCAGACTTCATAGTGACGGATCGTTCCTCCCTGGGGACAATGCGCCGAGAAACTTTCAGCTTTTAGAAAATAATGAAGGTCTGGCCCTCGCGGGCTTTTAGTTCGTAGTTTGAATCAACTTTTTGTTACAGAAACAATGGCGCGAATTGAAAGTTCCTGAGCCAAATTTGAATCCACCAGATCCAGCAAAAAGCAGATAGTGAATAATAATTATTTGAAACACTGGTTAAAACATTGTTATAATATTATGGATACAGTGCCATATGGAGGGCAGCAGGGTAGTTGGTAGCTCTACGCCGTAGTAGGTTAGAGATATGGGACGAATTAAGCGTGCAATATAACTTAATATTCCGAAATAGCAAGCTGTAATTTAAATTAATAATGCTCATTCTTGATTTATTTTGTTGCACTGCTAGATGCACAAAAGGAAAGGATCATGATTTTACTTAGGTATCTTATATAGATAATAGATATATATTATATAGAGATAATAATAAAGTCAAATAAAAGTAAACTGAGAGTGCAACTTACTTGTTATCTAGTGAATGCGGCAGGCATTCGCCAAAATTACAACATAAAATATATTTTTTCAAAAAGAATATTAGCCATGTTAAATGACTAATATTCCCCTTTCCTCTCCAATTAAGCGTCAGGCTTGTGCTAGGAGTAGGTACGACAATAGTGCAACGGGCGGGGTTTGAACCGTCGACCTTTCGGTTTTCAGTCCACTCCTATACCGGTTGAGCTATTGAGTCTTAATTTATTTGTTTCATTATTTCGGTAAAATATATTTTGAGTTCTGAGATATACACATTTTCAATATACATTACTAGGTACAACTACTCAGCTTGGTTTAGAAATTACACTTAATAATAATTCCGATGTTATTTTTATATTCATTTTATTTATATACAAATGTTGTAAATAAAAAATATAAACTAGAATTAATATTACCTACACAATAGACTACCTCAAGTTAGGGGTACTTATAGATCTTGGAATCTTAAACGGTCGACGTTGGTATTCTTCATTGGGTTCTGGAACACCTAATTCTTTCCAATCTTTCTGCAATTAAATCAAACAATATAAGTTCTTAGTAACTAATTTAATAATAGCAATAACACGAATAAGTCATACTTACAGACACTATATTTCATGAAAAAAGAGAATAAAACAATGTCGTAAGTTAATATTGTGATTACCTACTGATTAACGACGTTCATAGTCAAATATGTTTGCTTTTCTGTTTACAAATTACTTAGTTACCAAAACTGTGATTTATGCTGCATTCAAATTCAATACAAGTAGGTAGCTATTCAATAGTTGTAAAACTTTAGAAGTAATATTTATAGATAAGTTATTTTCTAGATGTAATAATGTAGAGACTGAAATAAGTTACCAATATAATATTGTCCGGTACTCTTGAAAGGAAGTCTATTAAATCATTATTTAACTCTCTGTCTGGGTTTAAATATTTCCTCGCAAATTTGTAAATTCCTGTAACAGTATGGATGAAAGAAAGAATTAAAACCTAAAAGCCGAATTAATATTTAAGACTTTTGCTAAGTATAACCCCCCCTAAGTAGGTACTAACTTGCACCGAGAAAAACTTCAACAGGATCTTTTAAAAAGCTACGTCATGTGGAAAGCTATGTAAAGAATAAGTTTGGAAAATTAATTACCTAAAACCATTAGGAGGTAATTAAATGGGATATAGTATAATGCGACGGATGCTGCTAGCAGTATAGTCATTGCAACGTAGCTCAAGAACGGCACTTTGAAGGTTAATAAACTGAAACAAAGATGATAAGTAGTGTTCGACTGAAGGTCGATTTCTGACCGAAGCCGATTAATCGCCTATCACTATAACCTTCGACCGAAGCCAAAATCAAAAGTTTAATATCAAGTTTAAGTGTGTTGATTGTTGTCTCTTTTAACTTTTCATAAATAATTAATAACACTTCGAAATTAATAATATACGAGTAGGTATAAATCCACCTCAGGTTGAGTTGGCAATCGGGGTATGAGGGGGGAACGCCACGCATACCCACGCTCACCTGCACCGGGTTAGCGCGGGGCCTGTGCGGGTGTGCGTGGCGTTCCCTCCCCGATTGCCATTTCGACCTGCCGTGTACTTAACAATGTGACTCTTCCATTGAGCTCTCGTGCATTCGTAACAGTTTCGGCTCTTGCATTGAAACCTTCGGCTTCGGCCAAAAGGGGAATGCCAGGTGGCCATAGTAAAGGCCCTTAGGTGCCCACTGCCCACACATGGAACTATATGGAATCAACAGTATATAATACAGTTATTGGTAAAAATATAGATTTAAAAGAAGAGACGGTTTCAGTGTGTTAATTTTTTTTTTTTTTTGCCATAAGATTGGTTTTCAAATTGTACAAAGGTACAAACGCATCGTGCAGTAAGGTTTTGTCACTTGATAAATGGTTTTTAAATACATGCATCATACATATGTATTAAAAATTTTAAAATTTTGTACAAATATTATTATCATTTTTTCACAATAAAAGTATGCTGGGCACATTTGGGCCAAATGTTGGCATGCACCTTTCGGCCACTTTTTGGCCGAAGCAGAAGGTACCGTCGGACACTTGTAATAAGTCGACTAACTAACGCTCAATGACTATAAAACGACAAAACCAGAGACATCATGCTAGGGACGGCGTTATACCCTAAGCGGGAAAATACGCGGTAGTTTTCTTTGGCATAGGTATATATCGTCCGTGCAGATAATGGCTGCACTTTCTAACATTTCACTATCACACATTGTAGCGGAATTCTGCTCAATTTGCTTCTAGCCTGATACTTACTTATAAAGTCTTTCAATATAAGACACGATAAACTCTATCCCATTTGTAATAGTAATCGTCATCTTTTGTAAGTCCTGTATTCTTCCACCCACAGTCTTTTCTTCCTGAAATTATAGAGTTCGATTAAGTGAAAATCTTACTTAGCATAGTAAAAAAGAAAATAATGATGATAAGTAATGGTAAATAATGATCTTCGAAGTAATATCTACATTCCCAAACGGTCCATGCCGGTAATCAAATCCAAAACTCGTAAGACCACAGTGCTCACGACTGTGTCAGGGAGATCGTCAAAATATCTATCTAAATATATAAAAGCGAAATACCACTCACTCACTGACTGACCGACTGACTGACTGACTAATCACGAAATCTCAGGAACTATAAAGCCTACAAACTTGAAATTTGGAAGGTAGGTTCTTTCTAGGACGTAGGTGTCACCTAAGTAACGGTTTTGAAAAATTCCCCACCTGAGGGTGTGAAAGGGGGGGTCGAAGTTTGTATGAAAGTCCTATGTTTTTGAAGTTAGAAGGAAAATCGACATTTAGGTTTTTAGCTTGAAATAATAAAAACCTGTATAATTCAATTTGGGAAGTTCCCCCCTTAAAGGTGGTAAAATGGGGGAGAAAAGTTTTTATAGAAAAGTTTTAACTATTGTTATTTTTACTTGAAATTTGAAAAGTAGGTTCTTTCTATGGGGTAGGTATCAGATAAGAAAGGATCTAACTAAATTCTCCCCCTAAGGGGGTGAAATGGGGGTTGAAATGTTATATTATGAAAATCCCATGTTTTTGAAGTTAGAGATATGAAAATTGGCATTTAGGTATTCTGGGTTCCGTGCCTTAAGGTGAAACTAACTGATTAGTTAAGTGAGGCCTGCAAAAGGCTTCACTTAACTACTCAGTCAGTCAGCGGGAAAATTTCAAATCTCATGAGAAACCAGAAATTTTACGCGGACGAAGTCGCGGGCAACTGCTAGTAACATGATAAAATAAAACTAACAGACTTGACCTACCTACCTTAGTTTCGTCATCGTTGGCGCAATCCTGTACAATGTACACGTTATCTGAAAAATGTATGTCATTAACTACTCGTAAGTCGTAACTGGATTAATAACCTAAACAATACGGTCGCGACCTGATAAAATTGTGACGGATGTTTTTAACCCAATTATCCAGTAAATATATTTTTTATAATGCACTTGAGAGGCCATGATGACATACCTATTATTACATTAAGTGGGAAAATACGTAATAAATAAATACCTCGATGGCGACCAAAAATCCATTGATAAGAGAAAGGTATTAAGACTAGGAGAGGAATATTCCACAGCCTGATATAATAACAGAAAACCAGCCATCCGACGAGTATACAAAAAGAGTATTCTCTATCATCCCATTCAAAGACACGCCTGTTGATCAAGCAAACACGACAATTTATAATTCAAAATACTCAAGTAGGTCAAAGAAAAAAGATCCTTACAGACACGAGCCCTACGGGAACCAACATAAAATTAACTTAATTTTTTTAATTTTTTAATTAGAAAGCTTTTGCTTTCTTTTAGAACATTATCAATTCAAACCGATCGATGCCGAAATATTATCACGATTTTAATATGAACATTATTTTGCAACACCAGTATTGAGGAGTTTGAGCCCAATATTTATTTATTCTATACTAGCTGACCCGGCGAACTTCGTTCCGCCTAACACGTCACTCAATTGTTTTGCCTTCCCGGAATCCCTCCACTAACACTTGAACTTTATGGCATGGTATTAAAGTTCAAATTGACTTTTAAGTAATATTACGAATCTTTTGTATGGGAGTATAGAAAAGTGTTGTTTTAAGACTTTTTCAGGCAATTTTTTAATTTTTTTTTCCGTAAGAGTCATCCTCGTACTTTAAAAAATATGATAAAAAAAGAATTAGCGAAATCAGTTCAGTTGTTCTCGATATTTGCGCTTAGCAACACATTCAGCGATTCATTTTTATATATAGTAGATTATTCACTTGATACCCACATATCAATTCGAATTGGCTTTAGAAATTAGAACACGTATTATAGTATCTAAATTGCGAGGGTTAAATCCCTGTAGCATCAGGAATCAGGATTTAGAAGTTGGAACCAGGAGTTCGTATAATGCTGTCGTGAGAATGAAATTCGTTTACAAACTTCCTTATAAAAATCGCCTGAATACAATTACCTAGTTAAAACTAAATCTAAAGTAAAGATAAAAGTTTTATACAAAATGTCAAAAAGATTTTTCAAGAGCATTACTTACTTATAATATTCATTTACTTCTGCAGTAAGATTTAGAAGATCTGATATGTACTTTGTATTTTTATAGACTAGTGCCAAGTCGAATTTTGGTGGCTTCTTGATATATTTCACCTCTTTGGCTTGAAATAATCTCACGGTTGCTTTTACCTAAAAAACAATAAGGTCATACTTAATATGGTAAGCTACATATAAACTTAGTAAAGGATTAGGTAGGTACAATATAAAGTTCAGGTAAAAAAAATTAAATGGTTTAGGTATGTACAAAAAATAGAAATCTGGACTCCTTTTAAATGAAGAACATCCATGTCAAGAATGATTTTCCAAAGTTTATCAAACTGTGTACTTGAACGTTGAGCTATTTAATGGTAAGTATATACCTACATAGCAAAGCCTTTTTAAACATTAAAAAGACTGATTTTCTCCTACGGTGAAACATTGACGTAGCTGCGAAGATGCTGTTATACCTACTGTGAAGCTGATAACAGATAGTAGTGTGGTGCTTATAGCACATAACATAACAGCTACCTAGGCACGATAGACGTACGCAAATGAATCTTGCGTAGGAAATCAGTTGATTACTCACTGGATTCCAAGCTAAAGACATCTGCAGCTGTATCCTTGGGCAGTTTCCTTTCGCATAACTCCGTTTTCTCCTGTCTTTTAAAGCGTACCAACGAATCAAATCATTGCTTATCCTGAGTAGAGGTATGGACACTTTCCCTATCGACTTGTTTAGAAGTGCATTCTTCAGCGAGCTGTCGTAAACTTTAATATCGAGAGTTGATGTTACGTCGTAAATTTTACTAAAAAGGTTATCACAGTTAAGTATTTTAAATGTTAAACAGAAGGATTGTACGTAGCAATTTTGACTAATGAGAATAATAGCCCCAATAGAAGATTTCTTTAGTAGACAATAATTTTTTACAAACTATTATTTAACATGCCGTGATAATAGATATGTGATCAAATCTTGCTACTGAATTCTAGGTCAGTTCCCGCCAACCGATTGAGCTGGGAACACATATATTTCTTCAGTATATTTCAGTAGCTTCAATGAGAATGCAATAATATGCAGTCTCATAATGGAGGTTGGAGGTGGCCATAGAAACTTTTAAACTTCTCAACATATTGGCACAGCATTTATGCTCGTTGGATTTGTCTTGAAGTACTGTAGACCTAGACCAAGGTATCATAACGAACCTGAGAGGTGGTCATAGGAACACTTCAAAAATCTACCCATAACTCCGTCGTGCTTGAGCACGTTGGATTTGCCCTAACATATTCGTTAGCTAGAAATGAGATGCTGGGTTCAATTAATTTTGCACGCCATGCTTGGCAGGATATGTGACTGATTACCTAATTTTTAAGACCCCATGTAAATAATACCTATACATGTACCTACCATATCTAAGAAAATAAATAAATGATTATTATTATTATTAAGAGCTAAAACTTGTTTAACAAAAAAAATTTTTTTATTTGAGGATTTTATTTCTAAATTGACTCCTTTCTGTTTTCTCATATATTTTACTAATATCCTCTGGCGATTTTACTAAAGCTTTGTTAAAGATTTGCTCTTTGGGGTTGGGGTTATACCTACTTTGCCCAAATTAAGGCATTAGGTAACAGATTGAGAATGTGATGCAAACCAAAATATAAGGAAAAACTCACAAAATATAGCATTTATTCCATTTCGGTTCTGAGCTTGGGCAAACGCGATTGGTCTCAACTTTCTCGTTATCAATTTCCAAAGTACAGTATGCTTTTGGTTTACTGATTAGGCCTTTCGCTCCAATAACGTTCACATATAAATTTCCTACTACAGACCATTCGTATGGATCATTTAAGATTTTCTGAAATAAAATATCTTATTAAGTACAGCGAAGTGAAGGTACCTACTTAGTGTGACAAATTAGTGAATGAATGTAAGAATTTACCTACCCATCAGATCGGGTCCCAAGAGGAATTTTGTTTGCAAAACTCCTATCAGGACCGCAGTTTGATTTCTTGATTTCTGATGTCATTAGGTCACAAAGATGTAAAGGGCTTCCGAGACGGCCAAGCGGCTTGACGTCAGCACGTAGCTTTGTTTTGCTTGATCATACTTTTAGACTGACTGCTGATCAAGCAGCTTGATGCGACCGTCATCAAGCAAACGGCGTTTTTCTCATACTTATATCTCGAACACTGTCCGAACGTCACGTCAAGCCAAAATATAAAATCGCAACAATCTCCGTCAAGCACGTAAGTGCTTGACTCAAGCGCCAAGCAAACATTGGAAACAGTCAACATGCTTGGCTTAAGCAAAAATGTACGCGCTTGACCCCTTTAGGAAGCTTATAAGTTTTATGGTCCAAACGCACTTATGATGCGCTGCGCGACGCGACGTGGCACGTCACATACAGATTTAAAATATGAGTTGGTATGGAGTTAAGCGCACTTGAGTGAGAGCAAGGCGCTGCCACGTCGTCGCAACGCAACGTAAGTTTGCCCAAAAAAATGTCTTTTCCAGCTTTTTGTATGGAATTGAATATTAAACTAACATATTGCATATATATATATTGCATATATATTGCATATATATTGCAGCAAAACATTTTCAAAACATATCTACCAAGTTTTAGCTCCTACAGGTAGCAAATGGATGATTTTTCTTTGTAAAGCAAAGGCCATAATATCTTCATAATATTTAAAAGACCAGTGAGTCATAGCCTTGATAACAATCACGGATATCGCTGATCATGGATTCGAAGAATAGAGGGCTCTCTAAAGCCAAATATCTGACTACGCTGAGTTATGTACGTATTTGTGATGCCTGAAACTTTTTAAGACCACAGAACTTGCCAGAAATATCAAATTATACAACTTTGTGACCTAAAGAATAGTTGGGTACAAGACTTATTTGTACTACCAAGAGTTTTCTATCATCTCTTATCGTATTTTAGAACTTTTTATCTTCTTTTTGTACCTTTTCTACTACCTCTACAGCCTCTCGCACTGCTAAGGGTCACCGGTCACTGGTAGAGATCTCTTATAGAGATATGTGCTTCCCTTTTACTTTCTTTTTCTCTTTAATGATTCTGGTACAAATAAAAAATAAAAATAAAATAAGAAGTAGGTACTTACATTGCTCTTAACAAAATCTCGTAAATCCACCAAGCAGTTGCTTGTGGTATCCGACGAGCGGATGGCACACATCGTAATTGAAATATGGAGCATGCCGTATCCATCGTCTAGCAGTTGCCAAACCTCGTGAGTACGCTCCTTCTCGTACTTAGACAGATCTAAAATACAACTTAAGTACTGAAATTATTAATTTTTATTTTGCATACATAGAAGCCGTAATAGCCTAGTGGTTAGGACGTCCGCCTTCTAATCGGAGGTCGGGGATTCGATCCCGGGCACGCACCTCTAACTTTTCGGAGTTACGTGCGTTTTAAATAATTAGATATCACTTGCTTTAACGGTGAAGGAAAACATCGTGAGGAAACCTGCAAGCTGAGAGTTCTCCATAATGTTCTCAAACTCTCAAAGGTGTGTGAAGTCTACCAATCCATACATGTCCAGCGTGGTAGACTATGGCCAAAACCATTCTCACTCTGAGAGGAGACCCGTGCTCTGTAGTGAGCCGGCGATGGGTTGATCATGATAATGATGATTTTGCTTACTCTCTCTGTGCGTTGTATTTGCTGAGGGTCGTGACTCCTGTCCATTAATCACATAATGGTAGAAATTCTCTTGGGATAATAGTACTGTGGGTTCCCAGATCCTTCCGAATAAGTACAAATTCGACTAAGAGAATTAAATTTCGAGTTTTAGCTTTTCGCAGTTAAGTATTATCAAATGTTATTGATAGTAACCGGGATTTATAATTAACTAGCTGATGCCCGCGACTCCGTCCGCGTGGAATTAGGTTTTTAAAAAAATCCCGGGGGAACTCTGATTTTCCGGGATAAAAATTAGCCTATGTCACTATCTTCAGGTCTTTGACTACATCCACAGCCTATGTTGAGACGTGATTGAAGGACAAACAAACACACTTTTGCATTTATAATATCGGTACTGATGTGCTCTCGTAGGCATGATGGAAACGAAAAGGCAAAATTCGGACCCTTAAAGTTGGTCACTCATCGAGTTACCGACTTGGGTCAACGTTGCGTAACAATAATTGCAAACGATTGATATATGCGTAGTCACAGGCCCACGCAACCTATCGTTAAATGACGACCTCTCTGGCACAGTGGTCGGCGCTGTGGTCTTAGAAATGGGAGATTCCGGATTCAATTCCCAGAAGGGTCTAAAAATTGTGTTCCCTCCCCGATTGCCATTTCAACCTGTTGCATATTATACATACGCATTTGTAATATTAATATGGATTACGTACCTGCCCATAGAGTTTTCCATTTTTCCTTTATCCGTTATAGATATATTCAATACATAGTTTTGATAGACGTGCAGTCGAAAGCTTTCTTTCCACTTCGGATTCTGACTGCTTGGAACACTTTTGGTTTTAAACCATTCCGATCCTAACCTTTAAATTTAACAATTTAATTAAATAAGACAAAAAAATTAAAAGAATTACTTACTTTATTTTATCTCGATTAGGCACTCGTAAAGGTAAGCTTTTAGGAATTATTACATCAGTAATAGCACAGTCTTTTAATAGTGTTCTGTGATTATTACTGTCTGTCGGTAGATGGCTCTACAAATCAGAGGGCCATAGATTATCTACTATATTACTTGCAGAGGTCACAGCAATGCTCCCGCCAAGACGAGGCAAAATAAAGGACGGGACACTATACCTACGTACCTTTTCTCAAAGCGTTTCGACTTTCGTCGTATTTTCGAACCGTCATAGCTTCGGTCTGGATAACTTTTACAAAAACCACTAAGTATTGATACTAAATTAATTTTATTATTATAAGTCTGAAATATTTTATAAAATTTTCATGTTTTTAGTTATTTTTTATTGAATAGATTTACCAGCTGCTACCCTGCTCTGTTTTGATTAAAGAGGTAACCATGAAATAGGTGGTTGCAAGGTGGTTAAGTAAGTATAAGTAATATGTGTAAATAAGGTGCTCCATACATACCCAAGTTTACAGTATAAACTATGAGATATTCCATCATGCGGAACTGGTGGAAGACGTTTAGCTTCAACTAACACTACAGTAGCGATGGTATCCCAATTTCGATCAAACTTTCTAGCCTGCAATATTTCATCACTAATTAAATACATATCAGCATACTTAGATCAATATTAATCTTCTAGAATGTAACTGAGAAGTCCTTAGTAAAGTCCATTATCAACAACCTCACAACCCTATTAGGTCAGCCTTGTCAGTAGACATAATTTACGTAGTAAGGTAGTTAGACTAGACTCAAAAACAATACTACTAAGTAAGAATAACTTAAATCTAATCTAAAACATACTATTTTTATATTTTTATTTCGTAAATTAAAAGAAAAAATAATAATTGTATCAGCATCACCATAGCAAGAGTTAAGGTACGGCGTTGCGATTGGCGCCAGACAGGGAATGTTTTACACTTGCAATTAGTTGGGCGCAAAAGAGAGTAGGTACTTACTTAAAAGGTTTAAATACTTACTTACTTTTATTTTTGATACAGTTGAATCCACAATAGAACTGCTACTGCTATTCAATTTAGACAAACTAATTAGAGAACTCGGGCGCCACCTGTTGGCATAAAAACTAACTTATATTTCTTTCCAAACCGTCGAATTACTCTATCTTTACTTTTACCCAACCTTGAGGTCCCATGCCCCATAGCCATGCTGTGAAAAGATTTGGCATTCGCCTAAAAAAGTTACCGGAAAAGCGTCCTTCTTCATGCCCATACCCGGATAAGGTTTTGCCTAGAAGCTCACGCCCTCTGTTAGCCTACGGCCAACTTGTGTATCCTATCTCTCTCATTGCAAAACACAAGTTCTCTACAAATCAGCTAATTTGTAACTGCATTATTAATTTGTTACCTTAGCATATTTATTAAGTCGGTACTAATTTAGCCATAAGCTTTGCAACAGCTCTGAGTAGGTACCTAAGGGCCGCTGACCTAGGTCTCTATCAGAGAAGAAGCAGCAACCTTCTTTACAAGAACCGCTACTGACACTACATTTTTTTAAGTATACTTATGGATTTCTAAAAACCGGCCAAGTGCGAGTCATACTTCGCATTGAGGGTTCCGTTTTATAGTCGTATATTTTCGACATTTTGCACGATAAATCAAAAACGATTGTGCATAAAAATAAATAAAAATCTGTTTTAGAATGTACACGTACAACCCTTTCATATAAATATCCTACTTGGTATTATTAATCTTACTTTGAAAGTTGAAAATACTAATTATTTTTTCATGAACATATTTTAATTTTTTTTTGTAATGTAACCATAAATTCACGGTTTTCAGATTTTTCCTCTTACGTGTGCTATAAGACCATCTGCCAAATTTCATGATTCTAGGTCAACGGGAAGTACCCTATAGGATTCTTGACAGACTCGACAGACAGACACCGAAGTGATCCTATAAGAGTTCCTTTTTCCTTTTGAGGTACGGAGCCCTAAAAAGGCTAGCAATTCGACAAATATAATAAGGATAACGTAGATATTTTCATTAACTTTAAAGTACTTTTAAAAATGCATGGTTTAGAAGCGCTTTCCTCTCCATGCACCTAAGCGTAAGCTTGTGCTATGAGTGGGTAGGTACGACAAACCCTACCAACTTTTCAAATTTCAGTTCATCTCCTGAGTTAAATAAAATTGCATCAGAACCAGGAAAACGGCAATAACCGTCTAGTAGACATAAAACTTTAACATCGTCATCATTTCACCCCGCGGACGTCCATTTCTGATCATTCGACGGACGGCCTTTCCTAATGAGCGCCACTATATACCCGACCCTTAGTCTTCCTCATCCAGGTACATGAACCAGGGAATTGTAAAAATTACTTACAGGCCTCCATTTCGTTGCGTCCTCCATTGGGTTGCAGAATTTGTAAGCATGGAATCCATTGTTGTACCTAGGTATTTTTTAATATTAAAATATGCACTATAAAAACGCGTAGCCAAGAGGAATATCGTTACTTCGATTAAGTATTCTATATTTTCTTTACCAACAACAGCAATTTATTTATCTTATCGTTAATTTATGATAAAAATGTTTAATCCGAGATTTAATTGATGAGATTTACCTAAATTTCCCAATAAGTGATAAGCAACGAACATCTGTTTACTTGCCTAGGTACCTACTCGATTCGCTCGCGTTTTTAATTTGTATAGTGCATTCAAAATAAACTGGCGTGTTTCCACTGTAGACCAGCATTAGCAATAACAATAGGATTACATTCGACATGCCACGTAAACAATAGGGGTAATAAACCAAACACTCACAGAGCCATTCATTTTTAAAGGAGCCGGTTCAACCTTATCTATTTTGTTGCAAACCAACCAGTGTTGATAATTTTGAATTCATCCGCCACGACTTAATCCTATTAATATTGCTAAAGAAACACGTCAGTTTATTTTGAATGCACCTATTACTTTGTGTAAGGCCCGCCACTAAGTCTGGATAGGTTTTTCGAAATTCCGTGGTAACTCTGATTGTCTGGGATAAATTAGGATGCAAGTTATCTCTGTATATAAAAAAATTTAGGTAAAGAAGATGAGCCATGAAAAAGTAACAAATAGATAGGTAAACAGACACACTGTTGGACTTTAATATTACTATGGAAAAGAATTAGAATAACTTTTTTAATTGTTGTATTCTATCTCACTATCAAATTGAAAGGCGAAATTCCACTAACCAGGTAATTAGGTACCCCATCAAGTCAAGCGAAAGTTTTTTTCTCATAAGAGGATTCGGTTGTGGCTCTGATAAACCCCCTCCCTAAATCAATTCCTATGATGTTGATAGATATTAGATAGTAGGTACCTACTGTGATGGCGGAATTACAAGTTAAATTACATTTATTACATACATTAATTATTTTAAGTTGACATGCAAAGATTTTTACACATTTGTTTCATAAAATAAATATCTTTAAAAGCTGTTTCTTCAAGCAATAAATATTTTTAATAAAATATCTAGGTAAACATGTTTCCCGTAAAAAAAATATAAGCCCCGTATTTTTGATACTGGCTGGAGACCCGTAAATTAAGAAGTGACAGGTGGCAACCCTAGTGAGAGCTGTTAGGACGTGGTTAGGAGTTAGGACTTCGGAGCTTGGATGAATCTCTATGCTTAGATATCTCTATGCTTAGGAGTCTTAAAAAATAAAAAAATAAATCGTGAACACGCCATCTGTTGCTGAGAAAAAACAAGCATGTTTTTGCTACTCCCCGCTAAGAGCGCTAGTTTGTGGCGTGACGTCGCGTCGCGCGTCGGGCGCGTCCTACAGACAGAAAACATTTTCATGGTGGCGCTAATGTCGCCGATCACTGTTTCGCTTTCCGATAGTAGTTAGTATGAGGTTATGTAGATAAATAAGGAAAACATTTATATCTAAGTGCAGTGCAGTGTTATTTTTATTGTTTCGGCTAAATCATAAAAATGGAAAACAGAAGAGAGACTATAAGTTTTGTGAAAATATGTCGCTTTTGCCTCACGCAAAACAGGCCTTTAGGAAGTTTGTATGAGAAAAGCAAACCAAGAAACTTAGTTACTCTTCCATTAAAAATTTTAACAAGCGTATCAATTGAGGTATTTATATAAGTTCTTTCTTTTCTTAATAAATGTGATTTTATATTTTGCGAATGAATGTTGACAGTACAGTGCAGAATGGACGCCACCTATTTATTCAATATTCACGTTCTGCAACCTATCGTTGTGATTCCTTACTTTTAAACAAAAATAAAGTGCATTTAAAAAATTTAATAAATAAAACTGTCCACTCTATTGATCAAGCCCATTTTGATGACATTTACAAGTTACAACATGTTAGCGCCACCTAGCGATTAACAAAATGTTAACGATATTTAGGTGGCATAATTTTTATTTTCCAGGTGCTCCCATCAGATAAAAAGCCCACTTATATATGTGACAGATGCAAGTACTTCATGAATATATTCTATGATTTTAAGCACATAGTCCGCCAGGCTGATGAATCTATCCTGCAGTATGTACAAAATGGTGCAGCGTTGGGAACAGTCAACTGGCCTTCTTCTCTTACTAAAGTACCTAATTTATTTACTTTTTGTGTACCTATTACATCTAATATGATTATCACATACATTATAAATTATGAGCTAAGTATACAAAGAGTTCAGCCAGTAATACATGTAAGAACATAATGTGTATGTTGTATTATGCACTCACACTTTTGACATTATGGGTATTAAACTTTAATGTATGGCTTGTAAAATAGATTTAAAAAAAAAATATAAATGGACATTTTCAAGAGCTTCTGAATCATCAAAAGAATCTACTTACCAAAAATGAAAATCTGTTCCAGATATTCCGTCACATAACTGAGTCAGAATCAGTTAAAACAGTGGTTGAAGGCGGAGCAACTATTCAAGTTACATCTCATGATATTTCTGACACTGATGAAGAAGATGGAAATGTTTACAATGTCAAGGTCAGCTTCCATTTGTATTCTTTGCTAAACAATCTCCGTGGTCCTTTACCTATTGATACAGTAAGAAGTAATTTGTGTCTAATAGTAGTAGTTTTTTGAAATGGCTGCATAATATTTAAGACAGCTGGGTCCACACCCACCCATTTAAGATTATTACTAAAAAGTGCATTACTTAGACAAAAATCTGATTATTAATTAGACACAACCAAATTAAAAAGATTGTATCATGGTCGCTTATTTTTTAGTCATAATATGAGAACACTATTAGATATCAACTCAACATAATAATTATTTAAGTAATATTCTGACCAACCAACAAAAATACAATTAACTAGCTTATGCCCATGACTAATACTGCGTAGACTACACAAATTTACTGACTGACTGACTGATCTATCAAGGCACAGCTCAAACTACTGGACAGATCAGGCTGAAATTTGGCATGCAGGTAGCTATTATGACATGGACATCCGCTAAGAAAGGATATGGAAGATTCAATCCCTAAAGAAGTAAACAGGGGTTTGTAATTTGTGTGGTCCACGCGGACGAAGTCACGAGAATAAGCTAGTACCTATATATGTACGATAATAACATTAATACATTTTAGATTGGAGATGATGAAGATTCAAAAGCTTGTGTCAAAGTAGTAACAAGCAAAGATACCAAAGCTAAAGAGAATTCAAGGGGTAAAGGTAATTTTGTGTGCACTGCATATATTTTATTATTATTAATTTGCATTCCTAATGTATTCAGGTGCGTGTGTTCATAGCTATGTCCTTTTTATTTTTATTTCTTTATTTTGTTACGTAGGTACCTACATAGAATTTGTGGCTTATTCATTTGTACACCATCCAAACTAAAATGTCAAATCTAAATATATTGCTATCCTTTTCATAATGTTCTCTGTAGAAAAGGATTGCATTAGATTGATTTAGAGATTGTGTACAACAGAATTGGTCTCAATAATTTTATTATTCAATATATTATTTTAAAGAGATTCAAATTATAGAGACAATCTACAGTACGCGACAGGTCGAGATAGCAATTGGGGTGGGTACGCTCCGCACACCCGCACAGCTCGGGTGCCCGCACCTCAGTGCGGGGTTGCGGGGCGTCCGCCCGCCGCCTCTGTCTGTTTTACGTTTTAGTCCACAATATTACGTAATTTCAACTTATATTTCCGAGCTTTGCTCAATGCACTCACTAAGCATTAAAAGTCTAATTTGAATCTTCATAATGGCTAATTCTGTTACAAACAATCTCTATACCTACTAAATTGAGAGTTCTAACTCTAGTGCTATCCTTATCCACAGCAAGCATTATGAAAGGGGTAGCAAAGCATTAAGACCTATTATTTTAGTTTAGTTTAAAGATTGTTTACAACAGAGTTAATGACATTTATCAATTTAGTAAAAATTAAAAATGTTTAAATGCATGTTAATATTTTTTGTGCAGTAAGTAAGCTACCTACTTTGCATGCCATAAGGTAATCAAAATCGATGTTTGTTTTCTTTCTTTCGAAAATTTTAAGTAGCCAGTATCTGCTACATAATTCTAGAAGCTTATTTATCATTATTTTTGACTATTTCTTACCAGTATACCTACCTATCTAACCATTGTAACCTTCCTGTGATTCAGTCTACTAGGAGACTTCAGCCAACATCTTATCACCAAGCAATTTATTTTCCTAGTACAGTGCAATGCTGCAATTATGAATACCTAATCAAGTTTTCAGTCTGGTTAAACTGCCAGGCCTGTTCCCGATTAGCATGTTTTCATTTTAAATTTTAACTTTACTTGCTAAGTGAGAAAACAATGAAGGTGAAGAACTGTCATCCATTTTAAATACCTGTCATCACTACCCATATTATAAATGCGAAAGTGTGTTTGTTTGTTGGTTTGTCCTTCAATCACGTCGCAACGGAGTAACGGGTCGACGTGAGTTTTTGCATGGGTGTAGTTTAAGACCTGAAGAGTGACATATGCTACTTTTTATCCCGGAAAATCAAAGTTTCCACGGGATTTTTAGAAACCTTAATCCACGTGTACGAAGTTGCTAGCATCAACTAGTCTATAGTAAATACAAATCTTCGTCTGTTACCTTTTTACGGCGCATCGGTTTAACAGATTTTGGTGAAATGTGGTACAGAGATAGTTTGCATCCCGGGGAGGGACATAGGCTACTTTTTGTCCTGGAAAATTAAACACCTAAATCCATGCAGACGAAGTCGCGGGCATAGTCTAGTAATCTATACAATTAATCCACGATAGTGATGTCAATTAGTAGCAAGCTATTTGATTTTCTGGGATAAAAAGTAGCCTGTCTGTCCCTGGGATGTAAGCTTAGTCTACCAAATTTTATCAAAATTGGTTGAATGGATCTAGCATAAACTTTCGCATTTATAATAGTATGGATATGGATATGGATTTTGTTCAGATACTCCAATTATTGAGGAAATTAAGGAAGAAAAGCCCATAGCAGAGGGCTGCTATGCGTGCGATGAGTGTGACTGCACCTATCCGTTGGAGCAACTGCTCGACTTGCACAAGATACAGAAACACAGGACCAGGGATGTTGCTTGTGACCAGTGTGATGCGTAAGTTATACGAATAATTAATTGTATTTTTTTAGGGTTCCGTACCTCAAAAGGAAAAACGAAACCCTTATAGGATCACTTTGTTGTCTGTCTGTCTGTCTGTCAAGAAACCTACAGGGTACTTCCCGTTGGCCTAGACTCATGAAATTTGGCAGGTAGGTGGGTCTTATAGCAGGCTTTAGGGGAAAAATCTGAAAACCGTGAATTTAGGGTTTGATCACACAAAAAAATTAAATTGTGGTCATGAACTAATAATTAGTATTTACAATATTCGAAGTAAGATAACTATATCAAGTGGGGTATCATATGAAAGGGCTTTACTTGTGCATTCTAAAACAGATTTTTATTTCTTTTTATGCATCATAGTTTTTGAATTATCGTGCAAAATGTCGAAAAAATACGACTGTAGTACGGAACCCTCAGTGTGCCAGCCTGACTCAGATTTCTAAATAATTGTACCTATATATATTGGTGTTTCTTTTTTCAGTAAATTTTACACAAAGTATGATTTGGCAGTGCATCAGGTGCGACACCAATCTGATATGCCATTCCAGTGTATTGCCTGTGGCAAAAAGTTCAAACGACTGATTTTACTCAAGCGCCACGAGAAGGTGAGTAACATGGAAACTAAAACTGCCGTCCTATATCTAAAAAACTTTTAAGTGCTGTGGCGGTCGCCACATGTTGACAGAAGATTACGCTTCTCACACACATACATCATCATCATCATGATCAACCCATCGCCAGCTTACGGGTCTCCTCTCAGAGTGAGAAGGGTTTGGCCACCACGCTGGCCATGTGCGGATTGGTAGACTTCACACACCTTTGAGAACATTATAGGGAACTCTCAGGCGTGCAGGTTACCTAACGATGTTTTCCTTCACCGTTAAAGCAAGTGATATTTAATTACTTAAACGCACGTAACTCCAAAAGTTAGAGGTGCGCGCCCCGGATCGAACCCCCAGACCTCCGATTAGAAGGCGGACGTCCTAACCACTGTCACAACATTCACACATACATACGAAACGATAATACGGCAATCACGCGCTCCGACCTTAAGACGAAAAGCAACTTACTACGATCTCTCTAAATTGTACCACGGGTATCTTCAATAACTCACTTTGAAGCCTGAATCACGCTAACAAAGTGTTAACCTCAGAAGCTATAGGAAACATGACGGTATATATGAGTTCCAAGATACAACGGTTGGATATGAGGAAGGAACCCTGAGCACGAGGAAGCTTGGTCTTCACACACCTTTGAATATAGAAAACTGACATGCAGATTTCCTCACGACGATTTTCTTCACCGTTAACGCAGTGATATTTAATTTGTTAAAACGCACATATTAGTCTTTAAGCTTGTTATATTTCAGATGATACACCCTGATTTACCGCAACTGATGTGTCTGAACTGCCCCGCCACATTCCTATCTATTGAACAGTTGAATGCACATCAAAAGAAGCATGTCCGCGTCCAAAAGCACCAATGTACGCAGTGTGATAAAAAGTGAGCGTCACTATGTTATTTTTTTTATCAAATGTGTGTGCTGTACGGTACCCTACATCATCAAGGTTGAGGAGTTGGGACTTGGAGTTCAAGCATAAAGTCGTTGCTTGGTACCTACAACATTAATTCACTATGAACACTTCCTGAATCTTGATAGCTTAGGCGGGCAATAACCCTGCAGCATCAGGATTGAGGAGTTGGATCCAGAATTGTTTATGGGACCACCAACGAAACATCCTCTGTTGAATAAAAAAAAATTTTGCAAATCGGTCCAGAAACCTCGAAAAAATCGGTCATCATACATTAAAAAAAAGGGCTGAATTGAGAACCACCTCCTAGTGGAAGTCGGTTAAAAATTTAGGTGTGCTCAGAATCAGTACCATTGAGGCCGATTCTCTTGTACACAATCTCTAAACTAAACTAAAATGACACGTCTAAATATATTGCTATCCCTTTCATAATGTTGCTTGCGGAAAAGGATGGCACTAGATTTAGACCTGTTAATTTAGTTTAGTTTAGAGATTGTGTACAAGAGAATCGGCCTCATTGTCAAATTAAAGTAAACACATAGAAGAACTTTTCCTGTACTTTTATGATAATAATTAAAAAATAGTGAGGGATAATTAACAGTGAGTTAGTTATAAAAAATTCTTTAAATTTTCAGATTTCACGAAAAATCAGCACTGCAAAGACATTTAGATGTGATTCACAACAAAGAAGCTACACTGTGCTGCGAATACTGCCCGGAGCGTGAGTCCACACGGTTCCCCGTCCCCTAAGACAAATGAGCTATGAACATGCGCAATTTACTAACACACAAAATATTCACAGTACCTTTTACCCACTGACCTCTGCTAATACAAGTACGCTGGATCTGCGATTGTAGACCTATTAATACAACTTGATTTTAGCCATTATTGCGCTGATAGCAGCAGTGAGCGTACTTGGAACCAAAAGTTAGTGATGAGACTTCTGTCAACACGAAGACCATATGACACAAAGTGACAATTTTAATTCCCGGTACGCTCGGTGGGGCGTGGCTTCGAATCGGAATAAAAAATGACAAATTTTTTATTGGTACACCTCTTCCAGCATACTTGTATAAGTCCATTTCCGTGCTTTTACCCCATAACTCGTGAGTTGGTACTGTGGTTGTAACAAAATTTGTTAACTGATAAGAACGTGTTTCCAGGTTTTGGGTCGATAACTAAATTGGCGCGTCATGTGAGAACGCACGTTGGCGAACGGCCCTACCCTTGCAAGTACTGTGGGAAGAGCTTCACTAAATCTCATCATTATACTAGGTGAGATGTTTTTTATGTAAATTTTTTAGGATTGTGACTACAAAATTCAAATGATTTACAAAGCAATTAGAAGTTTTAGGTTGTAATTTGGAGCGCATGTCTGTAAAGTACGCGATAGGTTGAGATGGCAATCGTGGTAAGAGAGGGGGGGGGGGGGGGGCGCACATCCGCACATTTCCTGCCGTGCGTACCTTTCTTTTTTTTAAGCACTACCAACTACCAAGTCACATTTCAACACTTCGTCACACAAATCAACGTGAAAGCTATCTTTCACAGACATATCCGTATAAAACATGGCGACCAGGCTCGTTCTGGCTCCAGTACAACTGGACAGGAGCAGTATCGCTGTGACCAATGCGAGGACGTGTTCGACGCGCAAGACGACCTCATATACCACTCTGCGATACATGCAACCCAGAACCTCATATGTCCACTCTGTCAGGAGAAGTTTGAGGACGTGGAAGCTGTCACTGCACACATCAAGTCACATGTTAATGGTATGTTTTTTTTTTAGTAGAGATAGCGAGCAAACGAGCAGGCGGGTCACCTGATGTTAAGTGATTACCGCCGCCCATGAACATTTGCAGTCCGCCCCTTGAATAACCCCATGTTGTAATCTGGTGGGAACACCGCCGATGGGAGTTGGTTCCACAGTTTGCATGTGAATTTAAAACCATCGCTTGAATGTTCACTCTTTTTGAGAGAATTTGTAGGCAGTGCACAGATATTGCGTGGGACTCACAAGATCCTATGGTGTGTTGCATCTAAATATATAACAGGAAAAGGTGACTGACTGACTGATCTATCAACGCACAGCTCAAACTACTAGACGGATCGGACTGAAATTTGGCATGCAGATAGCTATTATGACGTAGGCAGGCTAAGGGGGTGAAATAGGGGTTTGAAATTTGTGTAGTCCCCGTGGACAAAGTCGCGAGCATAAGCTAGTCAATACATACTACACAAAACCTCATATGTCCACTCTGTCAGGAAAAGTTCAGGGATTTGGTATCCTGTCACTGCTCACATCAAGTCACGTTTTGAAAACGTAGCCAAACTGTAAATATCTTTCACCTGGTTATTAGATGTGTAGAGGTCATTGTATAGCGGAATCTTAGAGTATAAGTCCCGCAAATTGCTAATGGAGCGTGGCCGCCATTTTAGTGAAGTCAGCGCTAGACTGAAGTATCGAGCTGATGGTATATTTGTATTTCGGCTGACGTAAAAATGACGTCATTTCGATCTTAATGAGACACGGTTCCAGCGCAATAGCAATTTGTGGGACTTATATCTATTATTATTTTCAGTACTTAACACCTTGACCAAACATTGTATTTTTTTGTAGGTGTAGAATTTATGTGCGACTATTGTGAGCTAATTTTCACGTCACAAGAAAAGCTGGATAACCATGTGATGGCGGTACACGAAGACGAAGTTCATCATGTAAGTAAAGAATAATAGTTGTTTGTTATGCAAGGCCGCAAAGTTATTATTTGGCGCGAGTGTTTGTATTGAATTCCGAGCAAGCGAAAGATTCTAAGGTTAAAATAGAATCCTGAGCGTAGCGAGGAACTCTTTGAATTCACGAGCGCAAATAATTTTGCAGCCGTGCGAATCTTAGAACTTTTCATCTCACTACAGCTAGAAAAACAAACCAAAACAAAAGAAAAAAGTTAGGTACGCCATCCATAGTCCATAGTTCGTCACGTTCGAATTTCGAATGTCTTTTCCACGCTAGCGGTCAAAATGACTTTTCCACGTAGATTTCGAATGATAAAAAAGCCATCCGTACCCTTATATAAATGCGAAAGTGTGTTTGTTTGATGGTTTGTCCTTCAATCACGTCGCAACGGTGCAAAGGATTGACGTGGTTTTTTGCATGGGTATAGATAAAGACCTGGAGAGTGACATAGGCTACTTTTTATCCCGGAAAATCAAAGAGTTCCCACGGGATTTAAAAAAAATCTAATTCCGCGCGTACGAAGTCGCGGGCATCAGCTAGTTATAAATAATATCTGTCCCGGCTGTACTCACGTGTTTAGTCGACGTTAGCCCGACTAGTTTCGAACCCAAGGGAGTCAGTTCGCGCACGCGCCGCGTTTGTGAGTTTAGTTAAGTTATAATGGAAATCACTCACGGTATTTTAAACGCTAAGATAAAAAAGCCTTTCAGTGCTAGTGAGATGAAAAATTTACTTAAAACTTGTTACTAAAATGCCTAAATGTTTTAATGAGAACAATCTTTTTGCAACAGGAAATGAATGATGAGTCATCGATGGAAATGGAGGTAGAAGACGATGATGACGATATTGGAATAAATGGTAATTTTTACTTTACGGACATTATCCAAAATGCCCGGGGCAATGTTAGTGAGTAATATGCCACAAGGTTCTTTATTGGTCTGTGTTGTGCGCCCATAAGTGGGTAGAAACTCCGGCAACATTCTAGATATTCTTTTTCCCTTCTACTTTTGTTTTTAGGGTTCCGTACCTCAAAAGGAAAAAGGAACCCTTATAGGATCACTTCGTTGTCTGTCTGTCGAGTCTGTCAAGAAACCTATAGGGTACTTCCCGTTGACATAGAATCGTGAAATTTGGCACGTAGGTAGGTTTTATAGCACACTTAAGGGAAAAAATCCGAAAACCGTGAATTTGTGGTTACATCACAAAAAATGTGTTCTTGAACAAATAATTAATATTTTCAGTTCGTTTTTTTTTAGTTCTAATTAACTCTACAGTGAAGTGGACATCACTAACCATAAAATGGTATAATTTTAGCCCACTCAAGGATACGTCTTATAACTAAATTAGTTATTTTTAGGGATCCGTACCTCAAAAAGAAAAACTGAACCCTTATAGGATCACTTTGTTGTCTGTCTGTCTGTCACATCACAAGAAAAAAATTTAAATGTGTTGATGAACAAATATTGCTATTTTCAACTTTCAAAGTACGATTAGTATACCAAATGAAACCAATGGAACCAATCATATGAAAGGGCTTTACTTGTACATTCTAAAACAGTTTTTATTTATTTTTGGGCATAATAATTTTTGATTAATAGTGCAAAATGTCGATAAAATACGATTTTAGTACGGAACCCTCAGTGCGCGAGTCTGACTCGCACTTTTATAATTTTTTGCACTTTTTGGCAACCGCATTATTCTCCTGCCAAAAAGTGATAGTATTACAAAATTTCAGTTTAACCAGAGTGTACTAGAGTTAGGGAACTCTGGGTTTAATCCTGATTCGCCGATGTGTCAAATATTAGACTATGACGTGAAATAATAGAAAATTTGGCAATGCATAAGTAAGCGTCAAACGTAGGAACATTTGACGCCTGCCAGTGACGTCGAAGCCTCGACGTTTTGTTACAAGTTCCCTAACTATCGTGAACTGTGGTTTAACTGTCCTTGTGCAAATAGGCCTTAACGGGTCCAATTCGCGTTTCGCGCGCGTCTTTACTTATAACATTACGCGGGTATTATGAATAATGTATCCATACTAATTTTGCATCAGTTACAATGACAAGTGATATGCTTATTACAACTTGATTCATCTTTACAGTAAAAGAAGATGGCGATGACATGATAATCGAAATAAAGAAACCTGATAATTACCTCGTAAGTTTACACAATAAATTATAATTTGGAGAAAAGCTATTATGATTCTGACCACTTGTGAAAAATGTTTTTTTATTTTATTTTAGGTAAATGACAAAGAAGATATGGAGGAGAAAATTGATAACACGAACTCTGAAGGTTAGTTTAAACATGAAAAAAACGTGACTTGATTTCTTGATAGGGGATTATTATTATATACTTCTTATTTGTGCCACAAAAAAAAACTAAACATTATTTATCCTTAACACAGATCTAAAAATCTAGCTAGGATAGCCAGTTCTTGATCTTGTAACATTCATAATATTAAGCACTAATTGTTCAAGATCAAACCCATGTATGTGTGTAACTATATGATTGAAAAATAAACGTTTTATTTATTATTTATTTTATACTCTAAATTATTGCTCAGTACATACAGATTGCATCACAGAGTTGGATGAAGGCTACGTTTTATCCTGGAAAATCAAATTGGATTTTTAAAAACTTTTTTAAATTATACGATAGGCTTATTGCGCTTGACTAAAATCATGCCTAATAAAAGGCAATGATGAGGTCTAGGTTGGAGCACGCTTGCGTATTCACTTTTGCTTTGAAGGTATTTAAGTTATATGTGGCAGGAAACACGGATGCCAATCAAAGAGTTTCAATGGGATTTTTCAAAAACGTAAATCCACGCCGACGAAATTGCGGGCATCATCCATCCATACTAATATTATAAATGCGAAAGTGTGTCTGTCTGTCTGCTAGCTTTTCACGGCCCAACCGTTCAACCGATTTTCATGAAATTTGGTACAGAGTTAGCTTATATCCCGGGGAAGGACATAGGCTACTTTTCATCCCGGAAAATTGATGAGTTCCCACGGAATTTTTAAAAACCTAATTTCACGCGGACGAAGTTGCGGGCATCAGCTAGTACTTAATATTATAAATGCGAAAGTGTCTGTCTGTCTGTCTGCTAACTCTGTCTGTCTGTCTGCTAACTTTTCACGGCCCAACAGTTTAACCGGTTTTGATGAAATTTGGCACAGGCTACTTTTATCCCGGAAAATGAGAGAGTTCTCACTGGAGTTTTAAAACCAAAAATATTTAATATTAGACGCAAAGTATAAAATGTTATTTACTACCACATTTAACCAATGTGATGAATGTAAGAAAAATACGAAGAATAATAAGAAAATTTTATGACTTTAAAAAAAAAAAATATTAGCCACTTTAAACGACTAATATTCCCCTTTCCTCTCCAACTAAGCGTCAAGCTTGTGCTAGGAGTAGGTACGACAATAGTGCAACGGGCGGGGTTTGAACCGTCGACCTTTTTCGGTTTTCAGTCCACTCCTTGCCTGTTGAGCTATTGAGGCTCTAATTATTACTCGTCTTACAGAGAGCGAGAGCGAAATCACATACACGGAACTACAAACAGTGGACACACTCGCAGTACTGACGAAGGACGCAACAGTGAAACCGGCGACGCCAGAAAAGACGCCGCAAAAACCTGTCGTCACCACGTCGACGACGGATAATATCAAGATTGTCAGCAAAACCATTGATAATCAGGTACATTACACTGCAAGGAATATTGTGCATCGACCTTCTCTCGTCGTTTGTCGAGACCGACAAAACGTAACATAGGCATGAGTGACAGAGACAACACTCAAAGCCGAAATCTCTTTCTTAAGACCGATGTACAATATTTCATGCCGGCTACTGTAACATTTACTTTACCTTGTACTATTGTACCAAGGTGGTCGTCAAAATTATTGTAATAACATTATTTTAATGTTCCCAGACATCAAACATACTGCGAAAAGCTGAGGAAATAAAACGCAAGGTGCCTCAATCTCCAGATGCAAGTGATGCAGGTAATGCTGTATTCTCAAAAATGATTTTAAAAGACTTATTTTTTCTAAAGTGTACAATAAAATTTATTCCCATTAAGTCATAGAACTTTAGAAATTGTTTATGTGATATTTAGATCCATACTAATATTATAAATGCGAAAGTGTGTCTGTCTGTCTGTCTGCTAGCTTTTCACGGCCTAACCGATTTTGATGAAATTTGGTACAGAGTTAACTTATATCCCGGGGAAGGACATAGGCTACTTTTTATCCCGGAAAATTAAAGAGTTCCCACGGGATTTTAAGAAACCCCACGCGGACGAAGTCACATGCATCATCTAGTATTGTAATAAATACTTGACACTATAAAAAACCCTCGATAAAAATGACGGCTCTGTACAACAGTTTCGCGTGGTGGCCATTATATTCCCGCACTAGTCGGTACCCTTATTATAAATGCGAAAGTGTATTTGTTTGTTGGTTTATCCTTCAATCACTTCGCATCGGTGCAATGGATTGACGTGATTTTTTGCAAGTGTATAAGACCTGGAGAGTGACATAGGCTACTTTTTATCCCGGAAAATCAAAGAGTTCCCACGGGATTTTTAAAAAACCTAATTCCACGCGAACGAAGTCGCGGGCATCAGCTAGTTCAAATATAAATATTCCCGTACGGCTTAGTAATTCTCCGGCAATGTTTTTATTGCCCAAGGGTGGTAAAAGTATAGTTTTGATAGCGGTGAAGTAAGAGCCTTTTTACGAGCAAATGTATTGTAAATTCATTTTCAGTTGTCATAAAAAAACTTAAACCAGACCGGAAAGTGGAGAGCGGTAACAGCAGTGGTGCGAGTGACAAGTCTCTGCGCTTACTAGAAAAGGAACTGCAAGATCTTAAGAGAGTAAGAAATATTATGCTTTTTAGGGTTCCGTACCTCAAAAGGAAAAACGGAACCCTTATAGGATCACTTTGTTGTCTGTCTGTCTGTCTGTCTGTCTGTCTGTCTGTCTGTCTGTCTGTCTGTCTGTCTGTCTGTTCGTCTGTCAAGAAACCTACAGGGTACTTCCCGTTGACCTAGAATCATGAAATTTGGCAGGTAGGTAGATCTTATAGCTGACATTTGGGGAAAAATCTGAAAACCGTGAATTTAGGGTTGCATCACACAAAAAAAATTAAATTGTGGTCATAAACTAATAATTAGTATTTTCAATTTTCTAAGTAAGATAACTATATCAAGTGGGGTATCATATGAATGATATCCCACGATATATCATATGAAATTAATGTTTATGGGCTTTGCGTTAGTAAACAAATGATTTTTATGGTAATGCCATACACTCAACCAATTTTCTTATGAATTTCTTTCAGACCAACACGCGGAACACGGAAACCAGTAAAGCCTCCTCTAACAAAGTCCTAGAAACATTAAAAACTAAACGGCCACAGTTCCAAACTTCTACGCCTAAATTAAGGTCAGTCAAACTAATATACACATACTAGCCTATGTCACTCTCCAGGTCTTTAACTATACACATGCAAAAAATCACGGTTATCCGTTGCGGCGTGATTGAAGGACAAACCAATAAACCAGCAAAGAAACACACTTTCGCATTTATAATAATATGGGTACTGATAACATGGGTAATTCTGTTGTAAACTATCTCTTTTAAATCACAAAATGAACTGCTATCTCTTTCATAGTGCTTCCTGCGGAAAAGGATAGCACTAGAATTAGACCTGTCAATTTAGTTCAGAGATTATGTACAACAGAATAGCCACTAATCACACAACAACAGAACAACAAATAGAATGTCCAATTTAATAGAATCTTAAAATCAATAATGATAATTCGAATAATAATAATAATTTATTCATGATGATTGATTATTATTGATTCAAGGTTTATATATGTATAGTTTTATAATATTGTTTTGTTCATAAATTTGTATTTATGAACAAAATTTGAATGAATTTGTTTTGTGTAAATTTGTTCTGAACACACGTGCGAAGCCGGGGCAAGTCGCTAGTATGCGATAAAAATACTATTAGAAAAATGAACCCACTATGTGTATCTATAGTACGCGACAGGTTGAAATGGCATTCGGGGAGGGAACGCCCCACACACCTGCTCAGTCCCCGCGCTAACCCAGTGTGGATGGTGTGCGGGGCATCCCCCCGCTCCGATTGCTATCTCAACCTGTCGCGGACTATACATTCATATATTAATTTTCACAGAAGCGCCGAGGAAAGGAAACCAATTGTTAACAAACCTCTCCCTGTAGAGAAGAAGCAGCCCGAGAAACGTACTGTAACCAAAGAGAATAAAGAACCAAAAGAAACCAAGGAGGTTAAAAATAATAATGGTAATTCTAAGGAGGAAAAAGATAAGGATATCAATGAAAAAGATATAAAAGAAAAAAACACAGAAAAAGAGAATAACACAGAAAAAGAGAAGAACACAGAAAAAGAGAAGAACACAGAAAAAGAGAAAAATACAGAAAAAGATAAAGGAAAGGAAACACCAAAGGTTGGTTGGATCCTCCATAAAATTTTAGTTAAAGAGGTAGATACTACTTATGTGTATTTGATAGCAATTTAGATGATCTCTTATTAAAAGGCATTGGTATTTTATTTTTCAGATTTCAGGGCTCCAAAACTATTAGTTTCATAATTTTTTAGCTATCTTACGACGAAAATTTAAATCCTCTTTTCTCTTCATTCCTTATCCCGTAGGAATTTCGAAATATTCTGCATTATAAAGGGAACCTCTGTGCAAAAATGCAACTTGCCAGTTCCAGGGTTATGGGCTGGATGAGTCATGCAGGGTTTTTCTTTTAATATGCATTGATTTTGTAGAGTATAATCAAAAACGGATCAGCAACTGAGCGAAACAGTACAGACGAAGGAGTCGTCCGTCGCTCCACGAGACCGTCCAAGATCAAGGACTACGCGAAGATGATACGCGACAGGATACAGGTCGATGCTTCTGACGACGATGAGACCACGGAAGACGATGAGGACTATCGTGAACCGGATAGAAGCACTGAGGTAAACACCGTAAAGCCTGAGGCTTCGTGTACAAAGCCGAAGTCACAAGGTCCGGCCAATGCAAGCTGTCATCTTCATAGTTTCTTTAAGGAGGGATCATAAGTTTACATGTCAATTTTTTTTAATTATGGCATTTGGCAGCTCAGAATAGACAGTAGGTCGATTTCGTATAACCTGCATCAATCATTATTACAATCTCAATTGTTGTGATTGGCTGAATTTGTGCGTACCTAATATCATTCTACCGCAATCGAGCAGTGGTTCCACAGATCTACATCTATGGCCGGTTCACTTATGCGCCAACTGTCGGGATAAAAGTTATCTGTCTGTTTAGCTCGCACTTACCTACGACCTGTAAGTGCGAGCGAAACAGATAACTCGACGACTCATTTTAAAATGCGTCGACTATAGAAAGTTTGGGGTTTAGAGTCGCAGAGGACGTCGCCCTGCTCAGCCGGCGAAAGTTGTTCCAGTTGTTAAGACACCGCCCGCTGCGACACCTGTCAACCCTCCACGAAAACGTGGCCGCCCGCGAAAAGAAAACAAAGAAGTGTAAGTAACATTAAATTAATAAAAACTGGCTATGTTGTATTCGCTCACTGAGGGTTCCACAGCTTGTGAAGAATGTGTGTATTTCATTACTTAGGTGTATGGTGCAGCTGCACTGCACATTTATAAAAGTTTGTAGGTAATCGTAAAAAAATGTGATAAAACTAAAAAATTGTAAAAATCTGACTTTCCGTTTACTTGTGTTGTTACCTTGCTTCTTGCCAAATTTTATGATTCTAGGTCATTGCGGAAATATGAATCTTCTTTATTCCCTATCCCGTGGGAATTTCAAAGAATTCCTTGTCTACACATTATAAAGAGAGACTGTACAAAATTTCAGCTTTCTAGATCCAAGGGCTCAGCCCCCCAATTGTGTAAGAATAACCATTTCATGGCTATCGCAATCGTCAAGAATTCTGCCCTTTGATTGGCTGTGAAAAAATGTAAACAGCGAATCAACTAATCAAATGGCAGAATTTCTTGACGATTACGATAGCCATGAAATGGTTATTCTTACACAAGTGGGGGGCAGGACTTCTTTTGATGAGTATTGATGTCGATTTTGATATATTTTTATATCTTGTCATAACACTATTTGAAACATTAAAACTATTCCTAAAGTGTCCCCTTGTCTATTACCGACCCCATCTATGTTTTCAAATCTGTAAATGCGACAAGATAACGAGATCTATAGTACGCGACAGGTTGAGATGGCAATCGGGGTGGGGACGCCCCGCACACCCGCACAGCCGCCGTGCTAATCCGGTGCGGGATAGCGCGATTGACGTGCGAGTGTGCGGGGCGTCCCCCCGTCTCATACCCCGATCGCCATCTCGACCAGTTGCGTACTATAGTTATTATGCTGCATCTTAGTATCTATTATCGTATTTTCAAATGTCCTTCTTTTATATAGGCCTGTAAAAGTAAAGAAAGAAGACTTAGAGGAATCTGCGCAAGAATCAAACACATCAGTTTCAGTAAAGGAAGACCAAGCTAGTCCCGATCAAGCAAGTGTGACGGACACTGATCAGGTAGAATCGTTGTGTTCTACATGAAATATAATATATTGATTTTGAATTTACAATTTGTTGTTAGATCGAACACGTTATGTTTTTAATTCTATTTCACACAACATTATTATTTCAGAGTGTAAGCAAGACTCCAGAACCGACAAATATTCCTACGGATGTATTAGTCTCCCCTACAGGACAAACATTGAAAAAAGTAATTTTATTTAATTTAATTGACTTTAATTTTAATTTAATTTAATTAAACATTTTAAAGACGTTGAATTTCAAAGGATAAGTATGGTATTTACTATACATTAAGAAGAGTCGATAAAACTTAAATTTTTGGTTTGTTTTACAGGTACCAGTCAGAGCATTACCGCCAGGAGTAAAAGCGATGCCCCTGCCAGTCAATTCTAGACGTAAGTTATGTAATATTGTTAGCTGCATGAGTTAGGCTACTTCCATTCCATACTGACAGGCTTATATGTACATTTTTACTACTTCGCCGGTGTAAAATACACCTGATTTTGATCAGCCACGCCGAAATGGACCGGGCTCGATTCGAGAAATATACCTACTGCGGCGCGCCCCATCGACGGCACTGGCGTAACTCTTATTTTTTACTAGCTGACGCCCGCGACTTCGTCCGCGTGGAATTAGGTTTTTTAAAAATCCCGTAGCAACTCTTTGATTTTCCGGGATAAAAAGTAGCCTATGTCACTCTCCAGGTCTTTAACATATCCATGCAAAAAATCACGTCTATCCGTTGCTCCGTTGCGACGTGATTGATGGACAAACTAACAAAGCAAAAAACAAACACACTTTCGCATTTATAATATGGGTACTGATGAGAGAGGAATAAAAATTAAGAGTTTACGCGATAGAATGAGTTGTGTTTATATGTGTGTAACTATTTTCCTCAAGAAGAAGTAGGCCATCACCTCATAGCAGGTTTTTAGACAAAACATAAGGACCTTGGTCATGGTAATGTTATCTATACAGTATTGTAACTCGGCCATATCTTTTTAAATAAATACCTACAGCAGCGCGGTACGTAAACATGCGATAGGGCTGCCCGCCTCCGGCATTTTAATTACATTTGCTTACTTTGTGTTTAAATATGTACTTTTCATTTGCCTACTTTGTGTTTAAATATGTACTTGACCTTATTTTTAGTGAAAAAATCGCGCGGTTATTAAAAAAACAAAACACCTACCGTTCGTCACTGCGGCACAGTCCCGACTGGCTGCACCGCGAGCGCACCGCGAGATCGAGGCGCGTACTGCATAGATTACATTACCGTGCCTTGGTCCTCATAGCATACTTAAGAAATATTATTTTTTAAAATATTATGATGATTTTTACTAATTATAGAGGAAAAAAGTTACAAGGCTTCAAAGTGTAGCTTATCAGTGAGTCATTAAAATGAGATATGATTAAAGTTACTTACATACTTGTTACACACAGTACCGGTACTTACTTATATGAACTACTAGCTGACCCGATGAACTTCGTACCGCCTAAAAGTCGATTGTTTAACTTTTTTTAATACTTTAAATTTTTTTCTCCGTAAGAACCATCCTCGTACTTCAAGGAATATTATAAAAAAAGAATTAGCGAAATCGGTTCCGCTGTTCTCGAGATTTGCGATGAGCAACACATTCAGCGATTCATTTTTATATATAGAGAAGATTTCCTTTCGATACGGTACAACTTCTTCAATAAGTAAGACAGATAATTATGTTTGTAACAACTTTTGTTCATAATTAATATTGCCTATCAAATGTAAATCAGTTTCAGAAGCGGCCGCAATGAGGACCATTTTGCCCATTGTTATTTTTATATACCACCATGCGGCGCTGAAATCGTGGGCTGTTAGAAATTTCAATTTTACGCATGTTTCCAGCGATGGCCACTGGGGAGCTCTGCGAAATGCAAATAGGAAAGAAAGTTGTGAAGGTGCAGAAAATAGTCATGACCAAGGCTGAAGTGGAAGCGATGGCTAAGAAAGGTCTTGTCGAAATGAAGGTGCATAACTCTTACTAACATTGTTCTTATTATAGTTTGCGAATCAGACCTATCTAAATATATAAAAGGAAAGGGTGACTGACTGACTGACTGACTGGCTGACTGATCTATCAACGCACAGCTCAAACTACTGGACGGATCGGGCTGAAATTTGGCATGCAATAGCTATTATGACGTAGGCATCCACTAAGAAAGGGTTTTTGAAAATTAAACCCCTAAAGGCGTGAAATAGGGGTTTGAAATTTGTGTAGTCCACGCGGACGAAGTCGCGAGCATAAGCTAGTCCAGTATAAAAGATCCTACTATTGTCACCAACGCCCTTCCCGCATCCATGTTTGCTGCCACATATAAATTTTCCTAAATCCTGTCGGATATTTTTCCGAATCACTTTTCAGTATAAATTTGTTACTTTTATTTCAACTTTTAACGTCAAGGACTAATTAACTGGCTGATCTATCAACGCACAGCTGAAACCACTGGACGGATCGAGCTGAAATTTGGCATGCAGATAGCTATTATGACGTAGGCATCTGCTAAGAAAGGATTTTTGAAAATCCATCCCCTAAAGGGTAACCCCCTTATAGGAGTTTGAAATTTGTATAGTCCTCGCGGACGAAGTCGCTGGCATAAGCTAGTTATTACATATAGGGCTCAGTTCAGATTGACATATTATCCTGAACATGACCTTAAAATTAAAACGTGATTTAAAATTACTTTAATGTACTTGCAGGATGGTACGATGGTATTAAAGCAAGGTATAAAACTTCCTACAGCAACAGATGCAAGTACAGTTAAATCTACATTAATGAGTGATGGAGGTAAACAACTATCAGGTAATATATATGTTTCATTTTTAGTTGTGACTAGATTATGCCCTCAACTTGTCTTTCTCCGGGATGCAAATCAATGGATTGATTATTATCGTAAAAGTCAAACCGCTAAATCTAGAAACTTAAAGACTTTGCATGTGGATTCTCTTTATAATGTGACCTCGCAGAATGTAGAGCTAGAATGGATTTTGAGAAATTTCAACAAAAACTTTAATAAAATAGGTTAGTTTCACTTGATAGATAGATAGATAGATCATGGAATAGAGTTGGATTTCGAGAAATTTCAACAGAAACTAACCTATTTTATGTTAGTTTTACTTTATAGATAATAAAACATTATAAAAAATAAAATAAGTGTCAATACGTAAATTTCCTTGTTTGCAGATGCAGGAAAAGAATCTACCAAAAAAGAAAAAGCAGCACCAACTCGCTGCGACCTTGGTGATGACGCATAATCTAATTACACTTTATCATTTACACTAATGCTATTTTATTATAATAGTAAACAATAACGCTAATATTGGACTAAAAAGTCAAATTTATTTACGTCGAGTTCCTGTATTTAATCTATCTAACCTGTCGATAACCTAGCATGTAGCATATCTGTCAAAAAGGCACAATTTTTGACAAAAATAATGTTAATAACATATTGACATGTTACAGATAGATTTACTATAGAAAGCTTATGACATTACATAGGTAAGATCAGAGAAATCCACAATTTAGTTTTATGTAACTTTAAGCATTATTATAGATCTATATTACAATAAAATGTCAATCTTTACACGATCGAATGTTTACATTTTCTGTATTTATGTTTAGCAAAATCTAGTTTGTGTCACACTTCCTTTCTATGTTAGAGGGCAGTCTTAGGAAATAAGTATAAATCACTTGTGTTTTACATTTATATTATTATTAGTGCATAAATGAGATAGAAATTCCAGTTTAGTTATTTTATTTTTAATATTATGTATTGTATAATATTTTTGTCTTGTGTGTTAAGAAGATTGTATAACTTAATATACATAATAAAAAGTGGAAACAAAAAAATTATTTTATTTTAGTATCGTATAGTTTGTTTGTTATCGATGAACTCGAAACTCCCGAACCGATTTTAATCATTCTTTCACTTTCACCACTCATTCACTTTATCTAGAAGTAACACATGCTATCATAATGACAATAATTTACTGAAAAAAAATTAGTAGCCACAGTAAAGCATTCTAATCACGCCTTTGCGGCAGGGTCGATTTAGAGCTGATCTTCACCATGTCGTGTGGGGTCCGTGCACCACAGCCGTGCACGGACACGGCGCCGTGAAGCATAAACTGCTTCATATAAAATGTTCGTGATGTTTTGAATCCGTGCCTCGTACGTGGCACGCCACGTGTTGGCATAAATCATCCCTTAGGGTGAAAAAGTGGGGAGGATCCTAGATTGCCTCCTAAACATCCGACCTAGAAAGCGCCTAGCATACTAATTCGGATCTTAGATCGGCTGGCAAGACCAGATATGCATCCAATTCTCATAGATTGTGGCAACCGCCCTGCCCTTGTGTAGGGTCCACTTTAGGCCCTCGCTTGGTCCAATCTAGCTAACCCCTAGGCTTCTAAGTCCTAAATCGGACCTGAATGGAGTAAAGGTAGCCACTTCAGATATGAATACTAATCACTATTCGACAATAGATGGCGCTTTTCGTTTATATACTTGATGCACTACATAGATGTCGCTACTATACTAGTAATAATATGTTTCCCGCCAAGAAATCGACATCGAGGGCGGCGTGTTTAAATTAAGCAATCAAACGACATCAAAATCGCGTAGGTACCAGCCGGGTGTGAGTGAATTAATTCGGACGAAAAACGAAATAATAAAACACGAACTTTACTACTTTTAGTGCAAAAAGTGATACATCCCTAAACAGTTTTAGAGTAACACCACAGAGATTAACTACCAGGTGAGTTAAAAAAAATACTAACTTTATTTACCTAATTTCATTAGGTAATTTTCGAATAAACAGAAATAATATATAATGGCTTATTGTGTTTTATGTCTGCATCCTTTGTTAGAATATAATTATAGTACCTACTTAGTTCTATATTCAAATTTTTCGATAATGTTTTTATTGAAAAATTTGAATAAAATTAAAGATACAAAAAAATACTTAAAACATTAAAAGAAAATTAATTAAATGAATAGTATATAAGTAATCTAAAATTCGATTAATCTAAAAAAACTTGTAGATTAACCAAATACCTAATTACTATAGGTACCTACGTGTAAAGTAAGAACTTGATAGGTTTTTTTTAACTTTCGTCTTTATTGCAATGCATTTATGCAAAAGAAAAAAAAATTTGTTTGATGATTGCTTAGATAGATGCATTCATTAAGGTCATAGAGATTTGCTAAAACAATTGATAATGATCGATAAGATAAGATAACAATTCCGTGATAATTCCTACAATATTGTGTTAGTACCACGATGTGTTGCGGCTTTCACAAACTAGCACATAAAGGGCTTTGCGGACTAATTGTTTTAACCATGTCTTATTAAATATCATTGAGTATTTAGACGTAGGTAGGTATATTGAGGTAAATGAATTATGAAAGATTGAGGTTGGGTTTCAGTTTTTATTTGTTCCTTACGTTACGTTGACACCTACTTCTAAATTATTTAAGTAGGTACCTTATACCTATTCGTATTAGTTACGTATTTGCAGTAAAAACGTGCGACTGTTACAAAAATAATTAAATTTTAAGTAGGTACATTTATTTATTTACTTAGTTACTTATGTTAAAGAATTTGTTTTGGAATTCGCAACAAATGATCTTATGTCATTCGTCACATCCACCTGTTTATCTATCTTGTGGACTAACAAGCCAGCGCGTGCCAAACCTTCGTTTTTTATTTTATAAAAGCTGAAAGTTTCTCTACGTATTGTCTCCAACACTGGGAGGAACGTTTGTTTGGATGTTTGTTTGGAAATTACACTTTACAATTTAAGATTTAAGATTTTTTTACACCTTTATTATACCTCCCTTTGTTATCTCCCAAAGCCACCATGATCCAAGGCCCAAGCAAACATCTAAACAAACGTTCTTCCCAGTGTTGGGGACAATACGCAGAAACTCAACTCGTTGAGCCTCAATAGCTCAACGGTTAAAGGTGCCGACTGAAATTCGAAAGGTCGCCGGTTCAAACCCCACCCGTTGCACTATTGTCGTACCTACTCCTAGCACAAGCTTCACGCTTAAGTGAAGAGGAAAGGGGAATGTTAGTCAAGGACAAAAAATCTAAACAAACGTTCCTCCGAGTGTTGGGGGCGCTACGCAGAGAAACTTTCAGCTTTTATAAAATAACGAAGGTCTGGTACGCGCTAGCTCTGTCTCTATTGGCTCCCTAAACAGGAAATCGTAATTTAAATATTTACATAGGTTATGGCAAAAACAAAAAACAATGAATACTGGCTCAGATGCAGCCAATCTATGCTGTATGATTTTAAATAACAAAGATCAGGATTTTTTTGTGTTTACTTATCTACCTAGTACCTATATTCGCTCAGGGAAGTCGTTCTTTTTGTTTTTTAGGGTTCCGTATCTCCAGTGAAAAAAGAACCATAAGATCATATCGTTATCTGTCTGTCGTGTCTGTCAAGGCCCATCAACTATTAAGGGAATCGCAAAAACTATAGGGAGGGTACCTACTTCCCGTTGACCTATAATCATGGAATTTGGTGGGTAGCAGTGTTTTATAGCACAAGCAAAGGGAAAAAATCTTGGGATTTGATTTTAAATGAGTAGGTACATATAAAATCATCTTATGATACGGAAGTCTGTAACGCTGTAGTGACAATGGTAAGTGTACCATCCGGCGTGATTGTGGTTAAACTTAAACGCACAAGGGAATAATATTTTCCACTATCTAAATAGGTAGGTATATATATAACATTGAGACGTGAAAATGACAAACGCATACACTTAAAGCAAATTAAATAATATGGTGCCATATATGGACTACGGTTTTTAGCGTTCCGTAGTCAACAAGGAACCCTATCTAATAGTTTCGCCATGTCCGTCCGTCCGTCGATCCATCTGCAGCTCGGAGGAAAGTGAGGACGAATTATTTTTTATTGTTTATATGTATATAGGTAAGTATATCTCTTGGCACAATATCGTGGTGTCGTTAGATCGGTCTTTCAAAATTATTGTGGGTATGTATACCTAAACCATTTTTCGATACAGGGATCCGGTGAGAAGTAATTTTTTACGGACTACACCTATTATCGAGACATGGTCGCTAACTATGGGCCTCATAAGAGTCACTCAGCGGGCGATGGAGAGAGCTATGCTTGGAGTTTCTTTACGTGATCAAATCAGAAATGAGGAGAACTAGAGTAACCGACATAGCTCAACGGGTTGCGAAGCTGAAGTGGCAATGGGCAGGGCACATAGTTCGTACAACCGATAGATGTTGGGGTCCCAAGGTGCTAGAATGGCGACCTCGCACCGGAAGACGCAGTGTTGGAAGACCCCCCACTAGGTGGACGGACGACATCAGACGAGTCGCAGGGAGCCTCTGGATCCAGGCGGCGCAAGACCGTGGCGTGTGGAAGTCCCTACAAGAGACCTATGTCCAGCAGTGGACATAGGTCTCTTGTATTGGTTGTATTGGTTGATGAGGATGATGATGATGATGATCATGATGATGATGATGATGACACCTATTATTATAACGAAGTTAAAAGAAATTCCTACTTTTAGGTATCCCAGCTAAGTAGGCTGTACAAGTTAACAAGAAGGTAACTAATAAGTAGTTGACCAACTTATAAAATGTACTTACTTGGAGTTTGAAAATTAAACATTGAAAATTACTACCCATATTATAAATGGGTGCGTTTGTTTATTGGTTTGTTGGTTTGCCCTTCAATCACATCGCAACGAAGAAAAGATCAACGTGATTTTTCGTATGGGTATAGTTAAAGACCTGGAGAGTGACATATATGTATCTCGGAAAATTAAAGAGTTCCCACGGGATTTTTAAAAACCTAAATCGACGCGGACGAAGTTGCGGGCATCAGCTATTTACTTTTACGAGTGTTACCTACCTAGTTAGTAGTTGTGTGAAACAGCTATTCTAAGTCCACATAATATTGTGACTACGGAACCCTACATATCGCGTGGCCCAACACACACTTGACCGGTTTTTTGAATGGTAGGTAATTCACACAAGAGTGTTAAACATACGAGTAGGTAAATGTCTCAAATAACTCGCTATTAACAGCATTACCGGAAATAATTTCATGCTTTTTGAAGTTTCAATTGGGTTTCATAAAAACTTGGATGGGTATATCTACAAATAACCTACTCTGAATTATTAACTTAAATTACTAATTTTTTTTAAAAAGTAACTGTATAAAAAACTTTATAAATGAGATGATGAAACTACAACATTTTTTTCTTAAAATAAAAGATATAGTTTACCTATTTATTATTTTACAGTTTTGCGTGCGTGCGTGTGAGCTCCTCACACTATACTATAATATAATAGTGGTACTGTAGGTACCACTATTATATTATATTCTGTGGTGGTACTTATTCTGGTACTTAATCTACCTTACCTTACTACGCGACAGTTCGAGATGGCCAATCAGGGAGGGAACGCCCCTACAATTACACCCGCACAGCCCGCGCGTTAACTCGGTGCGGGCGGGCGCGGGTGACGTGCGGAGCGTCGCGTCCCTCCGCCTCATTCCCTGATTGCCAACTCAATCTGTTGCGGACTATATTTATTTTGCTAAAATTGCATTGCTTGTTTGCTTGCAAGTTGCGTAAATATTTATTTATATATAAGTACCTACCTACTTCGATAAAGTAGACAATATAACTAAATATCCATTGATAAGTGAAGTAGAATTGCCACACCTCTTTTAAATACGTTGATTTTATTTATCGCATCCCGTCTTATAGCTCTACACACTGCATCTGATCATCTGAGAATTCTCGGATTCGTATATCGGATGCAATGCGAGAGCCTACTCGTAGATATCGTAGCTAGGCCTGAACATAGTGGTCTCAAATTGCAATCGGGATCCATTTTGGCTTTCTTATATATGTCTTATATTAAATGTATGGTCCTGAAAAAAGCATATTACACTAGCGAAGATTAAATTACTTATAAAAGAGCGTGGATTTACTCGCACCTTGCTCCAGCAATGCGCGGGACTGAAATTATTATTTTATTTATGGCATGATAATATTGTAAATCAAATCTTTGAAAAAAGCAACCGTCGAGTTTCTTACTGGCTCATCTTGGTAAGAAAAGCATTCCGAACCAGTGGTAGATGCATTTGACGATAAAAAGTATCTAGGTACTTATAAAGTTTATTTAAATAAAAATCTTTCTTTTCCTATAACCCATGCGCGTTAGCGCGTGTAGAAAATGTATGGAGTTTCAGGGGTTTCAAACGCCTAACTAGGGTTTACTTATTCGCGTGGACAAGCTATCATGGATTTGCTTGATACTTTGATCATTTTAGATACTCTACATACCTACTTATTCATATTATACAGACTCCTACGAATATACCTAGATAGGTAGAGGTACTTGTTATTCGTAGGCAATGAGTGAATGATTTATTTGATTGCTATAAGAACAGCGTTTTACCTTTCAACGTTTACAACACCTTTTCCTGTGAACGGAAACTTTTTGTAACAAAGCTGTTAAACCTAAGTGTTGACGTGATGTCTCACAGATCCAGATCGTTGAATGAGCACGTGAATCAAATTCTGCTCATGGGAGGTAACAACACTAACAACAAGCTACTTTCCTAATCGTTTGGTAACAAAAACAAAAGCTATTGAACCACAGAGTCGCAAGTTGTCTCTGGGCGCGGCTACATACAAGATACTTAAGTATTATTAGTGGAAAAGAGGTTGATAAATTTGGAATCCACGGACTCTCTTGCCAAAGGAGCTCCGGTAGGCTGTTTAGGCATGGCTCTCTTAACGATACAATTAAAAGAGTTCTTGCCACCATAAATATTCCTGCGCTCATTGAGCCGGCAGGGATTAGTCGGGATGATGGCAAGAGACCTGATGGATTGACGCTGGTTCCCTGGGAACGGGGACGGGCGCTAATGTGGGACGCAACTTGCGTTGACACATTGGCCCCGTGTCATATCAGGAAGACAGCATCAAGACCGGGAGCCGCAGCAGAAACAGCTGAAAACGGCAAGCGGCGCAAGTATGCCTCTCTTATAGAGAGTTACATTTTTGTGCCGTTTGCCGTGGAGACCCTGGGGCCATGGAGTCTTAGTGCTAAAAATTTTTTACGAGACATTTCACCGCGATTAATAGCCTCAACTGGTGACAGAAGGGCTGGCTCATTTTTTGCGCAGCGGATCAGCCTAGCTGTCCAGCGCGGAAATGCAGCCAGTATTCTTGGCACCATTCCACGCGGTCATGATTTATATAGTAATTAGATAAGGCTAGCTTTAAGTTTTATTGTATTAAAAAAAAAAAAGTATTATTATATTATATTTTGTGATACTATGCAGAAATCGTACTGTGATACCATACATACCATACCATACAAATAAAGGTAACAGACATACTTAATTCAACGTTGATTTCCTCGGCCTCTTTGCTCCTAAGGACTAAGGTGCCTGTAGTGCCCGACTATGGCACCATGACAAGTGTGACGGAAACACAATGGGGCGCGACTCATGATCATGAATACTTATCTGAATGTCAGTGCTGCCGGAACGAATCGCCTCACGCGCACGTCGTCGGCTCCCTCACTGATTCTTTGTATAATATTATTATGTAGATAAAATTATGGCACAGATTAGACATGTTGTGTAACAAACTTAACTACGGTTTAAGATAATTATTTCCACTCGAAAAATTCGGCTTACTTATAATTAAGTAATTGCCTAATTAAGTCACTCGTAGTCGTTAGCAAGCAAATGCTACTTCTGAAATAAAATTTTGCGTGCTATCATAGTTTTTTAGATAATTTCCAAAAAAAATCTTTTTCTTAATTAAGTAGTAGGTACCTACAAGTTAGCCTACTTTTTGTGACGGAATATCGAGTAGTTCCCACGGGATCCTAAAAAACCTAAATCCACGTGAACGAAGTCATCTATTTATTACAGACATAGCAGCTTTTTATCCCGCAAAATCAAAGATTCCCACGGGATTAAAATAAACTAAGTACCTCGATATCCACGCGGAGGAAGTCGTGGGTATCATTTAGTAGAGGAACATGCCAATGCCAATAGTCTGGCAACTCTGGCTGACATTGCTCATTATAGGACAAAATTGACATAATGACTCCAAATTGGAGAGGAACTCCAGTAAAACGCGAGGGCTCAAAAAGCTGGCTGCATGCAATGCAACAAACGGTGGTTAAATTATTTATTAATAGAGCGCATTAAAAATTCCGCATGCCACGAAACAACGTATTTTAATGAATCACTAGACCTTTATAATTTTTAGGGTTCCGTATCTCAAAAGGAAAAACGGAACCCTTATAGGATCACTTTGTTGTCTGTCTGTCTGTCTGTCGGTCTGTCAAGAAACCTACAGGGTACTTCCCGTTGACCTAGGTCCTAGAATCATGAAATTTGGCAGGTAGGTAGGTCTTATAGCAGACACTGCAGACATTCGGGGAAAAATCTGAAAACCGTGAATTTAGGGTTACATCACACAAAAAAAAATTAAATTGTGGTCATGAACTAATAATTAGTATATTCAATTTTCTAAGTAAGATAACTATGGGGTTCCAGTGGGGTATCATATGGAAGGGATTTACCTGTGCATTCTAAAACTGATTTTTTATTATTTTTATGCATCAGTTTTTGAATTATAGGTCAAAATGTCAAAAAAAATACGACTGTGGTACAGAAGCTTAGTTGCGCGAGCCTGACTCGCACTTGGCCGGTTTTTTTTGCCAGCAGCGGCTTCATATGCATAAAAAATGTAAATTAGGATCTAATTTTAAATTTATACAAAGCTATTTTATTTACATACGAGTAAGTACCTGCTGATTACTTAATCCCTTTGGACTGCAATGTGTGACAGTTTCTTACTATATTATGATAGGTTACTGGACATAAGTAAACGTAAAATATTTGTATTTCTTTATGGACAATGCAAACATATTAAATATTAATGTATACATAGGTACATAATATTACATTTATTATAACGTGTAAAAAACATATCATTCAACGTAAAATCACAGTAAAATGCCTTGAAAATGTGTTGTTTTACACATTGAATTTCCACTGAAGTGGAGCGGAGAAGAAATGTACTTAGAATGTAGGAACTAGGAACCTATATTTTTGATCAAATCTGTGACCTTTAGATAGATGAATGAAGTATAATGAAGTTTGTAGGTTATTAAAAAAATTTAATATAAGTACTTAGTGAAATCACTACCCATATTATTTAAAAAATGCGAAACTGTTTTTGTTTGTTGGTTTATTGGGGTTCGTTGGTTCGAAGCAACGGATCGACGTGTTTTTTTGCATGGGTATAGTTTAAGACCTGGGTAGTATAGTTTAAGACATAGGCTACTTTTTATCCCGGAAAATCAAAGAGTTCCCACGGGATTTTAAAAACCTAAATCCACGCGTACGAAGTCGCGGGCATCAAATATAGTATTAATCAAATATCAAAATAGCGAGATTATATCCTAATCATAATCCTAATCCTAATATCCTAATAATATTATAAATGTGAAAGTGTGGATGTTTGGATGTTTGTTACTCAATCACGCAAAAATGGCTGAACGGATTTGGATGAAATTCGGAATGAAAATAGATTATACCCTGGATTAACACATAGGCTACTTTTTATCCTATTACTTAAAATCAAAGAGTTCCCGCGGGATTTTGAAAAATGTAAATCCACGCAGACGAAGTCGCGGACATCAGCTGGTATTATATAAAAGGAAAAGCTGACTGACTGGCTTACTGATCTATCAACGCACAGCTCAAACTACTGAACGGATCGTGCAGAACATGTGCTAAAAGGTAAGCAGATAGTTATTATGACGAACCCATCTGCTAAGAAAGGATTTTTAAAAATTGAATCCCTAAAAGAATCCTTTTAGGGATTCAATACTACAATACGGTACTCTACGGCCTGGTACTACCGGATCAAAAGGCTCCAAATGTCAAAGTCAAAGTCGAATAATTTATTCAAAATATACTTACTTAGTTAATAAATTTCACTTTTTGATTGTCGGTTGTTGAATTTGTAAGATGATAATAAGTACCTATTATTGTAGTGATAATTGATTAGCTGAACCAAAGATAATATATTAAACAAGTACAGATCGCTAACTCTCTATTTAAAATTGTAACTAGTTCAAGACTATTACTAGATGGCGTCACTTGGTTCGTATGAAATATATTTTTTATGGATTTGACGAAATATCATATTTTACTTGTCTGGTTCATCAAATTTATTTATATTTAGTAACAAAATACAAAATTTTCACAACATCACCATCGGAAAAAGTTAATTCTTAATTTTAATTATTGACTCATTGAACTTGACGATATCCATAGCATTTTGCTTTGGATAGCTGAAGTAGTATTACAAAATTCCAGTAGATGGCGTAACAAAATGACTTGTTACTTGAAAATAAAATTATTATTTTGCCTTTGGATTGGTGACGGTTGAATTTGACGGTGTGTTACAATTTTCTGAGTGCTTTTATTTCTTTTCCCTATTTCGTTTGTGAATTGTTTCTGCTATATGGACTCCGAGATTCTGCTAACCCGATTACTTGTGCTTGCTCCTGGATTTTTGATGATGCCAAACTGCTGACCTACGCTTGATAGCGGACCCTTTGATGATTGCCTGTGATTTTGGATTTCGTTTATTATTTGAGTAAAATTTGAGTTGGCTCTAAATAAAATTGAGTTTCATCAGCTGTTCGATAGATGCCACTAAATAAATTCGATAACTCACATTTTAGCTTGCACAATAATGCCATCACACTATAAGGAGTTGACCTACAAGGTACCGGCGACTTAAAGGAGTTTTACGCAAGCTTTAAATGAATGTATGACGTTAGCGATCTTACTTGTATATATTATCTTTGGCTGAACTTAAAACTAAAGCTATGAGGGATCCAACGCTGCACTAGTTCCGAGAATAGCTCACAACAAACCAGTCTGGTATTCTTGTATCTATGTAGGGAGACAAACCCGGGATCTTTAGGAGTTTAGTAGATCTGCTTGCAATGTTAAAAAGAGGTCTACAAACAAATACAACCTATGACCTTTTCGTACCTACCACAAAGAAAAAAAGTAATGGCGTTAGATGCATAAATTACTTATAATAAATTAAGGCATTAGTCTACGGCAGAGCGCCGCCTTGAGCCGTGATAGGGAAATGCGGGTCGGATTTCCGCTGATATATTACCACAACTAAATAATGGTAGAAACACATTTTTAACATACCAATTACCAAGTCACCCCAACGCCACGTAACGAGTGATGAGACAAATCATATCTTAGGTATTTATTTGTTTATTTACTAGATGATGCCAACTTCTTCATCCGTGTGCATTTAGGTTTAAAAAAAAAAAATTGCACTAAGTAACACTCCATGGCCCCAGGGTCTGCACGGCAAACGGAACAAAAATGTAACTCTCGAAGAGAAGTACCTAGCCGGTTTCAGCCTTTGCTGCTGCGACTCCCGGTCTTCATGATATGGCACGGGGCCAATGTGTCAACGCACGGTATTGGCTTTTGTAAAATGTCCACGATACACTTGAGCTATGGTCAAGTCGCGTCAGGTAGCGTAGGCATTACAAATGTGTTCCTATTACCCATTACGCGGTTTCAACCTACCCCTGGCCACCTTGAACCTTTCTGAATGCGCTACAAAATGGCGAAGGAAAAGAAATGCGTTGTATTTTTACCTACTAAATGAAATTCCAAGAGCCACCTTGATAGTAACTACAGGAATTACGGCATACAATTGGTATTGTATAACATTTAATTTTCAAATCATCTAATTTCATTAAAGCCGTACAATTTAGGGTTTTCTTTGTATATCTACCCTCCATTTATAAACCACATGACGATAAATGTAAACTTAAACTAATTAAGTAACTTAAATTTATTAGATACTTACCCATAACACCCTACCATCACCCTACATGGAAAAAGAAGAGCATTCTCAATAGTTTTATACCGCCAATTTGATCTGAACACGTTTAGGTTTTTATCATTAACATGCGATAAAAACCTGAACTCCCCAATAAAATCCCACCATTAGCTATGTGATTAATGAAAGGGGTCACGACCCACAGCAATGACCATTACGAAGTAAAGGGAGACCTAGAACATAGTGATCAAACAAAAGCTAAAGTAGGTAGGTTCTAAAGCTTTAGAACCTACCTACCTATCCTTACAATATTATTGATTCCGATATTTAGGAATAGTAGGGGAAGCTGTGATAGCCGCTAGGTTAGGACGTTCGCTTTCTAATCGGAGGTCGGGGGTTCGATCCCAGGCACGCACCTCTAACTTTTCGGAGTTATGTGCGTTTTGATTGATTGAATATCACTTACTTTAACGGTGAAGGAAAACATCGTGAGGAAACCTGGAAGCCGAGTTCTCCAAAATGTTCTCAAAGGTGTGTGAAGTCTACCAATCCGCACATGGCAAGCGTGGTAGACAATGGCCAAAACCCTTCTCACTCTGAGAGGAGACCCTTGCGCTATAGTGAGCCGGCGATGGGTTTGATCATGATGATGATGATGATGATGAGGGGAAGTTAGGAATCCAGAAATAGGTACGGGACCTTCATACTATCTTTGGTCGAAATCACGGCTAAGAAGCTTTCTAAAGCCTTTGCCGTTCTGTGCCCAAAGAATGAGGACTGACCTAATTTTTCTTATTCTTGTAGTAAGCACAAAATATCTTCCTATTCTGCCTATGAACGTTGCATTGAAAATGCGGAAGTTCAAAAAACAATCTTATTCGTCAGAAGTCAATTTCCTGCTTTAGATGATAAATGGTGCCAATTTGCTATAATAATGACTAAGAAATACTTAAATAAGAACGCATAAGCAAATTGCCTTAGTTGCGTGGCAGTTCACGGAAAACAGTACCTACCTATGGTGTATTATTATAAAATTATCCTATGCAGATAGAATCATCTCGGTATCACATCATAACAATAATATGTTATTCCTATCATCATCATCATCATCATCATGATCAACCCATTACCGGCCCACCAGTACCACATGGGTCTCCTCTCAGTCGAGTGAGAAGGGTTTAGGCCACAGTCTGCCACTAGCGCTAGTCTATAAATTAAAAATATATTATATATGTGTAGGTATATTATACTTGCTTGCAAATTTCATAAACTTTTACCAGTGGACCCTACACTAGTTTTAGTATTTTGTTATAGATACGTGCATCTATTGATGGAATAAGACGTTTAGCAAATATAGTTTTTGTAACGGGTATGTTTGCTTTGTACACTCTTCTTTTAATGATTTCACTTCGATTTGGCGCATTAAGCATTTCGGAGTGTTTCTTTAACGTTATTTTCAAGAAGAAAAGTTGGCGAACATTTAACACTTTGGCTTCCTTGTAAAGGATGTTTGTTGGATATCTATATGGCTTCCTTAACATAACCTTTAGGACGGATCGCTGGGCTCTCTCTAATTCAAGCATATATGTTTTAGCAGCTCCACCCCATGAAGATATGCACCTATATTGCAAATCCATACTATATTATAAATGCGAAAGTGTGTGTCTGTCTGTCTGTCTGTCTGCTAATTTTTCACGGCCCAACAGTTTAACCAATTTTGATGAAATTAGGTACAGAAGTAGCTTAGGTACATCCCGGGAATGGACATAGGCAAATTTTTATCCCGAAAAGTCAGAGATCCCACGGGATTTTAAAGGCCCATCAGTTTAACCGACTTATGTGAAATTTGGTACAGAGGTAGCTTGCGTACCGGAAATTGACATAGGCAACTTTTATCCCGGAAAAATCAAAGAGATCCTACGGGATTTTTAAAAAACCTAAATCCACGCGGCCGAAGTCGCGGGCATTATCTAGTGATATATAAAAATGATCATGTATCTTTTTATCAAACTTACTGTCGTAAAAAATACCGCAGTCGAATATTTTGAACAAATGTAGGGTTCAGTACAACACCCTCTTCTACTAAGCTCATTGGTTTAGTATAATATGTACCTATGACTGCCATCCATTAAAGTACCTTAATTTTATATGTACAAATTATACACTAATAAATACAAGTATGCTGACTAGGTAAACCGATCATAGGTATTAAGTACCTTTACATAAAAAGTAGGTGAAGTATGAACCTGTCAAGCGTTATGCGTCACGTCACGTGGTCTTCAGAAAAGCTCGTTGAAATCTAATACTTAACCACAATTCAGTGATCAATATCAGGGGTTTGTGACATATCAGCCACGGAAGTTGCAATATTCTAGAAACTCATTTTATTTTAAGAAATAAAAAATATTCTTCCACCTTGGCTTTTACATACTTGAGGAAAAATGTTTGTGCTTTCAAAGAAATATGCATACCTGCCTAATTATGTAAATGTATGTTTTTTCTACGATTACGATGCGGATATTTAGGTACTTAGCATTCTATAAACTGTTAGGAAAATGTTATACTTTTTTTTAAAGAATATTAGCGAAGTTCATCATGCTGACTAATATTCCCCTTTCCCCTCCAATTAAGCATAAAGCTTGTGCTAGGAGTAGGTACGAAAATAGTGCAACGGGTGGGGTTTGAACCTGCGACCTCTCGATTTTCAGTCCGCTTCTTAACCGTTGAGCTATCGAGGCTTCTATAGTGATTATTTTCAATGTACCTATTAAAACGGTTTTTTTTTTAATTTCTGTATCTGTATACAGAAATTTTTAAAAAAACTTTATGTAGAACAGCTATCTTTGTATCCGACAAAGCTCTACCTTTAGTCGTTCTTAGTGCACTGAATCATTCGGTCCAGAAATCAGCCGTTATTAGGAGACTGAAATGAAAACGTTAAAACAGTATTTTTTTATTCCGATATCGGAAAAAATGTAAGTAAGGTCACTTTACTTAAAAATTAAAATATATGGGTGTGTTTAACTTGTATAAGTTAGCCCTTGACTGTGATCTCACCTGGTGGGTGGTAAGTGATGATGCAGTCTAAAGTGCCCTAATTTGGAAGCAAGGTGGCAGGTTCCATTAAACCCACAGCCCTGATCGGTTTCTACGAGGCATCGTACCGAAACGCTTTTCACCAGATCAAACCATCAAACTTATTACAAATTACAAATTGCTTCTGTCGGGAATCGAAACTGGGACCTCCCACTTATAAGTTCACAGCACTCACCACTGCGCCACCGAGGTACATACAGTTTACGAATTCACTGAACTTTTCGTTGACACATCGCATCGAATGAGTCAAACGTATCAATTTAACTATCTTCAAATGATCTTCAATAAAGAAATTAATAATCTTATTTTTCGTTGAATTTAAATTGAAATTTGGCAATGAACGCCACACATCGAATGAGTCAAGTAGGTATCTATTTAATTAATCCTTCAATAAAGAAGTTAATAATCTTCTAAACTAAAAATAAAAAAGAATCTGACACTTTATTATCTGGGTAGGTGTAATGCGTACAAATGACTCCTCACACGACATTTTAACTTTATGTGTCAAATTTCATGTTAAAAGTACGATTTTAGTCCTTATCTTAAATGTGAACCGAACTTTTGACATGACCGTTGACCCAATGAGTTAAAATGGCCCGTGAAAACTGAAAAGTCATTTTGTTCGGACTATAGTTCTATTAAATATAGCTAGTTGAAAACATAGTATTATAATTTCATTAACATTAGCATAGCCATAAAGCCTTTACTTCTTCTAACCTTGACACAGCGAAAGGAACCAGTTCTTGTCGTACCTATCTGCTGCAAAAATATAGATGTGTAAATAACGATTGAATCATGAATCAATTTTAATACGAAATCGTCGGTCTGTAGGTCTGTCTGTTCCTTCTCACGGGACATTCGTTTAAACGATTAGAGATACCTTGCACCTCGGAGGGCCACAATGGCTAGTCTTCTTACCGGAAAATCAAATACAGTACCCAGCAGAAAATATTGTACATCGATCTTTAGAAAGAGATAGCGGTTTTGTAGAGCGCTTTCTCTGTCGTTGAGACCGACAAAACGTCACATAGGTATGAGTGACAGAGACAACGCTCTACGATTTCTACGAAGCCGAAACCTCTTTCTAAGTCGATTGTACAATATTTCCTGCCGACTACTGCACTTAGTTTCCACGGGGAAAAAATCTATTCGGACGAAGTCGCAGGCATCATTTTGTATAAATAGTTAATATAAACCAAGACCAAGACCACGATAATTTATTTGCTTGACTGTTAGGTACAAATCATAAAAACCTATAGGTATGTAGGTAGGTACGTACTACATAGATAGGTCATTCCTTCCTACATACATAGGAAGCTGTCACAATTTAAGTAGTATGGCACTGGTCACCAAATTATACAGAAAAGTGGATTGTAGGCCGCAAACATAATTTTTGTTCGAAATGACCCATCTACATAGTAGGTAGGACATGAGGTCGTTGCTTGAAACCATTAGACAACTTTTTGTGTGAGGTAGAAGCATGGATAGGAGTTAAATACAAAGTTATCTCATCGTAATTTGTCAGTTGTTTTTTATTAAGATTATTATTATCATGCGTTTTTGTGTTACTTACTCATTTTTAATAAATTTAAGTACCTATCTACTTAGTCTTAATGAAACTGTGTATAGGTAACATATTTTAAATCAAAATAAATTAGATATTTTGGATTAAAATATTTAAGTATTATGTTTAGTATAAATCCATACCTCTGTAAGCCTAATCAGTAATCGCGGTCAAAGCCTCCCACCAAAAAAGATCAGATCTCAATTTAGAAATCTACATATTACCTATATTGTAAAGAAGAATATCTTTTACTTGTTTGTAATCGATGAACTCTGAAACTACTGAACCGATTTTAATAATTCTTTCACCATGAGAAGCTACTCTATCTAGAAGTAGATAACGCAGGCTTTATATAATATTATGTAAGTACATATATACTTACTGTAGGCGATTATTTTCACCTAAGCGAATTAGCTAGTCGGGAATGGGACTAAACCAAAAGCTGTTTTGTAGTAATAAATATTGTAAAATATTATGCAAACACAAACAATTTTAGTCCGAACGAAAATAATATTATGCAGCTAGTCTTCTTTTCTTGATACAAATCCGTGCGAGCTTGATTTTTATAAAAATGTATTAATTAATTAGCATTACCTGCTTAGTCAGATTAAATTCTGCGTCAAGAGTTTCTTAATTCTAGCAACGTATGTATGGAAATTCCAGCTGACGTCACTAAAAACATTTTATTTTATTGTTAGAAGTTAGAACTACACTTTTGTATCTTTGTTATTATCTATTGTTTTATTCGTTATAACTTAAGTCTGAGGTATGAGCTCTACATTATGTAAGTATCTACTTACCTAAGTAGGTAGTACGTGGTAAGTACATATAATATTTTATATATATTTTTAGCGAGCGAGCAGGCGGGTCCTGATGTTAAGTGATACCTAAGTGAAATAGTGCGACTACCGAAAGCCCTATTCAAAGCGTAAAAGTACTTTTCAATCCTTAAATGTATCTACCACTAATTCAGATTGCCCTTCAGTAAGAAGATCCAGCAAGAAACTCGGCCGTTACTCTATTAAAAGATTTTATATACATATAACTATTTTATGCCTATAAAAGCCTAACTGCAGCCTATACGCATTGCTGAAGAGAGTTGCGAGTCAAATCCACGCTCTTTTTTCATTTATATGATTTTGTCAGGAATTTCCTTATTTGTGAGAGCATAGGTACATACCTATACCTACATTCAAAAGATTTATAAACTTAAGTAAACACGTCTTAAATTGATTTTTTTAAATAGATTACAAAAGCTTACACTCATTCCCACAAACGACTTTCTTTCTTAGCTTATCTTTTTAAACATATTATCATGTCAGTAAACCTTGAGGTGACAGATTCAGCTTCCACCAACAGGTATGTGGAGTGCGGACTAATAACCAGTTCGCTCAGGTAAATGGTCCTCCCGTGGATCTGATCCTTCTACTGGACTCAGACTAGCTAAATACTTCTTAAGTACAACTCAAATTGACACATATTTAGGTAGGTCGTGGAAGAAGATTAGTCGTATGTCATGTAAACTTTCCGATTTTTCCTAGATCGACCACACAATCCGATATCTTTCTTTGGATCTTTTTTCACTATAGGTACCTATATCCAATTCGATCCTCTATTAAGATAATTGAAACCTCTTGTTTCTCTAATGAATAAATAGTTAAGGTTAATAATTTTTAAAGAAACCGAGAATGTAAAGGAGTATTGGCGACTTTTGCCGCAAAACCAAACCAGTCGAATTTTCCTTGATCGCACTAGAGTGAGCCGACTAGAGTTGGCTGCGGCAGTTAAGGATAAATCGTGCTGGGTAAAATTTTCTATGCCCTTGCATCACTGCAAATAGAGAAAGAGAGAGGGAGAGAGAGAGAGATCAAAATAAGTATACTTAAATATTTCTTTATTAATATGTAGGTCAGTTACAAGAATGTAAAATACAATTTGCCTACGTCTTAGTACCTACTGCGTATCTAATAAATCCAACAGTATGACTACTGGAATAACGTTAAAAAGTAGGTAGGTATCTTATCATGTGTACCAAACAAACACTGAGATCAGTATGTCATGATAACCCGCTCAATGCAATTATTTGTCTTTATTAGATACACATCAGGAGGCATAGTACCTACTTGTACCTAGTGCCTACGTAAAAAAGCGTGAATTTCTTATACCTATCTTAGTACCTTCCTACGTGTCTACTCGATAACGTGATAACAGATAACGTAACGTAACGTAGGTATAGTACGCGACAGGTCGAGATGACAATCGGGGAGGGAACGCCCCGCACACTCGCACAGCCCTCGCGCTAACCCGGTGCGGGCGAGCGCGGGTAACGTGTAGGTATGCCGGGCGTCCGCGTCCCTCCGCCTCAAACCCCGATTGCCATCTCAACCTGTCGCGGATTGTACCTACACACTTATTAATTGTGACTTCACTTAATTATAAGTTAAGTAAATCTTAAATTCTAACAGTAGGTAGGTATATTGTGAAAATTATTGTTTGTGTGTTCATCCGATTGAATCGTAAGTTTGTACAGTTGTTATAATTTGTACCTATTTTAAACATACGTCAAGCATTAGCCTAACCGTAACCCTAAGAAGAATCAGGTTTTAGTTTTTGCATAAAATAATATTAGGAATTGTTCCTTGCTGATGATCACTGTTGACCCTGTTACAAAATGTATAATATAATCAAGTAATCCCGCAAATTGCTATTGCGCTGGAACCATGTCTCATTAAAATGACGAAATGACGTCATTTTGACGTATATTTAAGTAAAAATATACCATCAGCTCGAAACTTCAGTCAAGTGCTGACGTCACTAACATGGCGGCCACGCGCATTAGCAATTTGCGGGACTTACAGCTACTTATGTCTATTTTAAAATGAAACATAAACATGTCAGCGTGTTGAATACACGAGTATTACCGAGTTTATATATCGCTCTTGAACCAATTACATAATAACGATTTATTTTTTACGCGCCTACCAGATACGACTATAATTATTGAAGCGTACTACATTAAACTACCTCTATCTCTGTAAAACGTTCAACAACAAAAACCCATTAAAGTTACCATAGCCCTACTCTTTCTAACATCCATTATAAGAGCAAGAGATTTGAAAGATTTTTTTAGGGTTCCGTAACCGAAGGGTGCCGATAGGACCCTGTCCGTATGTCTGTCAGCGGGATGTAAGTAGTATGTCATTGCCATGAACCGTTATAGATAGAGACACAGATAACCTTGATAAGCCAAATCCATCCTCACCACCTGGGTGTCTGGTGCATTTCGATCACCCGTTGTGCCAGATCCTTTTTTCCACGCACATGCAAACTGTGGAATCAACTCCCTTCGGCGGTGTTCCCATTAGATTACAACATGGGGTTATTCAAGGGGCGGACCAATAAATTCCTGAAAGGCCGGCAGCAACGCATTGGTAGTTCCTCTGGTACTGCAAATGTTCTTGGACGGCGGTAATCCCTTAACATCAGGTGACCCGCCTGCTCATTTGCTCCCCATTTTTATTGAAAATAAACTAAGCTGATTCCTAGTTCCATGGGTAGAGAGTTCAAATTTTCCCAGAGTGAGTAGGTATTTCTATTGCGAATTTCAAAATGACCGCCATCACGAATTAAAAAATACTTGTACGGAACCCTTCGTGTGCTATTCCGACTCGCACTTGACCGATTTTTTTCATAAAATCACCTCGTCATGCGAACCCGCGCCACCGCGCCCCGCGGCCTGTAGCCCCATGGCTGTACCTTCTCAATTCTCGGTATACAATTACATTCAACGTCAAACCACGAGCGGTTGATGCGATGCTAATACCTACTCGATCCTCCAAAAATAGAGATAATTAATGCCCATGCCAGTGGTTTTTTTCCCCGAAGCAAGTTTCGGCGTTTTGTGGACCATTGTTCCAAGACTTCCAAGTATTTAGATCGCGCCAGAATGTATCATAACATAATTCATAACACTTATTTAGTAATAATCGGTCATTATATTTTTTAAATTGCCAACACGCAAGTGCACTTTTATAAATTAAAATGCTCTTTCCTGTTAGGTTTTACTTCGACATTTTCAGGGTGCGACAGTTTCAAGTTAAAAAATAAATAAAATGGTCAATTGGTTTTACGTTACACATTGTCTTTAAACAACTAAGTACCAGATTTTGAACCCATAATTCAGCGCACACCTATTCAAATAAATATTTTTAACTGCAGTGCAACTGAATGGTTGCAGGTAGGTAGGTACGTCTATAGGTCGAATGTGGCGCAGAGCGAAATCATCTATGATCCCGACTCTCTCTCTACGATGACACTCTAGGATTAGTCTTCAGTCCTACCCCTAGAGTGTCTTTGTACAGCGCGATGCCAGAAGCTCGAAGCAGACGTCGACGAGTTGCCAAATGAAGAGGCGTACCTACTAATTAAATAGGACAGAATTAATGTATAGAGCTGCAAAAATACTTTTGAGTGTTTCTTATTTGCACCAAAATTAGTTTTGCCCGGTTAAGAAGTCTGACTGTAACAAAACCATTATAAATTATCTTTCAATTAAGGACTTCTATCTTTTGACTGATTGAAAATTTATAGAGCAAATTCCCAGAAATACAGACAAAAAATAGTTGAAATGGAACAAGACCTAACCGTTGCCGAGAACAAGGACACAAATGATGCATGACGAACGAATGTCTTTTTTCTAAAATATTAATTTAACTTACCTAGTTAATCAAAATCTTTTAATAGGTATAATATACTTACCCCTACTTTATTCTAATAATACCTACTATTGTTATTACTCCGTACTCTCTCGTAATATTCGTAGATTATTATAATATTATCATCATTATCATCAACCGATAGACGTCCACTGCTGGGCATAGGTCTCTTATAGGGACTTTCACAGGCCACCGTCTTGCGCCGCCTGAATCCAGCGGCTCCCTGCGACTCGTCTGATGTCGTCCGTCCACCTAGTGGGGGGTCTTCCAACACTGCGTCTTCCGGTGCGGTTATATTATATAGTACCTATAGTGATTTGTATTATTACATAATATTATGTACATAACATTAGCAAGCGTCATAATTTAGCTATAAATTCTTACCTCCATGGTAGGTACGTCTACACTTATCGATGCGGGTTCAAATCCGATCGTTCCACAACGGAGCTAGTATATTTATGTTTCAAAACATGTTTTAACTTATTTAAATTTAAATCGATTGCTGCACAGTAAAAATCAATTGCTGCACGTACCAAAGATCATTATTTGAGAACGGCTCGAGTGCTCGACCGTTTTTGTTACAATTTACTGATGCCCGCGAAGATTTAGGTTTTTGAAAATCCCATGGGTATTCTTTGATTTTCCGGGATAAAAAGTAGCCTATGTCACTCTCCGGTCTTTAAATATACCCATGCAAAAAATCACGTTGATCCGTTGCTCCGTTGCGACGTGATTAAAGGACAAACCAATAAACCAACAAACAAACACTTTCGCCATAATTTCGCATTATAATATGGTTAGTGATGTTCTTAATAATTATTATTATCAGGACAAGGTTTAGTATGATTTATATAGTAATTAGATAAGGCTAGCTTTAAGTTTTATTGTATTAAAAAAAAAAAAAAAAAAAAAAAAAAAAAAAAAAAAAAAAAAAAAAAAAAAAAAAAAAAAAAAAGGTTTAGTATGAAAAACAATTTTTGGAAAATCTTCATTAGTAGGCCTAAACAGGTTTCTAGTATTCAATAGATATTCTTCTTCTTCTTCGGTTTCTTCTTCTTCTTCCTTACCTTATCCCACGCTAAACGAAAAAATACAAAATCTGCACAAAATGTCTTCTTCCACTCACTTCTGTCATCCGTCAACGTATAATCCGAACTTTTTACACGCATATCCTCTTTCTCGCAATCCATCAACCTTTTCTTTGGTTGTCCTCTCTCCTCTTCTTTTCCTCGAATAGATATTGATATGTATATCAACGATACCTAACCGTGATAACTGTAGATACCTTACCGTAGAAGTCTTAATAATTATATTGTCAATCGAAAAACCGTTCATTTGCAAAATGATGTTTCTCAGATGTTAGATGTGCGTGTCGGCAGAAGGTTACACTTCGAAGACATTTCGTGTCACCGCGTACCAGTTCCTTGTTCAACCTTCTATTTTCTACTCAGTGGACTCAATCGAGGCAAAAAGCTGGGTTGATAATATTAGTGTCGTGGTGTGGTGTGGCACTAGTGAGTGTTCATACAATATGTGGTGTGTCGTGTAGCGCCGTGGCGCGTTTTTGGATCATTTATAGTCTGCGCATTGTAGTGTGAATACATCTCAAATGTTTCAGAATCATCTGATACCGACAGTGATTTCAATGAAGATATTAAACTTGTGTTTGCAAGTCTTTTAAAAAAAACCGGCCAATTGTGAGACCGGCTCGCGCAATGAGGATTCCGTACTACAGTCGTATTTTTTCGACATTTTGCATGATAATTCAAAAACTATGGATGCCTAAAAATAAACAAAAAATTGATTTAGAATGCACAGATGAAGACCTTTCATATGATACCCCATTTGATATGTTATCTTACTTAGAAAATTGAAAATACTAATTTTTCGTTCATGACCACAATTTAATTTTTTTTGTGTGTTGTAACCACAAATTCACGATTTTTGGATTTTTCCCCAAATGTCAGCCATAAGACCTACCTTCCTGCCAAATTTCATGATTCTAGGTCAACGGGAAGTGCCCTGTAGGTTTCTTGACAGACAGACAGACAGACAGACAACAAAGTGATCCTATAAGGGTTCCGTTTTTTCTTTTGAGGTACGGAACCCTAAAAAGGAGAAACTATTGGTATATGGTACCTAGTGGTACATTTCACTGTCTTGTCAGAAAGTGATGAGAAAGATGATGAAAGATTATTATTATTGTTTTTGCAATTTCTTCCCAAACCGCATTCCTGATGGATTGGTCTTTATAATCTTTGAATTTAGTGTCATATAGTACCTACTACCTATTTATTGCCAAACCAACTCTATAAGTTCATCGGACATTTTTACAGAGTAGAATCACAGGCAAAAGATGGCCATATCTGTCGCGGTAACGCGTTGTATACCTACTTAATAAAGCAATTGCTTAAATATGCTATTCATTCATATATTAGGTCTTTATTAGGTATTGTAATGAGCAGTAGGTAAGAGGCATGACGGTCATGGATTGCTATCTCGAGCAAACCTTATAAGTTCAATAATAAAAATACAAGGTCAAATTTGACCTTAGTCCATAAGTATTTGCCTATCTGTATATTTTAATTCCATTAAGTAGGTACCTATTCCATAACTTCCTTGGTTAGTGAAATATGGCAAATACTAGCATACTGAAAGTTATTTAGAATAGCCATGCTAAGTAATATTACTTTTACGAATGTAGATTTACTCCATTTTAATCACCTGGCCCTGGGTGATCAAAGGTATAAATTATTCAGCTTGGTTCTTCAATCTACCTGCTTCCTCATTTTGATAAACAGAACTTATAGTACCTATACTTACTTATGAACAGAACTAAGGACCAAAACAAAAAATAATGTCTAAAAAGCTTACCCCCTTAAGCTACCGTTTAGTTTTCGGAAAATTCAGATCTTGATCATTTGTTTTTTACAATAAAACTTAAAGCTAGCCTTATCTAATTACAAATCATGCCCGCGGGGAATGGTGCCAAGAATACTGGCTGCATTTCCGCGCTGAACAGCCAGGCTGATCCGTTGCGCAAAAAATGAGCGCAGTTGAGGCTATTAATCGCGGTGAAATGTCTCGTAATTTTATTTTTGCACTAAGATTCCATGGCCTCAGGGACTCCACGGCAAACGGAACAAAAATGTAACTCGATAAGAGAGGACATACTTGCGCGGCTTGCCGTTTTCAGCTGTTTCTGCTGCGGCTCCCGGTCTTGATGCTGTCTCCCTGATATGATACGGGGCCTATGTGTATACGCAAGTTGCGTCCCACATTAGCGCCCGTCCCTGTTCCCAGGGAACCTGAGCTTGAATTGATTGTACCTACAATTGGAGTTAACAGCAGGCGAGTCAACTGAGAAATGCTAGGTAGTTTTAATTAATAAAAATGGGAGTGTTGAAGCTATTAAGGGCACTCCCGTAATATTTGCATGCCCACGTCGAATCGAAAAGCAAATTAGACATGAAATATTATCATTCTACTAGTGGAGACGGGCGCACCTTACCCAAGGGAAGCCGGCTATTACCTTATTGCCATTTGTGTCTACTGTCCATTACTTACCGTCCCGAATAGACTTGAGAATTGCAGCAATTCGCTAAACGGCTAACACCAATAATCCTGTTGTCAACTTCTCACGGCCTACTACTTTTTTAGGGTTTCGTTGTAAACTAGAAACCCTTATAATTTCATCCAGTCCGTCTGTCCGTCTGTGTGTTTGTGTATCAATAACTATTTTAAAATAGACTATAAGAAAAGAACCGTAGAGACTAATGTTGAAATTAAGTAGGTAGGTACTAGGTAGGACATACAAATATACAAAACTGTTCCCCTACGCTGCAAGGCGTACAGTACGCGGCAGAAAATATTGTACATCGACTTTTAGAAAGAGATAGCGGTTTCGTAGAGCGTTGTCTCTGTCGTTGAGACCGACAAAACGTCACATAGGTATGAGTGACAGAGACAACGCTCTACAAAGTCGAAATGTCATTCTAAAGGTCGATGTACAATATTTTTTGCTGCAACGTTGTCGATGTCTTGCCGGCTACTGTACTTATCTATTAAAATTTTGAAAAAAAGAAATCAGGATAGTTAACTTATTAATTAACTTCTGAAAAAGAAAACTGAGAGTCGAAATAATGTTTTGGTTTACCCCCTCGAGTGATACCCCGTTAAATCGATATTTTAAAATCAATATTAGCTTTCTTAGAAAGTTTTTGGTAAAATAATGACAGCCAAATTTTTTAGCAATCAACATGGCTACAGAACCCTATCTTGTGTGTCTTCTGGCACGTACTTGACCAGTTTTTATAGACATACCTAATACCTATTTAAACGAGTCAATCATGATTGATTGAAATCATATTGTTGTCGACAACCGACCAGGAACCGGACCAAGGACTTCGTTTTTAGGGTTCTGTAGCAAAACAAGGAAGTCCTATAGTTTCGTCCAACCCGTCTAACCATCACGTAGGTATCTAACGCGTACGTTAACAATAATTTTAACCAATGATTGCTATTCTGTATGGTTATTTTAGGAAACTCGATTGAAACTACACTTTTTTAAATAATTAACGTGAATTTTTTAAACTAGGTACATCGAATAATATACACTAACCGAAGTTATTGGCGTCACTTTTTCAGTACTTACTATTGAAAAGAGCTTCCTTTTGCATCTTTGGAGGATCATGCGTTTCCGCGGATTATGCGGCTGTGTGCGGTTGCCTTTAAAACCTAAGAGCCGAATTGCCTATGAAGTATAGGTAGATACCTAATTTTGTATTACCATTAAAATCTAAAAAATTATGTTAACCCGCCTGTTTTGAAGAATTGCATTAATTTATCTACTTATTACATAATTATATTATGAACGATTTATATATTTATGTAGCTAGCTAAGTAGATGGATAGGTACTTAATGATTTTAAGCTTATTTCGTGGTTTAACGACATATTTTAATGTAGGTATATAACGGGTACATACCACGTTGTATTGTTTTAATTAAAAACAAAAATTAATCGTGGTATGTACCCGTTATATACGTTAAAACAGACAGGTACTTGGTTTGAATATAACCAGTAAAAACTGCAATAATATTTCTGGAAAATAATATAGGTAGGTACTTACCTATTTACTACCACGGAAGTGGTGCTTATACTAGGTACAATGACAGGCGACAGCGGCACGCGATAATTACATGTATTTTTATTACAAATGGAAAATGTTTCTAGACTTTACCATGCCTCCATGCAAATATAGGTGTAGGATAATTAGTAATTATAGGTACTAAGCCAGGAACGTGACGAGATTCACGTAGGTACTACATATTTGTCGCTTTACGCAAACAATTCTACCTATAACGATTCTATAAACATTTAATCCTTTTAGCCTACTCATGACGTACTTATCTAAACCTAAGTACCTGAAAGTATCGATTAAATATTTATCAGGGCCTTCTTTTAATGTTTACCTTCAAGCTAGCGATGTTTTCAGTTTCATAAATTAGGCAGATAGCATTTTGCACACGCAGTACAGAATATAAATACTTACCTACTAGAGATTGTTTAAATTTTATATTTAAAATAGTTTATAGACGTGACTAATTTGCCTACCCCATTGTTAACTAAATTAAAATCAAAACAGTCAAAAACAGAGAGAGTCACAACTCACAAACAAATTTTACACTTCATTGCCGAAATGCTCAAAGATTTGCTAAAATACAATTGAAAACACCAATATTCATAAAAAAATTAATTTAATTCAGACAAGCACAATTTAATTCAAATTGTGATTACGAACACATGCCAATACCAAGACGTGTGAAACATCGTCCACTTTACCACATACCTACCTACTACACAATAGGATAGGAAGATTTCTGGAGGTTCATTCCTCGAAAATGCTCGAAATCACCAGTCTGACGTAGATACCTGGGGTGCTGGTGGCAATTTTGGTATATAATTTGCTCATTGTTCGTGTTGGGCACTAGGAACTTATAGTATGCGACAGTTCTCGATGGAAATCGGGGTAGGGACGCCCTGCAAACCCGCACAGGGATAGCGCGGGTGACGTGCGGGTATGTGGGGCAGCCCCCCGCCTCATACCCCGATTGCCATCTCGACCAGTCGCGTACTATACCTAGGTAGAGTTAATACTTTTAATAATTATTTAGAATACTTAGGCTGAGTTAATAGCTTTAATAAGCTTGTGAACAATGTAAACTACTATAGATGGCAAGATTAGGTGACGCTGACTGACTTTGAAATAATAGCCTTCAAAATGGTAAAAAATTAAAGTTGTCCTATATATCATTCGCTCGTGTCTGTTAACTAGTTAATTATGTTAATTTAAGTACATCCAAATAAGAAAATATAAAAAGAAAAATCCTGACTCAGTGACTGACTCATCAGTGCCCAGCCTAAACCTTTGGACCTATGAAGCTGAAATGCACAGAGGTTCCCTTTATAATGTAGACAAGGTGTCGGAGGTCGGATTGAGGAATGAGGTCGGATTTTGTGATATTCCCCCGGGGACACAGAATTTAGAGGATTTATTTCACCAAGTAACCAAGTGCCACATGCGAATGTATGATTTAGTACGACATATTCATTTATATTATGTTTAACTAGCGGATAACCGGTGCGTGCTATTACGCTAAAAAAACCGGCCAAGTGCGAATCAGACTCGCGCATTGAGGGTTCCGTACTACAATCGTATTTTATCGACATTTTGCACGATGAATCAAAAACTACTAAGGTACTAGATCTCGTTCAAACCAATTATCGGTGGAAGTTTGGATGGTAATGCACATCATAGATTTTTTTAGTTTTACCATTCTCTTATTTTAGAAGTTACAGGGGGGACGACACACATTTTATCACTTTGGAAGTGTCTCTCGCGCAAAATATTCAGTTTACAAAAAAAATATATTAGAAACCTCAATATCATTTTTGAAGACCTATCCATAGGTCATAAAAACTTTTGAGTTTCAGTTCTAAGTATGGGGAACCCCAAAAAATATTGTTTTTTTTTTATATTTTTGTGTGAAAACCTTAATGCGGTTCACAGAATAGGTACATCTACTTACCAAGTTTCAACAGCTCTTATAGTTTCGGAAAAAGTGACATACGGACGGACAGACAAACATGACGAATCTATAAGGGTTCCGTTTTTTGCCATTCGGCTACGGAACCCTACAAAAGACTTTGCCTGATGCATTGTTTTAGTGTTCTTAAATCATCTTTGCATTATGGCCTTTCTAATGAAACTGGTTTGGGGCACATCGGTTGGATGGTTTTAAAGTTTAGATACATTGGACATATAAACATTTGATGTGTTTTATATATTAGGAGGATTAGTTAAAACTATTAAACGGTGCGAAAATGCTATGCCAGTAGGTAGTATGTACATTTTAGGGGTTTCTAATCTAAATGAATGCTCCCTGCGTTCATTAGGTACTTAGACGTCTAAAGTACCTAGTTATTATTTGAAAAATTTCCTAAAGACTACCTATATTAAATTAAAAAGGTACCTAATAGACGCAAACAAATGAAAGAATTGTTTTTTTCATATTTCATTTAGTTATTAAGTAATTAATAATGTAGATAATTATGTTGATATGTCAGAAGTTAAATTGTGGTGTTTTTTTGTAATTCTTATAATGAAAACTCAACTGCTGGCACGCGAGTAGATGATATATACTAATGGGCAGATTACACCTACCGAGTACAGTGGCGAGTCAGTGTCCTCGGCCGAGTACTCGGTTGGTATAAACACTTTAACGAGTGCAATTTCTCAGCAACAGCACTGTCTCGGCCAAGTGACATTTTACTGTCTCGCTTCACTACTCGGTAGGTGTAATCTGCCCATTAGGTAGAATTCCTACCATCAACACCATAACTGATTTTAGTTCTCCCTTTTAGGTGAGCTTTTGAGATATGATGCTCATTCCATGAATATAATATTGTAGGTACTTAAGTAATTGTTTTACTTGTAATAAATAATACTTATTTCATGAATCAGATGAAGCATGTAAGTATTACTTATAGGAAACTAGATGATACCCGCGACTTCATCCGCGTGGATTTATATTTATGAAAATCCTGTGGGAATTCTTAAATTTTCCGGGATAAAAAGTAGCCTATGTCCTTCCCCGGGATGCAAACTATATCTGTACCAAATTTCGTTAAAATCGGTTGAACGGTTGAGCCGTGAAAAGCTAGCAGACAGACAGACAGACACACTTTCGCATTTATAATATTAGTATGGATATTTATCACCGTATCAGTATTCGGTACGTATATAACTATGCAGCATTTTTTTGTTTAAATAAGGCGAGAAACTACCTAGGTATAATGATTTCACAATCGTTTTCTTATAATCCGTAATTGCAAATAAGGTCATCACGCTCATTATAGAGTGACGAAGGCTGATGTGGAAAAATTATGGTTATCGTCCCTAAGGGCGGATTTCTTTAGTATCATTGAAATCCCCTAGAGCGTTGCATGGGCATTCGTTTGTTGCAATAGCATTTAACGTACGGTCTATTGGTGATTGTGATTGTTTTATTAATGTGGGCCCGGCTCTAATTTTCTCCAAGGTGGGTATCTATCAGATTATTATTAATAGCTGTAGGTGCTCAATGCTCATGTACATAATTAGGTAGGTATGTAAGAAAATCCAGCATTATAATTAATATTCTCAGATCATTGCACGAATATTTATAGGGAATGTATTTAGAACTATGTGTATGTTTATATTAACTGAGTAAAGTGTCCTAAAATATTATCATCATCATCGCGTGCCCTCATCGAAATTAAGTTTGACTTGACGGTCATCAAATGAAACTATTTTAATTTTGGGCACATTTGGGTAACTAAGCCCTGTCTACCAATGATTACCGCTGCTGCCTAGCTATGTAATAATAGTCAAGTCAAAGTCAAAGTCAAATGATTCAAAATAGGCAATAAATTACTCTTTTTGATAGTCAGATGTTGGATTTCTACAATATAGTGGTGATAGTTATTACGCAAACTTAAAACTAAAGCTACGAGGGTTCCAAACGCGCCCAGGTCTGAGAAGAGCCCACAACAAACTCAGCCGGGTATATTAATTAAATTAATAATTTCGTACATTAATTATTTTTATAAATAAAGAGATGAGTAATCAGAAAACGATCTTATGATCTGAGCCAATCATGAAACAAACGAAGTCCCAAATTCCAAGAGTAGACCACAGCGCTTACTCGGCCTTCATGATTCGGTCAAAAATCATGTTATCATGTTGTAAAATATTATAAAATAAATCTTGATTAGTAGATATATATGTACCTAGTTAGATTATTGTAATCTGTACCTACATCATATTATCTGTGTACCTAACGCCAAAACCAAAAGACGCCATGACGCCACCGCGCTAAACTTCAAAGAGATTATAAAATTAACTTTTCCCCAAACAATTTTCTTTTAGATAAAATTTTATCGTGACAAGAAAAATTAGACAATATGAATTAGGGCGTGTGCCGCTTAATCAAAATTGTATGTTTAAATTGGTTTACAACCACTCGTACCTAATCTGAATAAGTACCTATCTGTGATTTAGCTGATAAATTAACTTATCTAAATTACAAGTCTATATGATGTAGGTACATATGTCATACATGTAGTTTAGAGCTTAGATTAAGGATTTATATTAGACTAGCTATGCCCGCGACTTCCTCCGCGTGAACTACCTACACTAATTTCAAACCTCTGTTTTACTCCTTTAGGGATTGAATTTTTAAAAATCCTTTCTTAACGGATATCTGCGTCATAATAGCTATCTGCATACCAAATTTCAGCATGATTCGTCCAGTAGTTTAACTTTGAGCTATGCATAGAATAGATCAGTTAGTCAGCTTTTCCTTTGATAAACTTATATAGATTTAGAGGCATAGATTCTATGACGTAGGACATAAATTAGTTTGAAAATGAAATTTTCCCAAGATGCCACCAACTTCAATGTCAGTCACAGTCAGTGACTTAAGAAGTAAAGATGACCTGATAACCAATCTTATTAAAATCATCCATCAAAATATATTATCTTATCGTGACTTAATAAACTTCGTCAATGGAGAGTGCAAGTGCAGCGGTGCATGTCTAATGCCTTCTTCAAATTTGAAGTAAGTAGGTAGGTACTATCTATGTAGGATGGAATAGGCATGTTGCAGATTGAATTATACCTAAGTTGCTATAAGTTACAGTAGCTGACAGGAAATATTGTACCTACGTTTAGAAAGAGAATTCGGCTTCGTAGAGCGTTGTCTCTGTCACTCATACCTATGACGTTTTGTCGGTCTCAACAACAGAGACAACGCTGTACAAAACCGCTTTTTCTTTCTAAAGGTCGATGTATACCTAATAAATAGTTCCTATCGGATACCGTACTAGAGCGACTATTAGGATTTTAAAAATCTCGTGGAAACTGCGATTTTCCCGAATAAAAAGAAGCTTATGTCGCTTTTCAGTTCTTTAACTACATCCATGCAAAAATCACGTCGATCCGTTGTTCCGTTGCGGCATAATTTGAAGAACAAACCATATACACCTGGAGAGTGACCACAGGCTACTTTTTATCTCGGAAAATGAAAGAGTTCTCACGAGATATTTGAAAACCTGAGTCCACGCAGACAAACTCGCCGGCAACAGCTTGAAACCTATACCTACTTAGATATAGGAACTCTTTGATTTTCCGAGATAACCGTTCATGTCTCATGAACAGTAGAATTGGCACGACAGCTAAATATTTCCACGTTACGGTTACGATCGGCCCAAGGCTCGCTGCAAACGATACACAAATCGTAAAGCCGCGCTAATGCGTGTGTTACGAGTTACGACCTCTTTTGATGCCACTGAAGTCATTTTAGTGATGGGAACGATTGGACATCCTCATGATAACAAGTAGGATCAAATATCATACTATCATGTACCTACCATTCGCGATAGGATCATCCCTACTAGGAGATGATCAAAAGAGCCATGAGAGAGTGACATAATGGACACATCCCTTAAAATAAGACAAAGATTAGCGCTGAAAGCTTGTGACTCTCAAGCCTCAATGCGAAATTTTCCCCCGACCTTTAAACAACAACATCCATAAGTCCTGTAAAAACAGGCGTGTACAGCTGGTCGTTTGCGTAAAAGCTGCAACAATCATTACTACAGTGTCAATCGTTGTAATTGGCCGAATTTATGGCATTCTTGCTGCAAAAATGCAATTCATATTGAGAGAATAAAGACCAAGCTGAGCCAAGATTTCAGGGGCTGTCAAACTAGGGCGGTAGATTTTTTTTGTTTTTCAAATAGGGTTCTGGGTTCCGACCTTTTTGAGCCTAAACGGTGTTAGACTGGTAGAACCCCAGTGCACTGCCATTACAGCAGCGAGCTTGACAAGTTATGAATAAGTATGACGCATCACGCAACTGAAGCTTCTTATTGCGTGTCAGAGCGTATTGATTGCGTGTATGTACACAATGTATAATGATGGTTTTTTTATGCTAATGCATTATTATCAATCGAACCAAGCGTAGACAATAGTCCATTTTCCATCACTAATGTTAACGTCAGACTTAATCTTAACAAACGTAGTCACGCAGATGCCATCCAATATAACTAAATTACTATCTTCGCGTGAACCTATTAATCAATGGCGTTCAACACTGTGCAAACACAATATGAACTCGTCTCATTCTACTAAGCATTACCTACCTAAATATTTTTAGGTAAAGTAGCCTAGCGGTCCTAGGCGCCCTCGAAAAGCTGCTAAAAGCTATTCAAATTTCAAAATCAGCAAACGTTTTACTTTTTAATATAATTTGATATTTAAATGAATATAGACTACACCCTACACCCATTATATTTACCTCAGTATGTACCCAGCGGAAATAACGATATTGTCAGTGTTCGTGAACCTTTTTCCAAGCTATTATTACGTCATTATCAAGCATAGTAACAGGCATATAACACCAACGAAATATTACCTACAACAACAATGCATTAGTCAAATTAGATTCCGGATATTCCGCTTGGCGCATATTATTATTTGATTGTATTGTAGTAGGTATAAGTCCCGCAAATTGCTAATGGGCGTGGACATGGGCATCGGCACTAGACTGAAGTTGCGAGCTGATAGTATATTTTTACTTATATAAACTGACGTCAAATGACGTCAAAATGACGTCATTTCGATGTTAATGAGACATGGTACCAGCTGCGCAATAGCAATTTGCGGGACTTTTAACTACTTCTAGTAACCATAAACACAGTAAATACGCATACTACGCTATTTACTGATTCATAGTATTTTTATGGTAGAAATAAAAGCTCTGATTCATACATAATATCTACACTAATTCTGTTTGCTGATGGATTTGTACACGTTTGCCCAAAACAAGGAGTGTAATGTACTTACCTATTCAGGATACATTTGGGTATATTATGTAATTAAAATATCACTTGCTTTAACGGTGAAGGAAAACATCGTGAGGAAACCTGCATGCCTGAGAGTTCTCCATAATGTTCTCAAAGGTGTGTGAAGTTTGCCAATCCGCACTTGGCCAGCGTGGTAGACTATGGCCAAAACCCTTCTCCCTCTGAGAGGAGACCCGTGCTCTGTAGTGAGCCGGCGATGGGTTGATCATGATGATGATGATATGCTAAGGAGTTCGAGAAAAATGTAAATGCTACATCTGTCCTATGTAATAAACCGTTCTATCCTGTGACAAGAGGCTCGCAGGAGGCAGAGGTAGCAATGAGGCTTGAGAGGGCAACAATCGATCAAGTACCTATACAAAATAATTAAAAATATAAATGGTAGAAAATGTCCAGGTTTCGACAAAATCAGGGCGGCTGACATAAAAGGTGTCGGCAAAGAAATAACGCCGGTATTGACCCATCTCATTAACACCTGTATTGATACCTCTACCTACCCAGATGCCCTTAAAATTGGTATTATTCGGCCTATATATAAAGGGGGATGTCATAAGAATTTTAACAACTATCGACCTATAACTATTTTGTCGTGTATTGATAAGGTAATAGAAAAATATATCGGCGACAAAATTAAAAACTTCTTAGAGGATAATAGTATTATCAACAAAAAACAATTTGGCTTTCAAAAAAATCGAAATACTTCTCAACTTCTATGTCAGTTTACCAATGAAATCAACGAGTACATGAATGATAAGAAGCATGTGCTCGTGGTTTTCATTGACTTTAGTAAAGCGTTTGATATGCTGGTATTTGAAACGCTATATTCTAAACTAGAGAAATGTGGAATACAGGGATCCCTCCTAGAATGGTTCAGAAATTATCATCAAAATAGATTAACCTATGTCAAAATAGATAATACGATTAGTGACAGCACACGTACGACCAAAGGAACAGCTCAGGGTTCGATTCTTGGTCCTACCGAATATCTAATGTACGTAAATGAGATGTGTAATCTGTTCAATGAGGGATCCGTGTATCAATTCGCAGATGACACATGCCTCATAGTAGCAAATAGAGACCTGCAGGCGGCCGAGCGATTGATGCAAGCTAACTTTGATACCTTATGTAAATGGGCGCATGATGTTGGACTAGTTATAAATACTAAAAAAACTAAAGCAATGCATATACATACTGCGCATAATAAATCAGTGCATAAGGCTTCTATTGTTGCTCATTCGCACGACTGCCTGCACGGGTACATAAACCCCTGTAAATGTCCGCCCATTGAAATGGTTAGTGAACACATGTATATAGGACTCAAAATCGACAATCGCTTTAATTGGCTCCCTCATATAAACTATATTTGTAATAAATTAAGAGCTAAGTATCCTAAGTAAAATGTATATACTTAAATTTAAACTTCCATATAGGACGCTGAGACTGCTTTACTTAGCATTGGCAGACTCTATAATTGATTATGGCTTAAGTAGTTATGGTAGAACCTTCAAAACTTATCTGTTACGCATATACAACTTACAAATAAAAATAATTAAAACCATAGTACCTAAAAAAATTAAATTAAAATTCTCCAATGATTATTCTAAATTATTTAAGTACTGCAAGTTACTGCCAGTGCTAAGTAAGGTTAGCCTGGCGATCCTGAAAGAAGAATATCATAACATAAAGCACCTAACTTGTAAAGAGAGAAACAGAAAGCTGCGCATCTTACCAAACTACAAGAAGTTTAAATTACCTAAGAATAATAATAAGTATGGAACTAGAACATGTTCATATATCTTAGCAAATATAATGAATAACTTACCTTTAACTCTGCAAAATACCTACAGTAAAAGAGCGATTTTTATAAGAAATTGTAAGAGGCACTTCCTGGATCTAGGTGCCTCTTTGGATGCCTAGTCTAGGTCTAGGAAGTGCTTCATGTAACGATATTTTATATGTACAAATATGCACTAATTTACAGCTTTTAATTTTTATAAGTTTGTTACCTAGATTTTATTAAATTTGTAAAACGCGAACTCGCCATCCTCACATAAACTTTAACAGTTTCTAGAGGATGGCGAACTGTTTATTTTAAAATGTATTTTTGAAATTTACGTGATCAATAAAAAAAAAAAAAAAAAAAAAAAAAAATATGTATGTGAGTTTCTTTATTCCATTATAACCTCTAAATGCCTGAACAGATTTGGGTGTATCGTTAGAATCCTTAGATCTTCCCGAGTGACACTGCCTATAATGTTTTAGAAAAAAGTTCAATATGGTGGCTGTATGGCGCCATTTTCAAATACGATTTTTTTTGTTTATTAGCAGGGCATAAGTATGTGTTTTTAATTTTTTTAATTACGACTTTATTTAGGCATTAATGGTTCACTATGTTAATACAATCATTAGGATCATTAGGATTTTTACTTGTAAAGTTAATAATTTTTGGAAATTCAAACAGATTGCACTTATTAATAATTTGCCTAGATTTTCTAAAATTCCGTTATAATAAATAATTTAAATTATTATTATTATCTATTCATTTGTCTAAGACAATTTATGTAGCAGAGCTTTAAAATATACCTATATATTAAAAATGAGCAGCGACCGAAGCTTGAAACTTAAAAGAGCTTACAAAGGACTCTTTTAAATCGTAGTCTTGAGCCGGGCTGCAATTCAGGTGGAACTGCAACGTGCAGTACTTTACATTCCAGAATAGTTTTTCAGCCGTTTTCTTAGCAATTAATGAGTTCACTAACGATATTGCAGATTGTAACAGCTTTAGCTGTCATTGTATAGTCGGTATGTTTGAAGTTTCAGTAGCTGCTCATTTTATACTCCATCTACAGTAACATACCGCCAACAGAAGCCTATAAAAGCTCCGAGAATAGGAGTGGTAAGTATAGGTATCTATTTTTTTTTTTTTAGATATATCGTTGTTAACCGCCATTTCACCATTCATTTGTTTTCAATCGTCAATAAATATAAAGGACAATTGTTTAAAATTTAAATGAAACCTACATTAGTGAATAGCGATATGGTAATCGTAAGACGTGTCACATTCAGTATAATTTATATATCCCTCGTGTACCTACCTATTTTGCGTGCGTATTTCATCGTGAGGTGAATTTAATTTTAACCATTTCTTTTATCGATATTGAGTAGGATTATTATTATTTTCAGACTAGATAATGCTCACGACTTCGTCCGCGTGGATTTATGTTTTTAAAAATTCCGTGGAATCTCTTTGATTTCCGGGATGAAAAGTAGTGTATGTCCATCTCCAGGATGCAAACTATCTCTGTACCAAGTAAATGATGTTTGAGTTTACATACCGGGAAAGGACATAGTCTACTTTTAATCCCGGAAAATCAAAGAGTTCTCACGGGATTTTTAAAAACCTAAATCCACGCGGACGAAGTCGCGGGCATCATCTAGTTTAATATATTGAAAAACTCCTAGCATTAATCTATCTTATGAGACCCGTAGAACCGTAGAACCTACGTATGCCTAGTTATTATTAAAAACTGAATAAATAATGAACTACATTATGATTATTGCTTTTTAATGTGTCCGTGTATTCATGGATAGGATGATGGATAGATAGTCTGTTTATTTATTTATTATCACTTGTACCTACTTTCTTATCTCGAACTGATCTAATGGCCCAACAAGTAAAATCTGTGCCACTCATCATCATCGCGATACTACCTACCTACCTGCAGTACGCGGCAGAAAATAATGTATCCGCTATCCATCGACCTTTAGAATGAGATTTTGGCTTTGTAGAGCGTTGTCTCTGTCACGACTCACGAGTCATCTCAACGAAACAATACTCTACAAAACCACTCTCTTTCTAAAAGTAGATGTACCTACATTATTTTCTGCTGCGTACTGTACAACTCTTTGTGGGTCTTGGCCTCCTTCAGAGTCTTCTTCCATTTCTGCCTTTCTCAGTGTGTGTGTATTTACCCATTCTCATCAGGCCTACACATGCCATCCAACGCTTTTTTGGCCTGCTGCGGCCTCCACACCTGTGCATTACTAATTTATTTAATTTGTTTAGTTACTTACTAAAAATTGTCTTTATTTGGGCGAGTAGATACGTAGATATTGATAGAGCGCTAGATGAATGCTATCCTGAGAAATGCACTAGAAATCTAAAAAAAACACTTTGTTATTTTTATTGTAATTTGTGTCTAGTTGCATAGCAGACACACAGTTATTAAAATTAGGTTACCGTTACCATAGTACTATAAAATATTCTGTGCCGTTACCGCAAAAAACAATGTGGGTGGCACAAGTTATTACCTATTCATACCTCCATGGCAAAGTAAACAAAAGTTGACAAACCCAGACCTGTGCAACCCATTTTGCTTTTATTAACGGTCAAAGTTTAATTGACGATAACAGTAACATAACCCGCTACTGGACCTAAGACATCTACAAAACCTTCGTCTTTTCTGCAACTCTCAGGGAATCTGCGAGCCTACCAAATATTTAACTTAGTAGGTTTGTTATACTTTGTTATAATAATTACAAGATTGTCCAAAGGACAAACTCCTTCAATAGTCTAAAAAAATATATTCAAACAAAGCATAATTGTTTTTCCCATTTTTTTAAATTTTAGTAATGGTTACTCAGTTATTATTATGAGGCAGAACTAACATGTCAAACGGTCGTTATGATCACAGGTTTTCATTCGGTATTTTTCAGGTGGAGCACTTTTTTTTTCTAAAAGTTTGGAATTTTTTACTAGAGTAATCCATTAGTGCTTTCTGGAAAATCCTGTCATACCTATGAATTATCCGTGAAACTTTTTGTCCTAATCATTACATTTTTTAGGTCCTTTTTTATGCTATGGTAATTATATTATTGCTTATTATATAAAGCACTTTCCATTTCTTTATCCGCATAAGCTATCTTACAAGACTTATATAAAATTCAACTATGTACCTAAAATTATTTTAAGTTTTTTTAACAGATTATTCAGAGTATCAAACTTATTAAACTTAGGTACCTACCTTATGGTAGGTACCTAAGTTTAGAAGTCGGTTAATAACCGACTTCTATACCGATAGTTCTGACTACTTCGGAACGTATTTTCACGGACTTGGATCGGATGAGTGCGTAACTGCCTTATAAGTAATTTGATTAATACAATAAACTATAATTATTTTCTTCATGAATCCACCCATCGCCCCATAAAAGTAGTTTTTACAATAATTTACACGTACCACTTGCAAGCATTGCTGTCGTGAAATACGAGCACATACCTAGGTAGGTACCTACCGCCCTTTGTTGTCCCAACTTATTAACATTTACAAGTCTGACAAAATCATAGGCAAATAGTGTTAGCATGACTCCACATAGCTAGTCTCAACTCATGATTGCATTGATTACGTAATACTTAAATAAGTAATAATATATTTCATTACTAGCTTATTCCCGCGACTTCATCTGCGTGGACTACACAAATTTCAAACCCCTATTTTACCCCCCTTATGGGGTTGAATTTTCAAAAATCCTTTCTAAGCGGATGTATACGTTATTAGAGCTATCTGGCCCAACAGCCCGATCTATTCAATAGTTTGAACTGTGCGTTGATAGATCAGTCAGTCAGTCAATTAGTCAGCCATTTATTTTATATATTTAGAAAAAAGATACGGGCCTGAAGTCTACAGTCATTACATAGGTACATCAATGGCCTTCTTCAGTAAGACATTTGTAGGTAAATGCGTTACAATTTAATATAAGTACCTACCTAGTTTTTATGGTGACAAAAGAATGCTGATCAGTAGATAAATAACTTTTTTTAGCTTCACTTTCTTTGTGTGTGTGATTTGATTTTGATTTCTGTGCACTATTTCGTTCCTAATGACAATGAAATATATTTTTGAACAGCCCAATACACCTACCTACCAAATCATCAATTCTGATGCTGCAGAGTGCTTACCATGACCTACCTAGTATCATCTGCATAAACCGTAAGGACTACGGATTAGCTAATTTTGAATTGATGAAGTGTTATTATAACTACTATGTTAATTTACTTACTTGTTTGATATCTTTAATTTAACACATTTCAGTAAAATATTCATTAGTTTGCGTTTTGCAATCCAATAGACATGAAATGACATTTAATTTGAAATCAATGCATAGTTTTTTATATTTCCAATCAAACTTGATTACATTATCCTTATTGCTTATAAGCATTCTTGAATTCATTTTATAATATTTGTATTTCCGAAAGTCACTATCACTTCGGTAATATTTATAACAATAAACTTTCCTTTTTCTGAGAAATGGTTGAGTTAAACGCATGAGGAAATGTTTTTAAATATAGGCACCTACCTACGTATTTATAAAATGGGAAAAAGGTCATTGTTAATAATTAGCAATCGGGAAAGGTATAAAGCTTGCTCGTTTATGGTCAGTGGTGTAGGTCAGCCAAGGCCCGGTCAGGGTTAACCACGAAAGCCTTGCGATATGCATTTACTGCATACCTACTCTCGATGCATACAGTCAAATATGGATCGCTGCCAACTGGTACATTCACATTCAGCTCGCCTCGTATCCTCAAAGTTTTTAAATATACCTACCAATACCTACCTACCTAACTACTAGTACTATAAAAATACACTTCGGTACTAGCTGATCAGCTAGTAAATTGAGAAATTTGAATTAAGTATATTGAAAATTCCAGAGGGATCTCTACAACGAAGTTGCTGAGTAAATAAGTAGTTTATCAAAATCGAATGGTTACCTACCTAATATGTCACTCTGCTATGGTTTAGCGATTAACAATGAGCTGATGAAGCGACAAACATACACAGATTAAAAATTGCATAAGACAATAAACCTGGAATGAAATGATTTGTGAAATACGGGGCTAATAACGAGTCTTACCTAACACATTTTGAATTATAGAAAGTAGATATTGGAACTATCGAGAGCATACGTAAAACATTCCAGAATTTTCATCTGTGAATTCTGTGATGACGTTTATTGTTTTGAATTTTATCTTGTAAACATTTAATGTATGTACCTACAATTCACATTAGGCAAAGATATTTTATTATACATACATAGTAGTTACTGTATATTAGGCCGATTGTTCATGACCATATGGTATGTAATTAGGTAGGTATAGTACGCGAGGTCGCGATGGCAATCGGGGAGGGAACGCCCCGCACACCCGTAAAGCCCCCGCGCTCACCCGGTACGGGCGAGCGCGGGTGACGTGTGGACTTGCTGGGTGTCCCCCCGCCACATACCCCGATTACCCCACATAGCCCTTTTGGTACCGCTATTGTGAAAGCCCTCCCGCTTTCCGTGAAAAAATGCTAATAGACAAAAATAATGATATCAGATTTACCGAACCAGCCACCCGCATCGTTGCCGAGATCAAATAGGTAGATTATCTGTCATTAACACTGGAATTCGTAGGCAAGATAGGGGCTTCTTTAGAGGACAATTCAAACGACATATTGTGTCCTCTAAAAAAGCCCCTATCTTGAGCATGAATTCCGGTGTAAAAGTCACTATCAGTTGAGAGGTACCCGCAATCATTACATTAATCTCTATTTATTTCGATTGTATTATCTTTATACTTATAGAAAAATTCAGCTTCCGTATCCACCTGATTCTGTTTGTGTCGTCGTGAAGGTCCCACGGGGATCCCCCTTTCCTAATAATAATTATTTTACTTGATTAATAAATATATGACCGAGCCCAGAGTCACAGCGAAGCATAGCAGGTTTAGCTATAGTTAAATATTATTAACAAATGATTCAATTAATCAGAATTTCTTTGTTTTGGAATGCCTTTAAGGAATAAGGATTATCTTATTTGCAAAATTCTTTACTTTCTCAAAAAATCCCACTCGAAGGATCAAATGTCCGAATTTCTTATAACTAATATACGTACGCTAAAGTGCAAGCTGGAAGCTATTTATTTATTTCTGACATTTCTCAAATTGAAACTTTTCTAATGTAAGTACCTACCTGTGATGCCTATTCTTAATAAGTACACGAACTTCAAAAGGGTACCCTATATGGTAATATTATCTTCGAGAGTAGACACCTCCCAACCGAAAGTGCGTTCAACTGCATTAGGTCACTATAAAAACGGGTAGGTAAGTATCACGTAGTCATTTTAATTTGGGTAGATGGATAAAAGGCAAAACTTCTCCGTCATGCTAAATCGGGTTTGATTGTTGTCAAAGAGAGTGACTTGCAACCGATTCGAGATGATACTTTTTCTATTGTCCAGTGTTCTTCGACCTACTGATAGCTCCAATGCGTTTCATCTTAGACAGCGTCAGCATAGTAAGATCTCTTTGAAATGTACGGTGCAACAAGATACCTTCTCAACAAAGTACCGTAATACCTAGCTCCTTAAAATTTTCATATTAATCATATTATGCAATACACGTTTGTAAACAGGTTACGTCCAGATTCCAGTTGACCGCTAAAATATTACATTAAGTAACACCGCGTATAATATTGTATTCCGAGAGATATTAAGGATTCTGGGAACCGCTTCGTGATAAATCGCTGTTTGTAAATGATAAGCAATAAAAACGTCAAAGCACGTAAAAGTAAAATACTTAAAGCATACTCTTTTAATTATTATTCAAGATGTCGAACCGCAGTGGTACGCTGTTTTAATAGTTTTACAATGAAAAAATAGATTTTTAATATTTTATTATAACAAAACTAAATCGTAATTATACAAATTATAGTAGTAGGTACCATCTTAAATAGGACCTCCCAACATAAAATCTGAGAACCTGCGATATAGTACAAGTACATTTTTTTTAATTTATAGACTAGCGCTTGGCTGCAATCAGACCGTGGCAAGTGTTGATATTATATCCTAAGATGGAACCGCGCTTGCATAGAAGATGCCTATTCACTCTTGATTTGAAAAACTTATTTTTTTACAAATTATTATGTAGAAACATTAGTTTTTAAAAAAAATTCAAATAAGCTTAGTGCTTTCGAATCGTCAGGTGACTCTACCACCGTTTTAGGATGCCCTTACTGACTAAAGGATATACCTAAGAATAAGCAAAATTCAAAATTTATTTCATGTAGGACAACAGCTTGTACTCAGCTTGGACAGCAGCTGTGCACTCGGAAAACAGCTTCTATTGAAACGAGCCAGCAAGAAACTCCGCAGTTACTCTGCAGTTAGTTTTTGAACTACATACTTTATAAGACCTACCTACCTGCCAAATTTCATGATTCTAGATCAACGGGAAGTAGCCTGTAGGTTTCTTGACAGACACGACAGACAGATAACAAAGTGATCCTATAAGGGTTCCTTTTTTCCTTTTGAGGTACGGTACCCTAAACAATGTAATTTTAGTAACCAGACACTTACGTACGTACCTATTATATAAAATTGTTTATGTTTTGTTACAGAACCATGGGTGAAATGAGTAACAAGCTCGGCCTAAATGAACTGTCCGGAGGAGCAAAAGGAATCAGCAAGGCTCTTCTCGCTGAATTTATAGGTGAGTTTAACTTGATAAGAATTATGAGGAATAGTTTTAAAATAGAACCATTACCACATATATACATATATACCACCAATAGCACATATTGTAAATACGTATTCCTAACGTTATTGTAAGTCGGTCTGTTTATATTTTATGGTGACTCTACCACTTTTCTCAATTTTCTCTAATTTCGGAGTCTGCATTTCGAATTGCAAATCTACATATTAAAAAAAGAAATAATTTTCATTCAAATGAACTTTTAAAAGTAAGTATGTACTTTTGAATCCTCGAATGAATCTACCACGCCCAGTGCATTTGGGATGCCTTTTTTACGGGGAAAAACCAGCAAAATAACTCAGCAGTTGCTCTTTTCCAATGCTCAAGAACTTCTACGTACTTACCTTTATTTAATATTGAATATGACAAATCGATAAACATAAAATACGAAGAAAGTAGTAGGTAAGTATCGTGGCCTTATCGCTCAAAATAATAAAATTAACGATTCAAGTTAATTAATTCATAATTTAATCGCAGATAATTACAGTAATACATAAGTAGGTACAATTTTTGTAACAGATTTACCAGGACCTACCTACAGTCCGCGAAAGGTTGAGATGGCAATCCGGGTATGAGGCGAGGGGACGCCCCGCACACCCACACGTCATCCGCGCTCGTCTGCACCGGGTTAGCGCGGGGTCTGTGCGGGTGTGCGGGGCTTTACCTCCCCGATTGCCATCTCGACCTGTCGCAGCAAAAGTTTTCAACATACTTACACTGAACAATGAATCATACTCCTTGACCATACTCCGGCCGACCTCTTGTTCTAGGTAATTTATTTAATAGTACCTACCTACTACAAAATGGTTATTTATCATATTATATTAGGATATTTAAATAAATCTAACCGCTAAGAATTTACAAGTAAACAAATATTATTCTTACACCAAAATTATTTAATTATGGATTTAAGTTTTCCTTATAAGTATTCTAAGTATTGGTCGTATAAACAATAATAGGTACCTACTGTTATTCCGTAGTTCTAGGACATGGGATTCGTCATTTACATTTATAGGTGTTCAGCAGCTCTGCTAGTCGTTTTCCTTTTGTTTAGACATCCAGAAAATCACTGAAATTGTATACCTAGGTACACATACATAATAATATACATTATTACGTATATACATACAGGTCAGATACCTGTAACTTTTAGGTAAATGAAAATTTAAAATATGTGTACTTATGCTATGTTTTTGATTTAAGTATACATAGGTAAATCAAGATGGCTTTCGAGACTAAAATTAAAAGCACGTCTTGGTAGGTTCTATAGGAAATTAGAATAAATTATATTATTTGATGCTTACAAAAGTTTTCTTTCGGATGAAAATTGGGGTAGGTACTTACACCAGCCAATTCGCTTTCTTTTAAGATTAAGAAATATTTACTATTGCAGCTAAGTAAAATGAGGAGCGGGGCTAAAATTGAGCCCAAAATTCGTGATTTCGACCAAAACGGTATAATCACATACAGTAAAGCTTCAACAGCTTCCGTTCAGTTTTTTGTTCCTCCTGTAAATTTTATTTCGTGCATTAACAACGTTTTGTTCACCAGCTTCTCAAATATGTTACAGCTTACCCGGCAGGAAATATTGTATGTACATCGACCTTTAGAAAGAGATAGCGGTTTCGTAGAGCGTTGTACCTATCTCTCGTTGAGACTGACAAACGTCACATAGATAGGTAGTGACAGAGACAACGCTCTACAAAGCTAAAATCTCATTCTAAAGGTCGATGTACAACATTTTTTGGCGGCTACTGTAATGATGTTATAATCCAGGTAACCTGCTCCTGAATATCTTCGGATGCGGCGCCTGCATCGACATCGCACACGGCCTGGATTCCCCAGCGCCCCCAGCTGACATCGTGCTTATTGCGCTCGCTTTCGGTCTCTCAGTCTTCGCTATCGTTTCGGTGAGTAAAACCTTTTTTTTTTTCATTCAGATACAAGTTAGCCCTTGACTGCAATCTCACCAGGTGGTAAGTCATGATGCAATCTAAGATGGAAGCGGGCTAACCTGGAAGGGGTATGGCAGTTTTTATTAAACCCATACCTACCCCTTTGGTTTCTACAGGCCATCGTACCGGAACGCTAAATGGCTTGGCAGCACGGCTTTGCCAGTAGGGTGGTAACTTAGCCACGACCAGTCCAGAAATTTCGAAATTATAAAATTCTAAACCCCAGCCGGGAATCGAACCCGGGATCTCCCACTAACAAGACCACAGCGCTAACAATGGCGCCAGGGAGGTCCTTACTTCGTTGCATTAGATAGAGATAGTATAGATCTATAAATAACGCACTCGTAGGTTCATCAAGATCAACACTTTTTCGTAGCGCCAACTCTACTTAATTTTTAAAAAAATTAAAAAACCGGCCAAGTGCGAGTCAGACTTGGGCACCGAAGGTTCCGTACTACAGTCGTATTCTTTCGACAAAAACTATTAGGCAGAAAAATAAATAAAAATCTGTTTTAGAATGTACAAGTAATACCTTTCATACCCCAACTTGGTATAATTATCTCACTTTGAAAATGGAAAAAAACTAATTATTTGTTCATGAACACATTTTAATTTTTTTTTTGTGATGTAACCACAAATGCACGGCTTTCGGATTTATTCCTTTACTTGTGCTATATAACACCTATACCTACCTGCCCACGATTCTATACGTCAACGGGAAGTACCCCATAGGTTTCTTGACAGACACGACGGACAGATGGACAGATAGACAACAAAGTGATCCTATAATGGTCCCTTTTTCCTTTTGAGGTCCGGAACCCTAAAAACACTTTCGCATTGATTATTATTATAATAATATGGGTAATAATAGGTATTCGAAATACATACCTATAGACAAGATAATGCTATAATAAATAATGTAATGATCCGCCTCGGCCTCACTCGGGTGGTATTTCTAAAAAATCCTACGTTATAGAAAAAACCGCCCAAGTGCGAGTCGGACTCGCGCACCGAGGGTTTCGTACCTTGGAATGCATACGTGTAATTATTTTGTGGCAATCGCAAATTAATGTGATAAATTACAAAATGGGTTTAGGATTTGTCCATTATAGAAAACTCTCAGGCATGCTGGTTTCCTCACGATGTTTTCCTTATTTAATTTCTTAAAACGCACAAGATTCCGGAAAGTTAGAGGTGCGTGCCTGGGATCGAACCCCCGTCCTCCGATTAGGAGGCAGACGTCCTAACAACTAAGCTATCACAGCTGATCTTTTGGAGGCACGGAACCCTAAAAGCCTATGTAGGTACATGCAAAATTCCATGTTTCTTTAGGCATACCTACTATTATATTACATTCTGTGCTATACCTAGGTAGACCGGATAGACAACTTCAGTGAATCAGTTTCACCTTTTAAATAGGCAGATACCTACACAGATTTTACAAGGCAGACTCTATATGCAAATTATTACAAAAGCTTTTATCACACCGTTTATTTGATGTTCGCTGTAGTAGGTGATAAATACAAATAGAGGTTTTAAAACCTGATTGAATAATTTACTAAAACCGGTTAGTTTTATCCTCTTACTCGTTAAGTACATATATCAAACTTATGCATACATTGCAATAGGTATGTCATTTTAGGAAAATTTAATCGGGGGGGGAACGCCCTGCACACCCGCACAGCCCCCGCGCTAACCCGGTACGGGCGAGCGCGGGTGACGTGCGGATGTGCGGGGCGTCTCATACCCCGAATGCTGTTTCAACCTGTCGCGGACTTTAAGTAGGTAACTCTATCGCGATTCTCGACTGACCATCTACATAGCTAAAAAGATTCTACTTTCTATGGGTTTGTGGTAAATTCTATCCCACTTTTAATCTACACCTGAAATCTACAATCTGAAATTTTATTTTCTTTCTCTTACAGACAATAGGACATGTATCAGGTGGTCACGTTAACCCAGCGGTCACTGCTGGAATGGCTGCAACTGGTAAAGTGAAGCCAGTGAGAGCAATCCTGTACGTCATCGCCCAGTGCGCAGGCGCCGCCGCCGGCTCCGGCCTGTTGAAGGCTTTCACCCCCGACGCAGTGGCTGGAAAATTAGGTGTCACAGGATTGGGCAAGAATGTGACCGCACTGCAAGGCTTCGGCATCGAGTTCTTCCTCGGATTCGTGCTCGTTTTTGTGGTTTGTGGGGTAGGTAATGTGTAAACCTTCGATTTTTGTACGTAGCAACTTGAGAGAGAGATTGTGTCTTTATTCTTTGCAGACGGCAATATTTTCACGTGCAGTTGAAGAACGTCAGACAGAACTAAAACGCGCTATGCAATACAGAACATATTATTTACTAGCTGATGCCCGCGACTTTGTACGCGTGGATTTAGGTTGCTAAAAATCCTGTGAGAACTCTTCAATTTTCCGGGATAAAAAGTAGCCTATGTCCTTCCCCTTCCTTCCTAATGTTATGTGCATTTAAGTAGGTAATTAAATATCACTTACTTTAACGGTGAAAGAAAACATCGTGAGGAAACCTGCATGCCTGAGAGTTATCCATAATGTTCTCAAAGGTGTGCGAAGTCTGCCCAATCCGCGCTTGGCCATCGCGGCGTGGTAGACTATGGCCAAATCCCTTCTCATTCTAAAAAGAGACCCGTGCTCTGTACTAGTGAACTGGCGATGGGTAGCTCATGATGATGATGATGAATGTCTGTGGTCTTTTCCATTACATCTCTCTCTACTACTCTTACTAACATCTACCTACAGTACACGGCCGAAAGTGATGAACATCGGCCTTTAGAATGACATTTCATCTTTGTAGAGCGTTGTCTCTGTCACTCAAACCCATATGACGCTTTGTCGGTCTCAACGACCGAGACAGTGCTCTACAAATCTGCTATCCCTTCTAAAGGTCGATGTTCATCACTTCTGGCCGCGTACTGTACTTATAATTTAACTGGCGAAACTCTATAGAAATTTGAGCAAGATCATCAATAAGTATATTATAAAAAAGTCGACCGGTGACTTTGGTAGGCAGTTATGCAGACAGGTTAACTTTTTGTTTGCGGTAAAGTGGCAGTTGTAGGTTTTCGGTGTCGGCTTCCCCGAATCTGCTCTCATTTTTTAGAGATTCGGCGATAAATATCTATAGCAGGGGTCACCAAATGACGAACCGCGGTCCGGATCCGGACCGCCACCGGCCTATTTTGTGTGCACTTTAATTGAATACAAAACAGAAACTAAATCTTCTTTAAGAAGGCTTAAGACATTTCTATTCAACATTGAACAGACTTCAGCAATTCTAAACGAAAAAAATACGGTTTCCATCGCTTTCTCATTCTTCGTGGATATTTTATGATTTTATATTTATACTAGCTTATTCCCGCGACTTCGTCCGCGTGGACTACACAAATTTCACACCCCTATTTTACCCCCTTAGAGGTTGGATTTCCAAAAATTCTTAGCTGTCTGTCATAATGGCTATCTGCATGCCAAATTTCAGGCCGATCCGTCCAGTAGTTTAAAGCTGTGCGTTGATAGATCAGTCAGTTAGTAAGTCATTCAGTTTTAACTAAGTAAAGATGTGGGCCCTGGAGAAGGGTGGTTTGTTGGCTTAGAAACTTATCTGGTGTATAAAAAAGTAGAAACGGACCGCGACAGTCATATTATTTGAAAAAACGGACCCCAAATGGAACTAATTGGTGACCCCTGATCTATATGTGCTATAGGTATTAACTGTGACTTGATTTAAACCGGTTTCCTTTGTAACCCAGTCGGAGCACACGTCATTCTTTGAATAAGCTTGACTGAATCCTAGTGGACACAAAAAGTTTCTTATGAATTGTGAAGTCACATAGGTAGGTACCTACCTAGTCTTTCGTAGCTATCATTGATTATTTAGGCCTAAGTAGGTACCTACCTATGTGGAATCTTGCCAACAATTCCAGTCCATTTAGGTTCAATTTAAATGGTTCATTTGAATATTAAAGCCCTAGGACCCCTAGGTACCTACTACATGCCTCTACTATTTGCGATACATACAGAATACAGATACTACATGCCTCTACTCACTACTGCCATAAGTACAGATATACAGTTCTGTTTCATCAGCAGATTACTGCAAATTAAAATTATGGTTCATTGTACATGCCTCTATTGTCAAAGGAATAAAATTACTTGGAACTTCAAGCAGTATAAGAGACGATTGGCAATATAATATACCTACTTCATTTCTGTTCGAAACATCGCCTTGGGATTAATTATCCAACGAGAAGCATCACATTTATGTAGGTTTATCATTGTACCTACGACCGTTGTTGAATACTTAGTAAGAATAGCTTCCGTGACGACTCTCATTACTAAGGCCCAAAGCACACAATGTTCTTTTAAGCATCGACAATTAGCGATTTGATCACTTGTCAGTTGTCGGAAGCTAGAAGCAAGTTATTTTGATCACTAATCGCAGCGACATCGCGTTTCACTCCGCACACACTCGAATTTCGAACGCTAATTTCAGCTTTCCAATGGACGCGCGATATCGAGCTCTCGAAAAGCAATCGCTGCGACTGGAGATAGTATGTGTGTGAAATGGAGCGTTGAAACGCGGCATCAAGCTTCCGAATTACGTATTTTAAAAAACTACAAAACCTGACTTCTAATAAATAGAAACTGGTAACTGATAATCAAAAACAAGCTTTACATTCTATAAAATAGAAATTGATAAGGTCATAAACATAAATATCAGAAAATGTATGGCAGGCGGAGCTCGGAGGCACTAAGTAGGTAGTTGGCTAAGCAATGCCCCTGGCTGCCATACATTTTCTAATATTAATTATGTTTATGACCTTATCAATTTCTATTGGTTCCAACGGTTTTTTCACTCCAAACATATAGATTGTATATATTTTCGTACTCGCCTTTTAAAGCCCTTTATTTTGATACTCCACTCGAGGGTCTTGAAAAAATATTTTTTTCAGCCCGCACATTAAAGAGCATAAAATCCGCCATTTTGACTGTTTAAAAATGTTAGCTTCGTAGTGACACTCGCGCTATCAAGACGCATCTAAGGAAGTATCATTTATTAAAATTACTTGTGCTGTTGAGCAGTTACAAGCGGACGTACATACATACAAATATTTAAATACACGCAGGACAAACACATAGCCCTCCTTTGGGGGTCGCCGCAGTCGGGTAAAACAACTATAGACGATCCCTGATGCTAAAAGTATCGTGTATGCTATGGCCCTAAGCGATTCGAGCTAATCTAGGTATAAGTAGTAACGTAGTACGCTAATCTGTGCTCGTTGCACGTAGAAATATTTAAAACGTTGCTAGGTATTTGATTCGCAACAGTCATTTCCTTGCACGGTATTTAGATGCACAACAAAAACAAATCAATTTTTTACTAAACTACGAATTCCTAGGAATTAATTAAGTTGGTACCTACATAACCTGCTTATTTAAATTTTAATGATCAATGCAATATTCCGAACTACAAATTAGTTTTAGTTTTAGTCGTAATATTATACTTACTTATACTAGCTATTCAAGCCGGAGTTTTGCCAAAATACCTAACTATATTATATCGACAACGAGCCAATGCTCGCGACTTCGTCCGCGTGGATTTTTGTTCTTCAAAATCCCCCGGGAACTCTTTGATTTTCCGGTATAATCTATCTATATTCCAAATTTCAGCCAAATCCGTCTAGTAGCTTTTGCGTGAAAGAGTAACAAACATACACACACACACATACACACAAACCTTTGTCTTTATAATATTATTAGTGTGATTACTTAACTACCTTCCATTTTGGAATCGAGGATTTCTTTGGCGCAGCGGTGAGCTCTGCGGTATGTGTATTATAAGTGGGAGGTCCTGGGTTCGATTCCCTGCAGAGATAATTTGGTAATTTTTTTAATTTCTAAATTGTCTCTGGTCTGGTCTGGCGGGGGGCTAGTTATCATTCTACCGCCAAATCACCACCAAGTGTCACCAAGCGATTAAGCGTCGCGGTGCGATGCCGTGTAGAAAGCGATAAGAATACCTACCTCTTCCAAGTTATTCAGCTTCCATCTTCAACTGCATCATCGCGTACCACCAGGTGAGATCGCAGTCAAGGGCTAACTTGTAATGGAAAAAAATTGTAAAGCGCTTACTCGTAGTCAATCAATGAAACCTTTTTAACATTGCTGATGATTTCACAGGTTTGCGATGCGAACAAACCCGACAGCAAATCAACTGCTCCTCTCGCGATCGGCCTCACTGTGACGCTGGGCCACCTACTCGCAGTCGACTACACTGGCTCCGCTATGAACCCTGCTCGCTCATTTGGATCTGCTTTGGTTGCCAGTGAATGGAGTGATCATTGGGTAAGTAAATCACATAAATTTTTTGATGAGTATTGATTCAATATTTCAATATTCTGGAAGAGATCGCTATTTAGCGATAAGACCGCCTTTTTGTACCTACTTATTAAGATTTCTTTTTGTAACCTGTCATTTGTGTTTCTGTGGTGCAATAAAGTATATACATACATACATACATACATATTTCTATTTCCAAACTGGTACAAAACTCGTGCCGGAATTAACAATTCTTACGTAGATACCATGTAACATTTGCCAAACAATAAGCCAGAAAAATCCAATTTGATTTGTCTTGTCGTACTTACACTTATTTATTTAGGAACGGATGTGGCAAATGTATAAGGCAGGTAGGTAGGTACATAGGTATAGTACGCGACAGGTCGAAACTCGAAACGGCAATCGGGGTAGGAACGCCCCGCACACCCCCACATCCCCCGTGCTATTCCGGGGCGGGCGAACGGGTGACGTGCGAGTGTGCGGGGTGTTCTAACCCGATTGCCATCTCGACCTGTCGCCTACTATAAGTGGGATAGCTCGCCTCTTATTCGAGAGGTCGGCGATTCGATCCCGGGACCGCACCTCTAACTTTTGAAAGTTTTATGTTTTAACCAATAATTAAATATCACTTGTTTTAACGGCGAATGAAAACATCGTGAGGAAACCTGTGAGCCTGAGCGTTCTCCATAATGTTTTCAAAGGTGTGTGAAGTCTGCCGATTGCACTTGGCCAAACTATGGCCTACCCTTTCTCATTCTGAGAGCAGATCTGTGCTCGGTAATGGACCGGCGATAGGCCGATGATTATGATGATGACGTGGGATTGACATGATGGTGATATTAAACTTCTAAATCATTTGAGTAGTCTGGTTAGATAATTAGGTATCAAACGTTTTAATTTATGAAGACGGCGCGGTGTATAATGTTATTCCAAAATTTTAGGGTATGATGACGAATCAATATTTTATTGATCACAAAAGGAATCCACTCTGCCTAACGATTTCAGCATAATATCCTTATGCCTAGGCTATTATAAATATATTTATATCAATGATTTATTAAAATGATCCCATAGGCCCTAATATAGTCATAGTTGATTGTATGAGATTGAGAATAGCGTGAGGTCATCAACAATCACGAAACCATACATCCAAGTAGGCACCTATACCTAGTCAATATGTAGATAGTTAATACTCGTAGCTATGATCGCATACCTACCTTTGATAAAAATACCTATAGAAGAATATCCATTTAACTAAGTATGCGCAAATAACACCTGCTAAATACGTCATTTAGGTCAATTACAATAATAAATGGTAGTTATTTGAATATTATCCTGTAGGAATTTTTAACCGCAATTACTAATTAATTATCCATATATAGGCTACTAGCTGATTCGCCTCGATTTTGCTCGGGTGCCAATCCCTGCTTAGTGAAGTCTACGACCTATGTTATAGAGAAATACCGGTCAAGTGCGAGTCAGACTCGTGCACCAAGAGTTCCGTACTACATTTTCTCGATATTTTGTACGATAAATCAAAAGTTATGCATAAAAATAAATAAAATCCTAAAATCGATATTTGAAAGCCTGGCCACATGACATTTATTTGTTTGGTCTAATCTCGATAACGCTACCGAATCACCTATATTGCCCTATATCTGTAACTAAATTGATTCTGTGCCGTAATTAATACTGATAAAAGCGATAACCTATTGATAAAGAATATATATCTGAATTTGCCGCTAACATCAATATACTTAGATAGGTACCTATACGTTTCATTGATATTATTTTTTGACCACCATTGGTTGAAAGGAGTGGTGAAAATTCCATAAAATAAAGAGGTCAAAGGCCTCATTTAGTGATGCCGTCCCGAACCGCCGCTGCTGGCGAAACCAAAATAGAGATGCCAAAATATAGATTTGAGCTTACTTTATTGAAATCGACAAACTAGCGAAGATACTAGCAAAGCCACTAGGTAGTGACCAATTAGATTTTGAGCGTCATATTGCCAAAAAAGGTTAATTGCGCGCATACCTAACTAAAGTATCAACATGCGGCGTATGACACTTCCAATACTAATATTATTAGGAGTGTGACTCGATTTGTACGGAATTGACCTGCTAATCGGCTGTTTTGGACTTTGCAGGTATATTGGGCGGGCCCAGTGGCGGGTGGCGTGGCAGCGGCCCTGCTGTATGTGCACGGGTTCTCGGCACCGCCCCCAGACTCCAACTCGCTGTCACCGCGCTACCGGCCTGTAGCTGCCGACGAAAAAGAAGTAAGTGCAAAATAGATGTCCATGCAGGGAGCAGGCGAGTACATTTTTCCTGATGCAAACTATTCTTTACCTCAGAATACATAATATTAATAGTAAGTACGTACCTACCTACATAAAGGTAAAGACTGTCTCAATAAAAATTTAAATTTTGAATGATTTCGCTTGGGATAATAATGCGGTGGTAGGTCCCAAATCCTTCCGCAATAGGTAAGTACTACAGTCTACAACTCGACTAAGAGAACTGTGATTATAACCGGGACTGAACTGACGGCTTAACGTGCTCTCCGAAGCACGAAGGTAACGTAAATACCAAATTCGGTCACTCATCTAGGTACCGAAATGGGTGACCCATTTCGTAGCATAACAATCACAATCGATTGATATGCGTTGTCACAACTAGGGTACACGTTTGTTATTAGGTATTTAAGGTTCCTCACTGAAAATTTCTGTTTTACAAGCGGTCTGGACGTCTTGCTCCTACTGCATGGACTGTGGAACAAAGTGTAAGCTCGCTAATCACCTGTATTTTAATACTTCTATCTACAATGTGGCTAATTCTGTTGTACACAAACTCTAAACTAAACTTAAATGACACATCTAAATCTATTGCTATCCCTTTCATAATGTTGCTTGCAGAAAAGAATAGCACTAGATTTAGACCCGTCAATTTAGTTTAGTTTAGAGATTGTGTACAATAGAATCAGCCCCAGTATACCTCCAAATCTAATCTTGGAATAAGTGTGCAACACGTGCAATAAGTGTGTGTACACTTGGGGTCATTATTGCTGCTTCTTGCGGTTCCATGTCAACCAAAATGGTGAAAGAGGAACCAGGTCGACGTTCGAGTCGAGCGTAGATATGTGGCATCAGTGACGCCACGACAAAGAGACAGATTAATGTGATAGTTCGCGTAAGGTCGAGATGGCAATCGGTTTATGAGGCGGGGGGACGCCCTGCACCCACGTACCCGCACCTGGTTAGCACGGGCGCTGTGCGGGTGTGCGGGGCGTCCTCACCCCGATTTCTATGTCGACCTGTCGCGAACTGTACCTATAGTACGCGCCAGGTCGAGATGGCACACCCACACAGCGCCCGCGCTAACCCGGTGTGCGAAATAGCGTGGGTGACGTGCGGGTGTGCAGGGCGTCCCCCCGCCTCATACCCAGATTGCTATCTCGACCTGTCGCGCACTATACCTACTTTGCAAATGCAGGGAACGTCGGGATAAAAGTAGCCTCTCCAGCTCTTTAACTATATCCATGCAATAAATCACGCCGACCCGTTGCTTCGTGATTGCGGCGTGATTGAAAGACAAATTAACAAACAAACACACTTTCGCATTTATAACATGGGCAGTATAACAACGACATTTTTATAAATCCATTTTTTTCATATTCCAGCTGAAACGATTGGACGGCAAAGGCGAAGACATGGCCTGAAGGCGATTGCAGCGGGGACTGCCGCGACCTCCCTCCCCCCTCTCCGTGCCCAGCGACATCCGCCCCGCGCCTCTCCCCACCCGCCTACACAACTACCAACGATGCCTGTGAATAACAATTATACAACAATTATATACGTTTGTTTGTATAGTTAAGTTAGTGCAGTCGTCCTTCGTTACTCCGTCCTACCCCCTTAGCACAAAAGTCATATCAATACAATCTCAATTTTTGTGATTATCTGAATTCATGGTATTCTTGCTGCGACAGCGCATTTTAGCCAATCAAAGGCGATTGCAATTATAGTACTGTAGCTGTCGTATTTCAGATGTAGGCCTCCTACTTGACCTGGCCTCAGTACCAATGTTACTTCGAATTGCCACTACGAGCCCTAGGGCCCTAAGCCAAGACTGGGAGACCATAGCCGGCGAAATACCACTGCGCCCTAAGTTGCCTTGCGCCTCACTCGGGTAAAGAGGCCACGCCTCGACGCCTGTACCCCAGTCTGGCCAATGAAGACCCGCACAGCAGAAATCTTCTATTGGCTACTGGCAACGATGCTCAGTTGTAACAAGATTACCACAAATTCAGCCAATAACAACTATTGCCATAATCGCAATGTGCCTTTGATAACAAAACTTGATGAAGATTAGACAGCAGTTTATGTACGCAGGAAATAATAAAACATTGCGATATGTCTAGGTATGTGATTATAAGTACAAAATATATTATCATAACATAATACATAAAAATGATCACAACGATTTATACAAAGGTTTTATCAGTATAGTGTAATACATAAGTGTTATAATAATGTACCAAATACAAGATTTTTATTCAGACCTGATTATTATTTGTATACCTATTATAGGTCAGATACCTATTATATACCTACTTTGTAAATGACTTAATACAAGAATGCAAAATATTGAAATTACTTTTAAAATGAAATCAAAATAAAATTTCCTGTTTGTATAATTACCATACTTCTATCTTGGTGTTGTTAAAGAATTTTTATTTTTATACCTACAAAAATATTTTTCGTCTATTAGGTACTATAGGTATTGAATATATTGGATCTTTACTGCCATTCTTATTACTTAAGTTATTGAAACATTAGATATGTAAAAAATTATAGATACATAATCACATTTTTTGTACCTAGTCTATTTTTTCTAATTCACCTATTTAACATCATTTTAGATATACCACGTTTAATATATACCTACTCTTCATTTTATTATTAAATTGTTAATAATTCATAATATTTTTCTATTCTGTAATAGAAAAATATTTCTATAATTAGGAATAATAATTACACGCTACAAAAAGTAGATATTACCTTAAGAAATCAAATTATTGACACGAAGACAGTATGTAAATTACAGTATAATATACTTATACATACTTATGTTACATTATTATTATCTTTAAAAATCCAAGTAGTGTATTTTTGTATTTACTATAAGAATTAACGCAGAAATTCTAATTATACCTACTTACAAAATTTAAAAACCTAATATAAATATTAATTTTATCATAAGTAGGTGACAAATTGAATATTATATATATAATAATTGAAAAACATAATAACCTAGGTACCTACTTAGAAAATATTTTTTTTATAAAGGTGCTTTATTAAACTTTAAGACTCTTGAAACTTACGCGGAAATGTTCGAAAGAAATTAAAAACTGTAGTGGAAATTAAACTACTTGATTTAATCACGAGACTCCATAGAATTCTTGATATTAAATTAGTTTAAGCTCCACTCAAATAGAATTTGTTTCGAACAATTCAGTATTAAGTACCACAAAATTCTTTAATTTTATTCCTAATATTTTTTAAATACTCTTTAAAATTACCATACTATTTGTTAAATTAAATATTCTAAATGATAGATAGATAAAGCTTGTATGTGTCAATGATTATAAACTAGGCTAAGTTCAATACAATACAATAAATACGTAATAATATATTCTATTTTATTATCAATGTCTTTTTTCATATAATACCCATCCTATTTTTGTTAATGGAATAATGGCCAGCTCGTAAGAACCTCCATTAACCAGCGCCCCATTTTTAAATGACTTTCAAAGAGGTGGTTCTCAAATCAATGCGTATTTTGTACCAACCTTTAATAAAATATAACCGCACCTCGTTTATCAAAATCGAAATTTTGATAAACGAGGTGCGGTTAGCTTTGTCTTAGCGTTCCACGTACCGTCTATAAGCTAATATAGATGACAGGTGGCAACCACAGATTAAAGATATAATATAGGTACACAATAGTGGTCACAAATTGTACCATTTAATGTTTTTAGGAATTTCATTTAATTTGAAGAAAAAAAAAACCACATGTACTGTTTCATTTCATAATATAATTCTATAACTCAAAGTAAAATAAAACATATTACATATCTACACACAAGTCATTAGACATCTACTGTATAATCCTCTTTGGAAACTTATGGGCACTTAATACTATAGCTGATATATCTATGCTAAAATAAAAAAATACATGAGCGTAATTAGCAAAAATGTTAGTCAGTCTTAGAAACCACTAGACTCATTATACCTAAAAAACATTTTTTTGATAAAACATACCAAAAAATACATTAAAAAGAACAAAAAAACAAAAACAACAAAATTATGTAATATATTTGGGATAAATAACTAATATTCCCATCTGCTAGAAGCCCCCTCGATTGTTTAAAATTAAATCATAACGCAGAAACAGTATACCATATATATTTTTGATTTCCATATATGATAGGTAAGTAAAACTGACTGTAGAGAAAAGTGGTCAAATGACAGAAACATAATACAGGTTGTAACCAGAACGCTAGCAAAAACTTAGCGTTATTGGGGCCGATTCTCTAGTACACAATCTCTAAACTAAACTAAATTAACAGGTCTAAATCTAGTGCTTTCCTTTTCCGCAAGCAACATTTTGAAAGGGATAGCAATAGATTTAGACGTGATATTTTAGTTTAGTTTAGAGATTGTGTACAAAGGAATTAGCCACATTGTTATACTACCTAAACACAATCTTATACTAATAACCATTTGCCTCATTTTGTGGTTTTTAGTGATTTAGTGTTTTTCAAACCCACAATGCTATGCGTGTACAACTCGGGCCAATGCCCCGCCTACGACGCGGCATTGACTCCGAGTGGTAGGTATATATTTACGCAACGTTCATTGACCTCTAGCGGCCGCGTCAGTCAAATGTTTTATTTGCAATAGGTATATCGTAAATTTTTACTAAATTATAGGATTTTTTATATAGATATTTTTTCGCGATTTTTTGGGGTATCATATCAGTAATCATCAGTACTATCAGCTGTCTTCATTTTTGCCAGCGTTCTGGTCACGCCCTGTCTACAAGTACGCTCTACGTTGGAAGAGGTGTGCCCACGGGTGTGCCATACAAAATGACAGTTATTTTTTGTGTCGATTCGAAGCGCCCTACCTGGCGTACGTATCTGGAATTCAAATTGACACGAAGGTGTCAAATGGTCTTTGTATTGCACTATGTTGACAGGTCGCAATTATTAGTAATACCTACCTAATAATTTTATTATTACAAGCATTTACAAACTTACTTAAGAACACGTATTATATGTATAGTTATTCAATTTAAAGGCTGCTGAACAAAGAGAGCACGAAGACAAAAAATGACATTATGATTTTGCATTAGCGATTTCATTTAAAGTATCGTGAAATATAATTTCAATATTATTTACATTGCATGTTTTGTATATTATTTTATGTGCGTAGCTATGTAAACAATATACAAAAGTTATGTGTGTACATGATCTAAATAATAATTAAAGGTACTTTGCTATTTATTTCTTATAGTATATTCTAACGTTATGTACAAGCTTAAATGTCAATATGAACAGTGTTAAAGTAACTTATATAAATTTAAAGCACTTCTGTTTGTCGTGAGGTATTCTCGTCTTAAACAGCACCGAATCGGCCCGATACTGCGTTGACAGTAAAGGTGTATAACCCATTACCTAATTTTACAAAAATCATGTTAATACAAAAAGATGGTGTAAGAGTGACAATACTGAGCTATGCTATGGCTCCTCTTAGATTATAATGCAGATATATATAAGTACCTTTAAGTCAAAAGTGAATAGGCATCTTCTAGGCAAGCGCGTTCCATCTTAGGCTGCATCATCACTTGCCAGCGGGTCTGATTGCAACCAAGCGCTAGTCTATAAATTAAAAAAAATACAAACCCTGCTGCACTTTGCTTTGTAGGGCTGACGCTGTTGTGTTCAAAACATAGCTACGATGACGCGATACGTGCTGGCTCGCTCGTCATTGCCCATCTATTTCGCTTGCACTTGTGTGCATGCATGTTGCGCTGTCGCAGTCACACAGCACATCGCGCAGCTCAATGTTGTTTGCAGAAAAAACATAGCACCACAAAGTTATCTGAGCACAGCTCAGCACAGCGCAGCATAGCTCATTGTTGATTGGTCACCCTAAAGCGGTTACTTCACGTCAAATAATGCCTCATACTTTATCAAACTCAGGTTGTACATGGCATGAAGTATTGTGGCCAACTTAGAGATGGCTCTGTTAAGTACCAACTCGATGCATTAGCTAGACTAGATAGATCGCCGCGCCCAGAAAAATATTATTGTTGATCAATCACTAACGCAGGCGAAATTGCTCCATCAACAGCACCATCGCAATGTGGAGTATCTGATATATTTTGGAAAGTGTGTTCAGGTACTTTACATACCTACTTGTTCTCCTTCTCCGTTCTACTACAGAACAGCGAGAAATCGTGAGCGTTGGCAGCACATGTTTTTTTTTATTCTCGGATTTGCTTGCAAAATATTATGTTTGGTATGGTATTTACAAAAGCAATTAAGAATAAGAAAGAAATGAAAGTCTCACCTGAGAGAAGAACTGTATACATTTATGTCTTTCGTGGAAATGTGTTTCGTCCGCCGATAGCGTCACTGGACAACCCGGACAGCGAAAAGTCCAACGCGACGTTACCTAAAAAAGGACATTTTATCACATTATCACTCAACAATTATACCTAAACTAGCTTATGCTCGCGACTTCGTCTGCGTGGACTACGCAAATTTTAAACCTCTATTTTACCCCCTTGCGGGTAGAATTTTCAAAACTCCTTTCTTAGCGGATGCTTCCGTCATCATAGCTATCTGTATATCAATTTTCAGCCCGATCCGTCCAGTAGTTTGAGCTGTGCGTTGATAGATCAGTCAGTCAGTCAGTCAGTCACCTTTTCCTTACTACTACTATTACCAGACTACCGACAGAAGTAAAAACTTTACTCTATGAAATATGGTTTTTTTTGGATTTACAAATACATGTGAGTTTCATAATTTGTAAAATAAAGCTACTAACTCTAAGTCTTTTGATCTGTTGTCCCTTCCTTCTCTGGGATACCACACACTAATTGTCTTGCACCGTTTTTCCTTCCCCGAATGGTATGGCCAGCCCATTGCAATTTAAGAAGCTTTTGTGAATACAAGATGCCTCACTCTTAAATAAAATGGAAATAGCTTTATTTTCCTTTCCCATAGTTATAGTATATACTTTATCCTTAATTTTTAAACTCACTTTTTAATTTTTATCTTATAATATCTAGAAAAGTTCTTAAATACTAAGTGTTAGTGAAAGAAAGGAAGGTCCTTTAGCAGTGAAAGCCTCCCTTAACCTTTACCATGTCTCTCCGTCTTTTGCAACATGCCATACCTGCCACTTGCTCAATGTCGTCGCTCCAATTTACTTATAAGATCTGCCCGGTCTGCGTTTCTTATTAATGGGGTACCAACTTGAGTATGAGTGAGGCAAGATGGTGCCTAAAAAATAAATATAAATAAAAAATACAGGGTGGCCGAAGAAGTGACGTCTAAAAGAACAGTTACCTTGACGGGCGGTTTCCGGGTGAGGTGCGCGACGAGGAAGTTCATAGCGATGTCCTCGCAGTTCATGTACTCGTCCACATAGTCGCGCACGGCAGCCGGCAGCGCGCGCCAGTACGCCCACAGGTAGTAGCGGTGCACAAACGCTGCGCCTGTTAGCACCATGCTCAGCTCGCAACTGGCGACAACATCGAATCACAAAGGATGTGATTTTACATACAGAGGTTCGACGAAGTCTAGACAGTCGTCTAGACAGAGTCAAAAGTAACCACAAATCTTTCGTGAAAATCCCACTAATATAATATATACCTAGGCCACACAATCCAGTTGGGTAACTGGATTGTGTGTCCTAGATATATATACTCGTCTACAATTTCGAATGCAGAGCTCTCAACGATTACAGGGTGGGGCGTTTTCGTCTTACTCATATTCATTTTTAGGCCCACCTGCTGAGAAGCACTGCTAAGGTCATTGAGCATTGTATTGAGGTCTTCCAGAGTCTCTGCAATAACGACTATGTCATCGGCAAATTGAAGATGAGTGATGTGCTCGCCGTTGATCTTAATGCCAAGTCCGTTCCAATCCAGAAGCTTAAAGATGTCTTCCAAAGCTGCGGTAAATAGCTTCGGGGAGATTACGTCTCCCTGTCGAACTCCCCGCTGCAATTGGATTATAATAGGTGTGAGAATTATTGTGTTACCTGTAGTTTGAATTATAAAGGAATCCATTGTTAAAATTGAGGTCCCACGCGTGGTATCTGCCCGGAAACCCGACGATTCGGTCGCGATGTTCACGCCACACTCTAAAAAAAATTACAAAAGTAATACAAATTACGATCTTGATAATAATTTACCTACTAATATTCCAACAAAGGCTGCCTTTTCAATCGCCAAACAATATTTATATTATCTAAGGAATAGACGGTTTGATAGCTCTTATATTAGAAAAATATTGGAAATTTAACAAAATAACAAATGTAAGGCAACGTGTAGGCATTGTACACGACAGCGGTGCGCGGGGGTGCCGCCAAGCATTTCCCCGTGACCGCCGCAGGCGCGTCCCGGCCCTGCGTTTGCCCCTCAGTACTCCCATGTTCGACAACGTGCACGCACGCAAGACAGCGAGCTCGTCACGAGCCCTGCCGCGTTAACATTATTTACCTCGTGCCTATGTAATTCAAATGATTGTTATTTGTAATATACTTTTATTTTATGTGAGCCAAGCATTTTATTAGCTCATAGTGGCGCCTAAACGTGGAGCACGAGGAAAGAACATTCAATCGGGAGTACGTACATACCTACCTTTGTGTGGTTTCGTGGAATCGCGTTCGTTCGATTTTTTCCGTCGCGCTACTTGTGGCCAACGGTCAACGGACATTTTGTTACGATCCATGAACACTGCCGTGCTAAAGTGAGGTCAACTCAATAGACGTTTTACGTAACGAACGGGGATACCTATCGCGTCGAGTTAATTACATCGCGTACGAGAGGTCCGTCGCGCTTCTGGGAAGCCAACGGCCATTTTGGGTGATTGTGAAGCGACACATCGCTACCTAACCCTACTACGACGCGATGACGACGCGCAGCAAGACCCGGACGGAGTCGAAAAACGAAGGGATGGCCAGCCCGGATGACCGGGAGCAAGAAGTAGAAGATCTCATCGGAAGCGCGACCCGGGAGTCGCCTTCTGCACTGATGATAACGGAGAGCCAGCTCGCCGCACTCATCCGAGGGATCTCGGGTGGAAATATCAGCACGCCGCCCGCGCCGCCGCCATGCGGGACGTTCGCGAAGTGTTCGGCTCGCTTCGCGGGGAGTTTGCCGCGCGATCCCGACGTGCTAGAAGCTTTCATCGATGCAGTCGAGGTGTATAAGGACTGCACTAACGTCTCCGATGAACACGCTCTGCGAGGCCTACCCATGCTTCTCACTGGTGAGGCAGCTGTCTGGTGGCAAGGCGTGAAGGCAACAACGACCACGTGGGCCGCTGCGATAGAGTGTCTACGAGGCATGTTCGGCGCACCACGAGCTCCATACAAGATCTTCCGTGACGTTTTCGCCGCCGAGCAACAGGACAGCGAGCGTGCCGACGTGTTCGTCGCGCGCACTCGTGCGGCGCTTTCGAAACTTCCGTACAACCTCGAGGACCACATCCAAGTAGACATGTGTTATGGACTTTTACATAAACGCGTGCGTAAACGGTTGAAGCGTGAGGAATGCGTAAGTACTGAGGGGTTGTTACGTAGGGCTAGGGAAGTCGAAGAAAACATAGAAGAATTAGTAAACGTAAGTAGTAAACCTGTTTCAAAGAACTCTTCTCATAATAATAATATGGAAAGTTTGCCTAGTACTAGTCACGCTGACAAGGTAACTATTAAACCACGGCAAAGTCGCCCCAAGTGCAGCTTTTGTCATATTTTTGGGCATGTAGTGTCAGAATGCCGTAGGTTAAAAGACAAAGAGAAAGAAAAATCTGAATCAAGCTCTAAGAGCGACAATAGTAGTGCGTTGCGGTGTTATGGATGTGGCCAGCTAGGGGTAGTGAGATCTCGGTGCACTACCTGCAGGGCTGCCAGTGACAATAATAAAGCAGGCGATAAACAAGTGGATTTTCACAGCTTTTCAGAAGTCAACGAACCTACTTCTGCACCGGCTCGCCCCGTGGTGCAGGTGAGCGCCGCGGGCCGAGCAGGCGTCGCCATGCTGGATACCGGAGCGACGCACTGCATCGCCAGCCCGGGACTGCATCACATCCTGCTGGATGCAGGGGTGCAGTTCTACGAGTCGCAACGATCAGTGAGACTCGCTGATGGGACTCGCCGGGTGAGTAGAATTTTCACCGGTCACACAGAACTCGAATTGGGAGGCCGCGATTTGCCCATTACCTTTATGGTACTACCTGATGCTGCCGATGCTAGAACTTTACTCGGCCTTGACTTTATTACTCAGGCAGGCATAATAGTTGATGCGCCTCAACAAGTCTGGTACTTTAGTGACTCTCCGAGTACCAAGTATGATTTTGTTACATACCACTTACCATCTAAAAACGATGACCACTCACCATCGCAAAATGATGAACTTCTCGCTTTAAATAATGATCAGTCTGTCTACCTTAGAGATGAAGAGGGTACTAAGCTTACTAGTGACCAGAGGTCCCAGCTGGATCAGCTGCTGTCCAAGTATGCCGACGTGTTCGCAGCTGACGGCCCGCCTACCGAGTACGCTATGCACTGCATTAAGGTGAAGAAGGGTCAACAACCTATTGCGTCACCACCCTATAGAATGTCTGCAGGTAAGAAGGAGATATTAGAAAAGGAGCTGCAAAAGTTACTCGAGCAGGACATAATAGAAGAATGCGAATCACCATGGGCTGCAAACGTTGTTTTAGTAGGAAAGAAAGATGGAGGAGTGCGCTTATGCGTAGACTATAGGAAGCTTAATTCAGTCACCGAACCCGACCGGTATCCACTTCCTCGGATGGAAGATATCCTTCACGAGGCAAAGGCGAGCAACTACATGTCAACTCTTGACCTTCGCTCGGGATACTTTCAGGCTTTAGTACAGCCTGAAGATCGGGATAAGACTGCGTTTGTCACGCCGTTAGGGACTTATAGGTTCAAACGAATGCCGATGGGTCTGAGGAACTCGGGCGCTACCTTTCAAAGGTTGATGGACCGTTTTAAATCCAACCTACAGGATATCAATATATGGGCTTACCTTGATGATTTGTGCTTACTTTCAGACTCATACGAGAAGCACCTGGAAGACCTGGAGGCTGTTTTTCAACGCCTGCGGATGTTCAAGCTGCGCGTCCATCGAGGGAAAAGCTGTTTCGCTAGAGACTCCATAAGATTTTTGGGGCATGTGATAGTGCCAGGCGGCTTGTCCACGGACTGCCAGAAAGTGACCGCCATCGCAGCCATGACCCCACCACTAAATCTTAAGCATCTCAAGAGCTTCATTCAAGCCGCAAGTTGGTTCCGGCGTTTCATCCCTAACTTTGCTGCTACAGCCAAACCGCTGACGGATCTGCTGAAGAAGGCCAGCACCTGGCGATGGGAGCAACCCCAGCAAGATGCATTCGAACAGTTAAAGGTAAAACTTACATCTGCACCTATATTACGACAAGCTGATGGCACAAAACCCTACTCGCTGTACACTGATAGTAGTGGCTACGCCCTCGGGGCTGCTTTGATGCAAGGGGAGGGGCCTGACGAACGTCCAATCGAATACGCCAGCCGCCTACTCAATAGCGCCGAGAAAAACTACACGACGACGGAGAGAGAAGCGCTCGCGGTTGTATGGGCGGTGCAGAAATTTAGAGGATATATAGAAGGATCGACAGTACGTGTGATGACCGACCACCAACCGCTGAAATGGCTCATGAGCTTGAAATCGCCGAGTGGTCGTCTAGCACGCTGGGCGCTGTCGCTACAAGAGTATAATCTTGAGATAAATTATACACCAGGTAAAAAGAACGTTATCGCCGATGCACTATCGCGTCCATCGTGCGCTAACGATGATGCGTGCGATTTCTGTTATACTATCGTGGATATGCCCACGCGAAACCCGGCAGATATCAGAGAGAACCAGATGAAAGATCTTGAAGTCAAGAAAGTTATAGACGACATGGAATCGAACGATCCCTTTAAAGCGCGAATGTGGTCCGATAAAGGCTACGTCATGTCAGACGGCATTCTGTACAGGTGCTCAGCCGACGACGAGGACGTCGAGCAGCCCTGCCTCGTGGTGCCGCAGCACGAGCGCGCGCGCGCCCTCGCCGACCTGCACGACGCACCGACCGCTGGTCACTTTGGTGTCGAGCGCACCTTGGAACGTCTGAGAGCCAGATACTACTGGCCAGGCATGAGAGCCCAAGTAGCTGACTACATCAAGCGATGCGTTCCCTGTCAGAGATATAAAGTGGATACCCGGAAACCAGCTGGCCTAGTACAGACGCCAGCTACGGCGAGAAGGTTCGAAGTCATATCTATCGACTTGTTTGGTCCTCTCCCTGAGACCCAAGAAGGGAATCGCTGGATCTTTATAGTAGAAGATGTATGTAGTCGGTGGGTCGAGCTGTTCGCACTTAAAGCTGCTACGAGCGCAGAGTGTGCTAAAATTCTCATCAACGAAATTTACTTTAGGTACGGGACGAGCCGCCGGGTGATTTCCGATAACGGAGTCCAATTCATCAGTGACGTGATGCAGCAGGCGTGCCACGCCATGGGAGTCACCCAGGCACTCACCCCACTCTATCACCCGCAAAGTAACCCAATTGAGAGGAAGAATCGAGACCTCAAGCCACAGCTCGCTATATTAGTCGGCCGAGATCACACCTCGTGGGATACTCACCTCGCCGCTATCCGCTTTGCGATGAACTCAGCTGTGACTGCCAGTACCGGATTCTCACCTGCTTATCTCACCTTCGGGCGGGAACTCCGAGCTCCTAGCGATGCCACCACCGACGTCCGCGCCATTTTAGAAGAAGACAATTTCGTCCCTAGCTTTACGCCTTACCTGAAAAAGATGGCTAATGTACTAGCCCAAGCCAGAGATGTGCATGAACGCGCGCAAGCGGAATCAAAGAAGTACGCAGATGATGGGCGACGGCCGGCGCCTTTGTATAAGGAGGGTGATTTGGTCCTGCTGAAGACCCACGGCTCCAACGACGCTGCCAGAGGGCAAACGCCGAAACTACTGCCGCGTCGCGACGGCCCGTACCGCGTGCGCCAGGTGTGCGGTCCTGCTACTTTCCAGCTGGAGAAAATCAGCGATCAGGAGGTTATTGGTAAGTACCACTCGTCTGATCTTACTCCCTTCGTTGGTCACATCCAAGCGCCGCTTCAGGAAAAGCGTAAACGGGGCCGACCCCGTAAGTTAGGTGCTAGTCCTATTGGTACCACGCTACCACCAGGACTATAGGGGGGAGATGTAAGGCAACGTGTAGGCATTGTACACGACAGCGGTGCGCGGGGGTGCCGCCAAGCATTTCCCCGTGACCGCCGCAGGCGCGTCCCGGCCCTGCGTTTGCCCCTCAGTACTCCCATGTTCGACAACGTGCACGCACGCAAGACAGCGAGCTCGTCACGAGCCCTGCCGCGTTAACATTATTTACCTCGTGCCTATGTAATTCAAATGATTGTTATTTGTAATATACTTTTATTTTATGTGAGCCAAGCATTTTATTAGCTCATACAAATCAAATTTTGTTTGGTGACTGTAAAATCAGCCCTAAGCTATTTTATTTTGTTGTCCTTGTTGGTAACGGGCTGCCATTTTTAAGGTAGGTGTCAAAAGATGCGTAAACCCCGCGATCGCGTAGATCAGTCAGTCAGTCAATCCTTATATATATTTAGATTTCATATGAGCTTTGCCTATCTGGAGTTTTATAATAAGTAGGTATGTTTTGGTGTTACCTAAAAGCAAAGACGATCTCATCGTGCCTCAAATGTGCATCGTCGTCTACACACAGCACGGCTTCGGTCTCGATGACACTGTACGGCAGGAAGCGGTTGTTGAGGGAGTTTCGCGAAGCTCTCACCACGGCGACCGGCGCGCCCGACTCCGGCCACGCCTGCGTCGCCATGGGCGCTGTCACGCCGTTCCATACCACCACCACCTTACACATACGGTCATTTTTAGGGTTCCGTACATCAAAAGGAAAAAGGGAACCCTTCTAGTATCACCTTGTTGTCTGTCTGTCTGTCTGTAGTGCCTGTCAAGAAAATAGGTTACTTTCCCTTGACCTAGAATCATGAAAGGCAGGTAGGTAGATCTTATAGCACAAGTAAAGGAAAAATCCGAAAACAGTGAATTTGCAGTTCCATCACGAAAAAATGTGTTCATGAACAAATAATTAGTATTTTCAATTTTCAAAGTAAGATAACTATATTAAGTGCAGTATCATATGAAAAGGTTTTACTTGTATATTCTAAAACATATTTTTATTTATTTTTATGTATAATAGTTTGTGATTTATTGTATTGATTTATTTTTGAAAAAATACCCGAGTACGGAACACTCGGTGCGCGAGTCTGACTCGCACTTGGCCAGTTTTTTAATATACAGTCTTGCGCTTGACTGCTATATCACACCAAACAGAAAATGATGCAGCCCAAGGCGGACCGCGCCCGCCCAGAAGTGCCTATTTACATTTCATTTGAAGGTACCAATATTATAAAGTGTAACGCTAGCAAAAACGAAGACAGGTGATAGTACTGATGATTACTGATACGATACCACAAAAAACGCAATAAAATAAAAAATATCCTATATTTTGTAAAAGTTCACGACATATTGCAAATAAAACATCTGACTGACGCTAGAATCAACGAACGTTGCGTAAGTAGGCCACTTGGAGTCAATGCCACGTCGTAGGCGGGGCATTACCTACTATATACAACTACATACAAAACAAACTACTAACCTATATTACAAGTTACTGTTGCTACTAACTACTAGTTATTATTACTAATATTTTAAATGCGAAAATGTGTCTGTCTATCTGCTTGCTTTTCGCAGCCCATTCGCTTAACTGATTTGGACGAAATTAGGTAGATACAGAGAAATAGCTTGCATCCCGAGGAAGGCTACTTTTCCTCCTGGAAAATCAAAGTTCCCACTGGCTTTTTAAAAAACCGAAATTTAAGCGGAGTCACAGGCATCATCTAGTAAAATAATAAATATTTATAAATAACATATAAATTTAATAATCCTTCAGATAACGTGGTTCTAGTCCGATCCGAATCTAAGAAAACTCATTGACTGAACAGTGAACAACTTCGGATGCCATTGATGACAGCGCCTGATCTAGAATCCGAAAAAATAGTAGTCTTATTATTTGGTGGCTATCTTGAAGACTATTTTAATGGAATCGGATCGGACTGGTGCACAATAAGTCATAAAAAGTTACCTTGTTCAAATATGGTAACCCTCGTAGTCGTGCTAAAGCCGCTGCCAGCACTGCTTCTCTCTCGTACGTCAGTATGACTATAGTGAACTGCTCTCTAGGCCGGTCTCCGCCGAGTGCTTCACTAAACTCCTTTCCAGAGCCACCTGCGCCAGCGCCGATTAGCCGAAACCCAGCCGCAGAACCCATAAAGCGCGCTTCGGACGTCACCGGCGGATCCCAAGGCAACTGCGGGTACAGAGCGAACGGCTCGCCCCACTCATTCCACAATTCATATCCATGCAACAGGGCTACAGAGTAATTTCTTCGATAGGCTGGACTCGGGTACGGAGCTTCCGATGGCCCGAGAGTCTCTTCAGGTTCGGTGTCGACGGCGGGCGGCTCTAGTTTTGGCGGATAGTAAGAATCGTTGAACGCAGGCGCCCCGAGAGTCGCGATCGCCGGCTGAGCTGGTATGTTCAACCTTGTTCTTATCGTCGCGAGCAGCGAGTCCATGCTAGCCTGTACGGAGCTCAAGTAGCGCTCCCACAAAACTCGTCCTTGCCTCCTAAACGCAAGGAGATCCGCATCTGACAAGGCTCGAAGTAGAAAATGCAACTCAGTCACCCGAGCTTTAGGAAGAGACAAAGTCGCTCGGCGCCAATCGAGCACTTCATCGAAGGGCAAGCGGATTCGATCCCCGCCTAAAATTAAGGGTATGGCACCAGAGCGCAACGCTTCGTATAATCGGGCTTGTAACAGAGCCGTCGTGCAATAGTTATTATCGGCTGGGGCTAGTATTAAAACAAAAGTAGAATCCCGCAAAATAGATCGCCGCGATCGATCGGTGCCGCACAGCGCCCAGTCGCCGATCGGAACCACGGCGTGCCTCTCTATTGGCGGATCGCATTCAAATTGTAAGAAAAACACATCGGACGACGGAGCCGAACTCGCAGTCTTTTGAAGCGTGTCAATGACGAATTTATCATTATCTACCCTTGGTCCCGCCGGCAGCGGTGTTTGAGAACCCTGAAAACTAAATTTTGCTTATGAATGCATACTAAAACTTAATTTTTCGGCTAGTTTTGCAGCTGCATACCTACCTAAGTACGTATTTGCGCCTCGCGGGTGCTATGGGAGCACAATCTGACCACACATCTCCACCCGGAGGCCCGAGGGCGGGCGGAGTTACTAGATCAAAACCGGGTCGAAACTGTTGCATGGTAAATGTAGATTGGGCGATCATAGCTCTTCCAGTAGACGCAGTATGAAAGGCATCACCAGATCCGACGGAGAGCTCCCGTCGCGCTAAGTTCAACAACACATGGTTACGACCGTCGCCACCCCAATACGGTAAGCTTTTAATAGCACTCTCGTTCAACGACATCTTGTATGTATCTGTTGTTGACCTAAAACATAATACATAATTTATAATTGTGAAAGTACCTACCATGTAATCCATACCAATAATAAAACTACAAAACTGTGACTTTCTGTCATCTGTTATCTGTGTGTTGTCTGTTTCGGCCCATATGTAACCAACCAACATGACCAATTTTGACAAAATTTACCTAATACAGATATTAGCTTGCATCCCAGAGACAGATATTATCTTTTTATCCTTTATCAATACTTATAATAAATCTTTTAATATTACTAGACTTTTAATCCCGGAAAATCGGAGTTTTTACGAATTTTTTAATATTTAATAAAGACAAAATCTTACGAAGGGCTCTTATCCAGAGGAAATCCTTCGCCGACCAGGACAAGATATAGACAAGCTTCATTAGGATTGTGCGTCAAATGAGAATTGTAGCCTAGAGTTTGTCGCAAAGTAGTTTTGAGAAAGCCATCCACTTCGGCACCGGCGAGAGGCAAATATTTTTCGGGATCATAGAAGTAGATTGGAAAACCGGAGGTAAGGGAACAACGAGAATGATCGAAGCATGAATGCATACGACAGTGAACTTCAGAAGCGGAACTGATAGGTGGAAAGATGGGGGGTGGTTGTGAAGGCAGGATCTGTGTAGGTGGAGCCAGTTCGGGCGAATCTCGGCGGATAGCCTCTAGTTGCGCGAGACGTGCCTGGTCTGCGGACACGCGTAGTCTTTGCAGTTCAGCCGTCGCACGAGAATACTCCGCTTTAACGCTTTCTGCTTTAGCACTTGCGGCAGCTGCTTCTCTTTGTAATTTGCCCCGCCTTTCTTCTAGTTCACGCAATTCAGTTGACACAGAAGCCTAGACGAAATAAAAATTATTTTGTAGTTCAGCATTTGTTTGAGTATAATTACAGACAAAATTTGTTATTGCCTGGTTTTGATGTTTGGTTTGCATTGTAGGGACCATGATTATTAGGTCGCAAAAGGCAGTAGTTGTAATAACCAGTGTTTAGTCTTAATGCTACAAATAGCTGGAACTTACATTTTATACATTATAACTAATACATCAATATAAATGATCTCATTATAAACGGTTTTAACTGTTTTTTTCACTATTAAACATGTAAGGTTTTGTGTATCAGCAACAACAATATTAATGTTTTACAAAATTTATATAGAGTAATTAAAGTAATCATTATATTTTTTTATCTGCATTTAACATAGTAAAACTTTTAAGTTATTACCTTAATCCGAAGCATCTCCTCAATCCTTATTTTAAGATCCACCACATTCATTGTAGATAGATCCCCCAATGCTTCCAGAGTGTGCCGCATATTATTAGCCCCTAAGGACATGGATGAAGTTTCATACTGTGAACAACAGCAAAAACCACAATTTCAAAAATAAAATTTGATGTTGTCTGTCCACTTAGTGGGGGTCTGCCATTGCTGCATTCTCCAGTGTGAGGTCGCCATTCAAGCATGTTAGGACCTCAGCATCAATCAGTTTTTTTGAACTGTGCTCTGCCTATTTGCCAGTCTAGCTTCACAAACTGTTGAGCTATGTTGGTTACTTTGGTTCTCCTATGTATCTCTTCATTTCTGATTTGATTACTTAAATAAACTCCAGGATTAGTTCTCCACATTGCCCGCTGAGTGACTTTGAGCTTTAATATCGAATGGCATTAATATAATATAATAATTTAGTGGCGATTTCACCAACATCATGTGAAGTTTAATTGAGGAATAAATTGGGTGTAATGAAAGTTTTTGTACTGAAAACCTGCCAAAATATCAAATTTATTCTCAGATAAGACTTATTTTACATTGGTGAAATCGGCCCTTAATAGAATAGAATATAAATTTTTATTCAAATAAATTTTTACAAGGCTTTTGAACTGTCAAATAATTTACCACTGGTTCGGAATGGCTTAGTTGATATTAAATGGCATGGCTTTAATATCTAAAATATGATGTACTATACATATTATTGTATTCTAATAAGTACAAATTATTGCTTAAGAAGGAGAAAAGAAATCAAATGTTTAAAGATTTCTAAGAACAATGCAGAGAACTCAGTTTCCAACTGAATTAATAATTGAATACTGATTAAAGTGAAAATCTTATAATATGCTAATCGATTAAATGAATTACTTAAAACAGCTTATTTATATTGCAAACCAATAGAAAATTGGACTGTATTATGAGCTTGAAGGTAAACAGTTTTAATGTTGCATTGACCACAACATCACTTCACTCTTATATACTAAGAAGTAACAAATGATTACTAGCAAAGTTTGACTCCTCTCCGACTTCACTCACACAGTAACAGGTAACTAATGTTGGTAATATAACAAAGTTAGGAAGAGGAGCAAAACCACACCTATTAGCATTTAAATAGGATAATAACTATCCATACTATAAATGCAAAATGCATATTATAAATGCGAAAGTGTGTGAAAATCTAGCAGATCGATGGCTGCTAGCTTTTCACGGCCCATCTGTGCAACCGATTTTAACGAAATTTGGTACAGAGATAACTTGTATCCTGGGGAAGGACATAGGCTACTTTTTATCCCGGAAAATCAGAGAGTTCCCATGGGTTTTTAAATCCACGCAGACAAAGTCGCGGACATCATCGTCATCTAGCATTGTATATTTATAACTAGCTGACCCACCCAGGATTCGGTACGATATAATTTCCGAAAATCGTTTCTTAGAAAAATTCTTAGCAAGGTAAACGCAGCTATCAGCAATCCATTAAAAATCTGTAGATATTGCTGACCCATAACTTTGATATACTGATTTAAGCTAGACATGAAACTCATTATGCGTGTTTATTCATTAAATATCATAAAAACTTACGTTACTGGACATGGAAGTCTGGGAATTAGGTAAAAAACGTTATTTTGTGTGACGAGAACGTGCGTGCAAGCAGCTCCTACCTTCTAGTTCTTGTGCATTCCAATAAGAACTTTTTTTTTGCTAAGACATTTTATAGGTGATGCCCGCGACTTCGTCCGCGTGGATTTTGGTTTTTAAAAATCCTGTGGGAACTCTTTGATTTTCCGGGATCAAAAGTGGCCTAAGTCCTTCCCCGGGATGCAAGAAAGGCAGACAGACAGACACACTTTCGCATTCATAATATTAGTATGGAAGTTTAGATTTTTATGATAGTGTTTTTACCGACACTTCAAGGAAATTTCTTGGCAGTAAGTGAACCATGGCCTAGCAGTCAATGGCGCTCCGTGCGCGATACCCAGGGGAGATGCAGGTTCGAATCTTGCCGGTACCGCAATATATGATTTGAAAGTGTATTTAAAAGTATTTAGAAACTTTATACTGTATATCGCTTGGCGGTATGGCATAGCCGGTAGTGGTGGCTAGAGCTGCAGGAAAATCTACCCACTTAGATATTTTCCATAATCCATGTTTCCGTATTATACTCTTGTAATATTACTAGAGTTCATTGGTACGTCTTACCTTTGATAAATAATAGTGTGTAATAAGCGGCACTACGAATAATATCACGGAAACCATCAGGATAACACGAGAGAGCTTCAAATGCCCCAGCCATTGGCAAATACGTTCATGTAGCAACATTTTGATTGCCCTACAAAAATTCGTTACAATAAATCTGTCATTGTTAATGTTCAATAGGCAATGTAATCCCCATTTATTTTAATTTTAAGCGGAATTTTAAAAAATGTAGAATTACAACCCCAACTTTCACAAAATGACACATGACACAATAATGACAATAATCAACTATAATTGACTTCTTCTTTTCTTGTCTATGGCTCTATGTATAATCAATGACCTAGTGTATAATTGACTATAATCAATCAATTGATTGTCACTTTGTATTTGACAGTGACAATAATGGATGCATCGATGCATAATATCTATGCATAATATACTTAAATAATTGTATGCAGTTCATAGAGTTTCTCTAAGATGCAGTTAGAGTATTTATGAGAATGACAAAGAAGTTGGAAGTACTACTACGTAACCTATGTCGTTTTTTTAAAATTATTAAATGAGATTTTAGCTTTGTAGAGCGTTGCCTTTATGTCGATGCTCTATGATTGTATGACAACGATAAAAAAAATGGCCAAGTGCGAGTCAGACTCGCGCACTGAGGGTTCCGCACTACAATCGTATTTTATGGACATTTTGCACGATAAATCAAAAACTATTAGGTTTGCCTAAAAATAAATAAAAATCTGTTTTAGAATGTACCTACATGTAAAGCCCTTTCATGTGATATACCCCACTTGATAAAGCAATCTTACTTTGAAAGTTGAAAATTGCAATATTTGTTCATGACCACAATTTTTTTGTGTCATGTAACCACAAATTCACGGTTTTCAGATTTTCCCCCGAATATTTGCTTTTTTTATTACCTAACTTTACCTATTAGGTCAACGGGAAGTACCCTGTAGGTTTCTTGACAGACAAACAGTACAGTAGGGCGATTGTCTAAAACCTGCATCAATCATTATTACAATCTCAATTGTTCTGATTGGCTAAATTTGTGCGATTCTTGTTGCAACAATGCATTGTGGCCAATAGTGAGCGAGCATTTACCAATCAGAGATGATTGCGATCGTGACATTGTAGCTGTCAAACAACCGCGGTAGGGCCACAGGACAACAAAGTGATCCTATAAGGGTTCCGTTTTTCCTTTTGAGGTACGGAACCCTAAAAAACGACTTGTCAGATTTGGAGCGATTCAATCGCTCGACAAGGCTCTTTTGGCACTTGAATGACATTGACAGGGGGGCGTAGTTGTAGAACAAAGGCTGCTAGGAAATAAAATCTCAATTTTACGGAATAATATAGAAAATGACAATGGCGAAAATCGAGAAGTTTTATCTTATTTTAACTGAATGAGAAATTGCGAAAGCCGTCCCTGTTTTCAAATCGAGAAAGAATAATAAAAACCATTTATAGGCCATGTCTTATTATGTAACTTACCTGCTCAAATACTGCATTTATATAATGCTGTATATATTATCGGATATATCGTGATGTTATGTAATGGCTCTAATATTTAACAAATACAGTGACTTTCAGATTTTTTACTTAGCAACACCGTATAAAAGGAGTCAGCGTGACACCGATTTCCGATTTTGGCCACGCGCCAAAGCAGCCTTGTCGCACCGTATTGTCATCAACATCGCGATCGCCGCTTTTTCACGTCCACACACATCGCCAGCGAGTTCCTGGCGACCAAAGTCGCTATCGTACCCGCCATTATTCAGTGATTCAAGTTATAGTGCAACTTTTGGATAGACATAACAGATGGCGCCACTAAACGCTTGCCTCGCTTTGAAGGTTATAACGGAAAAGTTTCAAAAACTGTAACCCGACTACAGAAAAATAGAAAAAATAAAAATTGTAACTTGACAAGGTATAAATAAAATAAACTAAAAGGAAAGAAACAAGTGTTTAGAGCTATCATCGCCTTGGCCTTTCAGTAAAAATAAGTCCTTTGATGTGTTATATATTATTATATGCCTTGCTGTTAATTTAGGTCTATTGAGTCTTCTGGCAGTTTCACATTATATGCCAGTAGGTAAATAAACTATGAAGCCGTTTTTTTGGTCAACCTCGCACTAAATTTCCGATCCAATTTTATTTATCACAAAATGCTGACAGATCCAGGTGGAGCTTCGATCGCAATCTTGAAGGAAAGTTTTTGGCCCATATCTCGAAAACTATCCACTTTAGCGCAAAAGTTATGTAGACCATTATTGTAGAGAATAAAATTTCGCATCTTTTGTTTCCAGTAAACTTTTTTGTACAACTTACCGTTTATGATTTATGGCCGATTTAATGAACCGGTTTTTCCAATATTTTAAAAGTTGTTGGGTAATCATTCATCCAAGGTTGGGCCAAATAATTTTACGACGACACCTGTTCGTAAGACTATGCCATACCATACGCGCAACTGTTTACGAACAGTTGACGTCATCAACCACTCGGCCAATCACAGCCGGTAACGATCACGTGACTAAAGTAGACAAAAAATCATTTTATTTGTCGATTTTCTCTTAAAATAATCTCGTATTTTTCTTAACTGATTGGTTTCCCTAATTCATGTTCAATACGGATGCCATCAATAGATCCTACAGTGCGACAAGGCCATATTGGCGCGTGGCGAAAATCGGAACTAACGTTGCCGTCAAGTGTCCCCTTTGTTCTTGTTTGAATATTCCTGGAATATTCTAAGCCTTTGTTCTCCAGCAGCGCCCCAATGTCATTCAAGTGCCAAGAGAGCCTTGTGGCACTGTATATTTTATATGCTGTCAAATACCCTATTAAAATAAAAACATAAAACACCCTAGGATTGACATCAGATGTAGAGGTCGCCACCCTCCAAACTCTATCGCCCGTTTTCAATATCCAATCTATTTTTAATCTGTAGATAAATTACTTAACAACGCCGTTATTTATATGAAAAATTGTGTACAGACCGTTCACTGTGTTCTGAGGTTCACTGTAACTTTTCCCCTGACGTTATGTTGGCACCATTGCAAATCACACAATAATGAACCCTAAGTTCTAAGGAATAAAGCATACAAAGCAATGGTGCCAACATGACGGCAGGGGTAAAGTTATAGTGAACGATCTGTAGTCTTTTTTGACAAATAACGTTGTTACTTAGGTACCTATCTTCAGATTACAGATAGATTGAATATTGAAACGGATCTAGGTCCTGTAAGTATGTCCACTAGGATATCTCTAGATTATCTACCTATACCTACCCATACTAATATTATAAAGGCTAAAGTATCTGTCTGTTACTTTTTCATGGCCCATCCACTGGTAACAGATTTTGAACATAGATAACTAATTGCATCCCGGAGAAGGATATAGGCTCCTACTTTTTGTCCCGGTAAATCAAAAAATCCCACCGGCTTTTAAATTCTATACGGAAGAAGTCGATGACATCATTAGTAGGTGTATAGAAAAAAAGAATAACAAAGATAGAACAAAAAAATACTTCATTGTTAACATTAAAAATACTATATTCCTACAATTATAATAATGGGCACTGCCTTATACCTAACTATTAATTATTTCATAGAAATTGTACAAAATGAATATAATTACTAAGTAATTATCACACCAAATAGGTAGCAAAGGTATTAGCTTAAAACCTTACATATTATTAATATATAAATATAAACGATAGTTTTAAATTTTTAATTAATCAAAAATTACAGTAATTATATACCCCAGAACAGTTTGTATGTAACTATATTATGTGATGTACTTTTTAGTAAGTATGGTGGTTAAGGAAATTCACTTCAAAAGGATAGATTATTACCAATCATAGATTAGGTAGGGAAGAGGACATCCGACTCGAGTAAAACTGACCCTTGGGCCACTTGGGAGCTTATTACTTGTTATAATATAAGGTACTTATGGCAGTTTTTTCAGAAAAACTGAGAATGCTTAATTTCCCTAGGCTCCTACGCATACAATCCCATTTGCTTTGCATCACGTACAACACACAGTTGCAATAATATAATATTAATATTAGAATAGTAAATAATCTATTGCACCATTATAAGAATATGATTACTATTTCAAGCTACACTCAAGCTGCATTGTTTTTATTTTTAGCTGCTGTGTTATCCATCCCCTGGATTTTCAACTATTTCATATTTAAATACAACATTTTTGTCTCCATGGTGTTCGAGTAAATGTCTAAATAATACATCTGACGTGAAACTTAGACCACATTTGAAACAGATCTGAATACTTTGCTTACTTTTATTCTTGCCAGAGCATTTTTTAATATGTTCTTGTAATGATGATTGTTGCACATAGTGTACACCACAGGAACATTTATATAATTTGGTTATTTTATTTTCATTTGAAATAATATGCTTCATATTTTCATTGCTATTCTTGTCATTTTTTTCTATTTCAACAGCCAAATTTTTTTTAGGTTTATCAACATTTTTACTTTGTTTGCGATTAGTAAATGGTTTCACCAGTATCGTTTCTTTAGTGAAATCGGGGTCTGTGTCGTGTAATTTTAAATGTCCTTTTAGTTTCCCTTCATCAAATATTAAATCACATTTTGTACATTGAGACTTCGCAGCATCAATAAGACAAGAATGGTGAACCGTATTCCGCGCATCTCTTATGCATACTTCACAATCAATACATTTATAAAATGTATAATCGCACACGATTCCATTAAAGGTTGGTAACAATATATTGTGTCCTTGCAAAATATTGTTTTCCTCGGTTTTGTTACCGAGTAAAACCACTTTAATTTTATTTTCATTAAAACTCGGAATTAGTTTATGTTTCAAAATGTGTTCATCCAAGTTTTCCGCGCAAATTAGTAAACCACAAAAATTACATTTTTTAGAATCATTTCGGAAACATACATGGTAAACATAATCGTAATTTTCTACAAGTACATGGCAGAACCTACATTCATATAAAACATAGCATTTTTTAATGTTCGATATGTTATAATTTATATTATGATCTTGTTGCCGATTAAACATAACTATTCTATAAGACTTAACGGTTATCTCAGGTGTCAAATGAGTTTTCTCATGAATATTTCTAGTTACACTGCAAGCAAAAGATAAATCACAAAAAGTGCAATCACTCATTTCAGAATTTGGACAGCAAGTTACTATATGACCATAAGTAGAATTAGAATCAATAATACAATCACATTTTTCACATTTATAAATCGTTAAATTGGATGGACCTTCTTGTATAACTTGCATTTTAATTCTAGTTTCATATTTGTATATTGAATCTTTAATTAGTTTATTTACTTCATCTTTGCATAGCGATTTAAAGATATGTTTTAACCACTTATTAGACCCAAAATACGATACATCAAAATTAAAGCGTGTAAATTCTATATTTTCAAAATCTTTATGCAATTCTACATGTTTGTTAAAGGATGAGTTGTCAAATTTCAATTGGCAAATTGCACATTCAATACCATTCAAATCCACTTTGTTGAGGTTTGTATGTAAATGGCAATGTTCTATTACATCATCATAGGTGCTTAAAGATACATTACAATTTTTACATGTATAAATAATTGGCATTATTTCATCCATTTCTGAAATACTCTTATTACCCTCATTTCGTTCTTTACAAGTTTTGATTTTATAAATAAGTTTATTAGTTTTATTTTTTAATTTGTAACTATGAAATGGTATGTGTAATTTGTAAGCTGATTCCGAGAATTTAGTTTTGCAGACAGAACATATGAGATAATCATTTATATCACATAGATGTCCTATGACCTCGACCTTTGAAATAAAATGTTTTTCACATAACTCACATTTAGGAAATTCTGGTATTAGAGGTTTGATTATCTTGTTAGTCTGCATACTATAGAATGTTATGTCTTGCAGTTTTAAAGTCTTGTATTGTTGATGCCACTTTTTGTGCGAAATTATTGACTTATTGGAAAACATCAGCCCACAAAACTTGCATATATATTTTAAAATATTTACGCAAAGCGATTTGAGATGAACATCTTTTTTAAAAACTCTGCTTATGTTGCATTTGCATACATTACAAAAGTTATAACTTAACTGTTTTTTTGCAGAAACGCCAAACTTTGATATTCTCGTGGCATCTTCACATATTTTGTTATCAACTTTTGTATCGGCAGAATTTCCAAGACCAATTGGAATGGAATCTGGTAAAAAAGACTTTTCTTCTTTATGTGAATCGTCCAGGGAATTTTCGTTATGATTCTTGTTACCATTCTTTATAACAGATGATTCTAAATTAATGATTTCAATATCAGACGGTGTAAAATTTCTTAAATTATGGTCATTATCGTGACTTGTTTTAATGCTAGATTCTACGAAAATGTCGCAAAATTTACAATATGATGAGTCAGATGATCGAGACTGTTCAGAATCGCAAATATCGCAATGATCTGAAATTTTTTCTTTGCTATAATGCACAGCACACATGGGACATTTATACAAAATTGTAGGCTGAACTTCTGCAAGTACTTTTATTATTACAAAATATTCGGAATACTGATGTTGTTTTTGATGAATCTTGGCATCTTTATCTTTGAAAAGTCGGTGACAATTTGTACATTCCCAATTTGTTTCAAAACATAAATGTTCCAAATGTTTGAAAGCGGCGTCAGAAGTCAAAAAATTAATATTGCATTCCGAACATTTAAAAAGTATAATTTTTGAAACCAAAATTTGAATATTATTATAAATAGGCTTCTCATGATGTAGGCTCTTAGAATTTTGTACAAATGTGGTAAAATGTTCATGTTTGGGATTGAAATCTACAATGCAAGCTTTAGATAAAAGTAAATTATTACTATTGACTGGTTTCAGCATTTCAATTTTATGGCTTTTCCGCAAATGGGTATTGTATGACAATATATCATCAAGTTTCAAATCACAAAACTTACACATGGGATTAAACAATGACTTATCTATTTGCATGTTTTTCAATGCTTTATGTTTAACCATAGCATGGTTTTTACAAAACATTTCTTCATTGAAATAGTAAGAGCAAATTGGACAACTATAGATGCTCTTCGATTCATTTACTTTATTTTCCATCACTAAATCTGAACTCACAAGTACGTTTTTTTGTAATATTTCTTTATTTTTATCTTTTGATTTTTCTACTTGTGTTATTTCTCTCTTTTCTGTAGTTTCTGTTGGAATCTGCGCTTTCTTAGCATAAAGAATAGTATATAAATGATCAATAAGGTCCTGTTGATTTGGAAACAGCTCATCACAGTGAAAACAAGCTTCACGATAGACATAGTTTGTTTGAAGATCAAATGAATGCTCCACAGCATCATCTTCTATAATCTGCGTTGTAGCGTATTTATTGTATCTTTGATCTATTTTATGAATATTCCTTTCATGTCTTCTTAAACTACATTTGGCACTATATTCTCCCTGGCATAGGCTACATTTGTAACTTTTTTTGTACGTAGGGTTTAAAGGATAATTTTGTTTAGAGTTACACTCCAAAATTGTATGAACACTTGATTTATGATCATTTAGAGACCCCTTATTGGGAAACAGTATTAAACATTTGTCACAAAATCTTTTTGTTCTTATTAGATAAGGTCTTATATTTTGTAACATAACTTTCAGGTCAGATGTCAAATTCTTTATTTCTTTGCTTGGTTTTGATCCAAGAATAATTTTTCTATGAAAAGAACAGGCAAAGTGTGACTGTGTCGTATCTGAGACATTTATGTTATCAGTAAACTGAATTTTATTGATTAAAATATTTTTATCCATTTTAATATTTTTATCAGTTTCCTTTGAATTTGTTACTTTTTCTGGAAAACCTGGAAGTGGCAAAATATTAGGAAAAATAATCAATATTTAAAATTTTCAGATAATATAAGTACCCACCAATATACTGCAAACGATATAACAATTTATATACTTGCGTATAGCAAATAGCAATACTGCAAGTTCCTATATGATAAGGTGGATAAATTCAAATAATTGAAACTAGGTAATGCCACATGATAACAAGTATCTACTACTTAATTTGAAAAGTTACGATTACAACCGATTGCTGTTTGCACTGCATCTTTTTCAGCCCGCACTTTAAAGCACATAAAATCCACTCACTCAATGTCACTCGCGCTAGCAATATGTATCTCATTTATCAAAATCGGTTGAGCCGTTGAATAGTTACGTGTGGACTCAGGAACGGACATGCATACATCACAGGCCAAAAAGACAACACTCCTTTTGGGCTTCGCCGCAGATGCATAAAAAGTACATGCCCGTCCCCATAGGCCATAATGCAAGCTATAATTTATGTACCCAATTTCGTCAAAATCGTCAAACGTATGGGCCGTGAAAAGTTGGCAGGCAAACAGACACATATATTATACAATAATATTATATATTAGTATTGATACCTTCATCAACATCCATAATTTCTTGTTTTAGAACAGATAAATCGGGAAATATTCGTTGTATAATTGGATTTTGTAAGAGATCATGCTCCTCTATATCTATGTCTTCAGCCATTTTACAGCTGTGAACAAACAAATTCAAGCAAGTTATTGTACAATAGAATAACTACTAGATGATACTTGTGACTTCATCCACGTGGATATGACTTTTTTATAAATCGATGGGAAACGCTGATATACCGGTATAAAAATTACTTAGTCTATGTGTCAATTCAGGGTGAGCTATCTCCATTCCAAATTCAGCCAAACCTGTTCAGTCATTGTAGCAAGAAGAAGTAACAAACATCCAAACTTTACCATTTATAATAATTATTAGGATTAAATATATAAAGTATGTACTATACTACATACTAGAATATCAAGTAGGTATTACTATTATTTTCTTTCATTGATATAGAATTCCTTAAAATAAACTTTCCAGATGGGAGGTTTTGCAGGTGTCAAGTACATAAGAGCTGAAACGTTGTAAGATTGGCTAGCGATACGACGGTCGGTTCAATAAAAATAAATTAGCCTTCCATCGGTCGGTCGGCTAGACACTTCCAAGTTCCATTATAGTACCTTCCCAGTATACCTGGCTGCCACTTAGCAGTAAAAAACAAAACAAAGAATAGAGATACTTAATATGAAACTTTGAATACACCTTGGACGCAAAACGCACGACTAAAAGTAATAGCGCTCTACTAATGTGATCCACACGCGGTATAATGTATTTATGCATATAATAATATCATCTTTCATCGACTACAAAGATTTTGAGGGTAGTTATCGCTCAAATTTTTATTGGACGTTCTGAAAGACTGATCTTTATTTGAATAGAACGTGTGTGAGATAATCATACATACCTTTTATGATGCGCTGTATACTTTTTACTGAAACTTCCCCGAAATTATGAATTACGATGAAATACGATGTTTCTGATATTTTTTATCAAGATAATAATATTACAATAATTGTATGTTGTGTTGATGTTGTATGCACAAAGAGTATATATATATAATAATCACGTTTTAGTTGTAAGCACACGCTTGACATCTTGACATTGACTTGACAGACATTGTACTGGCCACAGATTAGTTATAGTGGTTAGAAATGGGTTTGAAGAAGAAAAAAAATATATAGTGGTCGTAGATATAATAATAGGTAGATATAAGTACTGTGTAACCGCGTATGAGATAGCGATAGCACGACGTAACGATGAATAACACGACAATTATTACCATTTTCAATAGTCAATATTTGTATTAACCGATCAACAATATTTGTATTAAACGTTTTTTATGTGAAAACAAGTAAATAACTCATGAGAAATACAATTACGCCCCGAATTCTCAAAGTTTGTTTTGCAACTTCTTGTATGTATTCTTGAAAAAAACCAGTTACACGATAAGGGCCAAAAAATAAGTTAGCTGCGTCTCTGTTTATCACTATGGAGATAACATGGACCATGTTATCTCCATAGAGAAGGTTATCTCACTAGCCTAGCCCTAACCTTGTACACCTGTAACTCTGCAACGCAACAAACAGCAAACAACAAGCTGTGGCAAGCGTGTGCGGTGTGGACGGGTGTTTATAACACTGACTACATTGGTGTACCTACGAATGCTTGCCAACGCTAGGTAGCGCTTGTCCTGCAACATAACATTAGAATAAGATCCTGTATTGTGTTTTTTCAATGTTTACTTTGTGTTGTGTGCAATAAAGTGTCAATAAATAAATAAATAAATAACATTTAACAAGTTTGTCAGTGACAGTCGACAGAGTAGTTAGTCTTCTGATTCCGTGCATTCTGTGGACTACCCTGTGCATCTGTATATATATGCTAGGGGATAAAAAAAAGCTTAGCTGCGTCTCTGTTTATCACATTAATAACTTTATCCGTGCTTTCTTTATAGTGCGAATGAGAAAGCAAACGTTCCTGCATCTACCTTTATTACTCTATCTACGGTCTACCTAAACAACCCCCCCCCCCTGCTCAAAAAGGCTAGAGTCCAGAGCCGTAAAACCAGTAAAAAAACTACCCCCCCCCCCCCTTCACCGCACAGCTGATCAAATGTCAACTGTCTAATTGTCAAGAAAATGGAGTTATGGAGTTTTGTTACGCCTAAAATGAAATGATAGATAAAAGTTTCAATATGAAATCAAATAAAATGCACTTTTGCTACTGCCAGGGTTAGAATGGATAATACGACTCCATTTCAACCTTGGACAGCTGACGATAATTCTAAAAATGTTAAATCTGAAAGAGAATTAGTGGATGACGCGAAACTTCATCGGGAAAATGTCAATCATCCAAAACATAGGCAAACTGCGTCTTACGATAAAGAAATCGTCGATGCTCCAAGTGTTGTTCCTGGACCTTCGAGTGCCCCGGGTTCCGGTGCCAATCCCGTCGGTGGAAAAGAGCCCAAGATGGACTCAGGCAAAGTAGCTTCTATGCAACAAATTGTTGAGAACACTCTGAGGTACTTACTACTTACAAAGTAAATGTTTAAATCCTAATCGTATTGGTGCATTCATATCACTTTCTTTTATATCTGTGTGATTCATTAATGCTAAATACATCATTTAGTGGTAAAAAAGTTAAGATGTAACTACATTAAACAAGGACCTATTGAACATGGTTCTCATTTTATTTTATAGATTCTCAAATAAATTATGTTTATCCATAAACTGAATCCTCATAATAATGTACTCAAATTCAAGCCGAGCATCACAATGTGCACAGTTGTTATATCTACAGACTTCAAACATTGCTGTAGTGAGTGAGAATGTTACAAGGCAAATGTTCCTCTGATCAGTACTGCACCATTGTAATGTACCACCCTGGTGCAGTGGTAAGCACTGTGGTCTTATTAGGGGGAGGGCCCGGGTTCGATTCCTGGCAGGGGTTTGGAGTTTTATAATTTCTAAAATTTCTGGTCTGGTGAGAGGCTATGGCTAGTTATCATCCTACCGACAAAGCCGCCAAGCGATTTAGCATTCCCGTATGATGCTGTGTAAAACCAAAGGGGTGTGGGTTTCACTGCCATACCCCTTCCAGGTTAGCCAGCTTCCATCCTAGACTGCATCATCTCTTACCACCAGGTGAGATTGCAGTCACGGGCTAACTTGTAACTGAATGAAATAAAAAGGTCAAGATTTAATTCATAATTATTACATTGCATGTAAATGTTATGGTATGTTGAATCTGGACAACCTGCATCAATGATTATTATAATCGCAATTTTTGTGATTGGCTGAATTTAAATTTATGGTATTCTTGTTGCAACAATACATTGTGGCAAATAGTGAGCGTGATGATTGCGATCAACACACTGTAGCTGTAATTTTACCATAATCGAGCACCTGGTCAGTAAGCACCCATAAAAATGTAACATTTTGTTTAATTTAAGAATAATTTTATCTTCATCGAACTATATAGCTCTATTACAGCAATAAATTATGCTCTTGTAGCTTCTCTAAAAAATTGTGAACAAATAATACTAAGTAAAAGGTGGAAACCAAAAATAAAAAGATATATTTTTTTCTAGCTCTCATGAGAAAATTTTATCATAAATTTCAGCCAAGAAGGACGACAAAGAGTATCACAAATTCTAGAGGCAGTGGAGGCTCTAAGTGGAGCAGAGAGACTGTTATTGTATCTCCGACTACCAACCGGTGTACCTCCTCATGATCCTCTCAAGCAGCCTATTAATCCATTAGGTTCCAGGTACTTGATTTAATAAACCAATATTTTTAAATTAATGATAAAAAATGAAACAAAAAGAATAAATTAAAGTAATTATTATATCTAATCAAATAGAATAACTTTTGCCAGTGTCCTGACTGAAAGTTGATTAAAATATGTTCTAATTTATGTTTTTATTTATTATATGATATATATATAATTATACAATTATACCTACAAAAATGTGTTTTCTTCTAGAGCTGAACTTCAACAAACTGTAACATGGATACAAACACATTTAGAAGTAGACCCAGACGTTTCATTGCCCAAGCAAGATGTTTATGATGAATACATGTAAGTAATAATTATCCTAGAATTAACTTACCTAATTAAAAAAATTAAAAGCTGGACAAACACGCAATGGCAACGTCATACCATGAAATAGGATGCCACGGAACCACACGGAACGCACGCATACGCGTGTGCGACTTGTAGTTAAAAATTCGGTATGTACCTACTATGTAGCACGTCACTGGAAAGTGCGAAGATAAGTGTAAACTCCTATTAGGCATATTTCCTGGCATTACAACTTTTAAGTTACCGTCGTCCATCATACGTTGTACATACCAAGTCTTAGCAATGACCGGAGCTTGCTACCATCAAAAGTGGTTCAAAATTTTATTTAATATGTAAATAAATAACGGCTATGACTACTCGTGGATTTAGTTTTTTTAAGCAACACTTTGATTTTCCGAGATGAAAAGTAGCTTCCATTATCTGGTAAAACTATATACATATATATAGATTTTGCAAAATCTATATTATAAATACTAGCTGCCCCGGCGAACTTCGTACCGCCTAACAGTCGATTCAATTTTTTAATTTTTTCTCTCCGTAAGAACCATCCTCGTACTTCAAGGAATATTATAAAAAAGAATTAGCTAAATTGGTTCAGCTGTTCTCGAGATTTGCGATCAGCAACACATTTAGCAATTCATTTTTATATATAGAGATTAATAAAATTGTAACAGTTAGGTAAATGTACTTAATTATTATGTTGTATAGAACAGTACATTATGATTGATATTAAATATCGCATGCACCATTATCAAGAATATTATCTGCCCCTTCTTTTGATTAGACACATTATAATACCTATACTCCGCGATAGGCTGAGATGGCAATCGGGATATACCGGGTTAGCGGGGGCCTGTGCATGCCCTTCCCGATTTCCATTTCAACCTTTCACATACTATAGGTTATTTGCTGTAAAGTATAACGGATCGGGAAATTAGCTGGCCCCAACAGTCGCGCCAACGTTGGGAGTTGGCCGCTCTGTGTCGGGTTTTAAAGGAATCTGCGCCGAACGATCGCGATCTATCGACACGTTGCCGCCAACATCAGTCTGGTTGCAATGCACATCGAGTGCGTACGTCCACCATCTTCTTTGACGTGGCTTTTTAAAAAAATCATTTAACAAATACAAATTATATGCACCTAGTACTCTAAAAGCGCATAGACCAATTACGGTTTCCTTATCGGACATCGGACAGAAATGTATTAATAGCCAACATGTCTAGTGTAATGATGCCTTACGAAAATAACCGATCAACGTTGGCACGAGCGTTGGCATCAACGTGTGGAGCCGGCCTAATACTGATGGTCGATATCCGGTAGTAAAAGACAGTTGGCATAGATCTATCGGTCATCACAGTTTGATGAGTAAGTATTTCACATCAAAGTTCAAATACTTATCTTTAGAATGACTCGAAAAAACGTTAAACTTGTTACGTAATGTTGGAGTAAGTAGGTATCTTTGTATTATGTCGTTTTTATCAGCGGGTATACGATTGATTGTATCTCGTTTAACCCAATGTCATCACGCCGCCTTTATCATCATTTTTATGTCACTTATTAAGGTCTAAGGAGTATTTATAGGTCTATGGAGCTAAGTTTTCGACGGTATTATGAAAATCAATCATCTGTTATCCTCATTATTAATAACTAGCTGACGCCCGCGACTTCGTCCGCGTGGAATTTGGTTTTTTGAAAGTCCCGTGGGAACTGTTTGATTTTCTGGGGTAAAAAGTAGCCTATGTCGCTCTCCAGCAGCGGGGTGATTCTCTCACTCAGTTTCTAACACTGAATGATAGCCACTGAGCCCATTTTTTAATCCCTTGAAGGTTTTCTACGAAAAAATATTTTAATATCGCCCAATGAAGCAGCAATGTAGAACCAACCAACCTTGGTGGCTATCATTTAGTGTTAGACACTGAGTTAGCGAATCACCTAGCAGGTCTTTATCTATATCCATGCAAAAATCACGTCAATCAGTTGCACCGTTGCGACGTGATTGAAGGATAAACCAACAAACAAACAGACTTTCGCATTTATAATAAGGGTACTAATTATTAGTTAGCTTTTGCTTGCGCCTTCGTCTGCTTGATATAGTTGATATAGTTTTATAAACTATAGTCACAGTTCACGACAGTTAGGGAACTTCTAACAAACGTCGAGGCTTCGACGTCACTGGCAGGTGTTAGTACATTTGACGCAGATAGCCCTAATGTAGTCCTATTTTTCTATGATTATACGTCAAAATAGCTAACATTTGTCATATCGTCGATTGAAGATCAAACCGAGAGTTCCCTCACTCTAGTTCACTCTGCTATAGTGGGTAATCGGGAAAAGTGTAGTTAGGTAAATAGCATTAAAAGAATTGCCTGAATCGTACCATTAGTTCCGGAATATCATACCCCTATATACAAACTCACAAACCAACAAATTTTACCTCTTTATCATATTATTGAAGTACGAAGTCACGGCCAAAAGCTAGTACAGCTTTTGTCCGTGACTTCGTACGCGATACATATTATAATAATTTATAGCCCAAAGCAGATCGGATTAGTTCCGGAGGTTTACCTCCTACATCCAAACTTACAAACTTAATCTCTTTATAATATTAGTGTAGATTATTTAAAATTAAATAATAGGTAAATAAATATAGCAGTAGGTAAAAAGATTATCTAGACGTAATGACGGAAATAGATTTAGTCACAGTTTTTCTTATGTTCTTAATATTGTAATTTAATGTTTGTTTTAAGTTTCTTCTTATTGTCTCAATCACCTTACCTAAAATGCCTACTTTTTCGTATTATTAATTCGAGTGTGTATTTTTTATTTGTAATCCGTAGAAAATGACTTTTCACGCGCCTTTGTAACTCTATGGTTCGACTGTTATTTCAAAAATACGATTCACTTTAATAAGGACTAAAATCGTACTTTTGACTTGACAGCTGAAAGCTTAAAAGAAAAAACTGACTGACTGATCTATCAACGCACAGCTCAAACTACTGGACGGATCGGGCTGAAATTTGGCATGCAGATAGCTATTATGACGTAGACATCTCCTAAGGATTTTTGAAAATTCAATCCCTAAAGGGGTAAAATAGGGGTTTGGACATCAATATAAATGACAAGATATGCCTAAGCGAACAAAATTTTCCACGGTTTTGGAACCAAATAAATCAGCGCCACCTCTTAGATACTAATGAACGACCCGTTTGAAATCCAGACATCACTGAGGTTGCATTGGTGCTAATAGCACCACTGAATCGGTGCCATTTTGTTTGTTCAATAGCCCTGTCCATACGAAAAGTCAATGGGTTTGAAATTTCTGTAAGAAGTTGCGGGAATAAGATAGTTCGAAACAAAGTTAAAATGGCGCGTGATAACTCATTGTTTACGCATTATACCTTGTTACTTTACACCGTAACTGCACCGATTTCAACTAAAGGCACAAAGAAGTTTTGTAAAGTATTCGTCGTCGAGTGGAGTCTACGATACTTTTGTAAAAATTAACAAACAGTCATGTTTGTTAATTTTTAAAATAAAGACTTGGTATTTTCTTTAAAATCTACTCCACGGATGGCTCTTAATAGTTAAAGTTTAATCGCCTAACTGACCGCTACTAAAATCAGACCAGTATAATTTGTTCTTACCTAAGTTTTAAGATCAAATTTTAGGCAATAAAGATACCTAGCATAATAATATGTTGTGTATTTTAGTCATCATTAAATTGCAGAGTACTAGGTAGGTAGGTAGTATTTTTAAATGTTCTAAACTTCTTCTATACTAATATTATAAATGCGCAAGTGTGGTTGTTTGTTTGTCCTTCCTTCACGCCCTAAGTAAGCAACCCATCGACTTGATTTTTGGCATAGAGTTTAAAGGACGGAGAGTAACATAATATGAGGTATAAAAATTATTTTATCCCGGAAAATCAAAGAGTTCCCACGGGATTTTTAAAAACCTAAATCCACGCGGATGAAGTCGCGGGCATCAGCTAGTAACAGAATAAAACTGCTTAGATGTTTTTCGTTTTATCAACCGATTTAAATTATAAATTCGAAGCGCTAAACAAAGACAATTAAGGACTTATCGTAATAGTCACGTTTATTGCACCAAACATGCCTGTTGCAGCTGTACAATGTACTTAAATTGGACTTGCTATTGTTTTTCCGTAAACCGATAGAAGTCCACTGCTGGACATACGTCTGTGTGGGCTTCCACAGTCCACACGCCACGGTCTTGCGCCGCCTGAATCCAGCGTTTCCGTGCAACACGATTAACGCCGCCTGTCCATTTAGTGAGGGGATCTACCGAATGCCAAATTAGTAAAGCTATTTTTTATAATCTTTTTTTCCAGAGCTCATTGTATGAGCAGTAATATGAAACCTTTGTCAACCGCCGACTTCGGCAAAGTCATGAAGCAGGTGTATCCCAGTGTACGCCCGCGGCGCCTTGGAACGAGGGGCAACTCTAGGTAACATGCTCTAATTTTTTTTTAATATTAAAGTGACGAAACAAACAATGCGGGTACCTACTTACCTTGTACACAACAGAATTAGCCACAGACCACAGTATCTCTCTTATTGAAAATGGACTTATGAGTAGACTAGACAATCTAGTAGGAGTGCCTACATAATGTATCATATCTTTACAAAATGGACAGGTTCAAAAGTAATTATATTTATCACTAGCTGACCCAGCGAACTTCGTTCCGCCTAACAGTCGATTCAATTTTTTTAATTTTTTAAAAAAAATATCAATTCACTATCAGAAATTCTAAAATCCCCACGATTTAGGACTTCAGTACTTTGCAGCATCAGGATTGATGAGTTAGGATCCGGAGTTCAATGATGTAGCCTTGCTTGGTACCTAAAATAATTTTGCATCATCCGCAGTTCCTGAAACATTATAGTTTAGGAGTGCTGTACCCTACATCATCAGGGTTGAGGAGTTGGGACTTGAAGTCTGAGAATAAAGTCGTTGCTTGGTACCTACAATATGAATTCACTATGAACACTTCCTGAATCTTGATAACTCAGGCGGGTAGTAACCCTGCAGCATCAGGATTAAGGAGTTGAATCCAGAATTTTGTATGTGACCACCACGAAAACTTTTTTTGTTGATTTAAAAAAAATTTTGCAAATCGGTCCAGAAATCTCGAAATAATCGATGTAGAAAAAAGAACCACCTCCTTTTTGACAGTCGGTTAAAAGCCGATGACCTTGAAATATTTACGGATTTTTTTAAATATCCCCTTTCTAACAAAAAAAGAATGAATGAAATCGGACTACGCGTTAATGAATTACAACTCAGTATACATTTTAATTTTCATCCCCTCTCCTACGGGAACCATGCTGAATTTCGGGATAAAAAGTATCCTATATTCTTCCTCATAGTATGACCTCAAATCGTACCAAGTTTCATTGGAATCCATTCAGTAGTTTCAGCGTGATGCGCGGCCGTGATACAGACAGACAGACAGACAGACAGACAAAAATGAAAACAATTACAGATTTGGGTTCAGTGTCGATTATAGAGTGCCCTCGAAAAAAAATTTTCAAAATATCTTCAATGTACAGAATTTGACCTGTTACAGTTTTTTTATTTTTTTTAAAAAAATATCAATTCACTATCAGAAATTCTAAAATCCCCACGATTTAGGACTTCAGTACTTTGCAGCATCAGGATTGAGGAGTTAGGATCCGGAGTTCAATGATGTAGCCTTGCTTGGTACCTAAAATAATTTTGCATCATCCGCAGTTCCTGAAACATTATAGTTTAGGAGTGCTGTACCCTACATCATCAGGGTTGAGGAGTTGGGACTTGAAGTCTGAGAATAAAGTCGTTGCTTGGTACCTACAATATGAATTCACTATGAACACTTCCTGAATCTTGATAACTCAGGCGGGCAGTAACCCTGCAGCATCAGGATTAAGGAGTTGAATCCAGAATTTTGTATGTGACCACCACGAAAACTTTTTTTGTTGATTTTAAAAAAAAAATTGCAAATCGGTCCAGAAACCTCGAAAAAATCGATGTAGAAAAAAGAACCACCTCCTTTTTGACAGTCGGTTAAAAACCGATGACCTTGAAATATTTACGGAACAATCTTTAAAATATCCCTTTCTAACAAAAAAAGAATGAATGAAATCGGACTACGCGTTAATGAATTACAACTCAGTATACATTTTAACTTTCATCCCCTCTCCTACGGGAACCATGCTGAATTTCGGGATAAAAAGTATTCTATATTCTTCCTCATAGTATGACCTCAAATCGTACCAAGTTTCATTGGAATCCATTCAGTAGTTTCAGCGTGATGCGCGGCCGTGATACAGACAGACAGACAGACAGACAAAAATGAAAAAAATTACAGTTTTGGGTTCAGTATCGATTATAGAGTGCCCTCGAAAAAAAAATTTCAAAATATCTTCAATGTACAGAATTTGACCTGTTACAGTTTTATTATAAGTATTGATGTACAGAATTTGACCTGTTACAGTTTTATTATAAGTATTGATTTTTCTCACTGGACTTTGTGAGGAGGATAGCTACTTGTAGAGTGTATAGACCTGTCAATTTGATAAAGATGCAATTTTTTAATAAATCGTAAAGAAGTCTGGTTTTACATTATCAGCAAATATTACTAATAATAGTTTGTTATACAGGTATTGCTATGCAGGCCTACGTAAAAAGATTAAACTTGAAGTACCACACTTACCTGATTTGGGTGAAAGTTCTAAGGTAACAAATAATACATTTTTTCTAACAAGTACATACTGAAATATTGAAGTGAAAAATTTATTTGCTTATAAATATGATTAAAATAACGAATTTGTTAGCTTATTAATATATGTTTTATTTTCAGGAACCTACTGTAATGAAAGAAAGTGAAAGAATTGTTTGTGAGTGGGCTGAAAGTAAATTCGGTAAGTGTATACTTACTTACTTTTCGCATTTACCGCCCGGCCCAGCTCTTCTGTAAACCGAATTAACAAGCTTCAAGTTTTTACACTGAGCGAATTCCGTGTGGCATCCTGCCTCTCGATCACGGTAAAATGACAGCTGCAGTGTTATGATAGCAATTACCTCTAATTGGCCGACACATGTTCACTATTGGCTAAAATGCATTGTTGCAAGAATACCATACATTCAACCAATCACAACAATTGCGGTTGTAATAATGATTGATGCAGGTTTTTCGGATTCGACCTACAGATCCGCTACTTGTTAGAAAGAGTAGTTGTAACTTGTAGCTCCACGTGGTCTTGTATGCCCCTAATGTTGATAAACTTCGTGCATTTTATTAATGCTTTTTATTTTGCAGGTATAAAGTTTGTGAACATAACGGAGCTATCGAGACACCTGGTATCCCCCCTCGGCCCCGCCGGCGCGTCGCCGCCGCATGTCTCTCACGGTAAATATTACCCGTCTAGGCTAGTCTAGGTTGAAAGAATTTTAATTTCATTTTTTCTTGGTGAATTTATTAATGATAATACCAAATTTTACACTAGACTCGCTAGTCGCTGTCACCTGAACGGATACTAGGGTAAAGAAAAGACGATTACTTTCCAAACTGCGCCACACACCATATCTTACCTAGAATAATAAATACTATAGAACGCTGATGAAGTTACTTTTGTATGAAAACCGCGCGAGCCACCTCGCACACTATCTTAAAGAATAGCGTATTCAGCACACAGCCATCGCGACTCTACTATTGGTCAAAAAATTACAAGCAAAAATCGTCTGTATCTTCTTAACGGTAGGGTTGATTTTGAAGTACCATTCAAGTATTGTATTGCCAGCTATGATAAAAATTTGCACAATAAATATTTTCAGTTCTTAATATCATGTTCCAAGCGTTGATAATTATTGTGCTTATTGTGCAAACATCTGAAAAACATGTTTCACTATATAAAGTACATGTCGCTCGGAGTTATCACTTTAAAAATAATTAATTAAATTATTGTGAAAATTTTTGTACGTCACTGGCAATACACAAGCCACTGACAAATAGTGATGTGTAACAATTGGAAGTCGATATCGATAATAATTATCAATACGTCATAATTATTGGCTATCTTAAAGGGCAGTTAAAGATGGTATGGCATTGTTTAAATTTATTTACATACATGACGATTTCTAACAGACTTTCGAAAAAAAGGTTCTCAACTCGACTTATATGTATGTTAAATATCAGTATGTACCTACCTAAGTTACCAATCTTCTCACTTCAGCCGAGATCCTGTTCTTACGATTTCAAAATCAATAATGGTACCGGAAATGTCTATAATTCAGTCATTCTGTAGAATACCTAGTCAATCCATGATATACCTGTCTTGTTTTGGCAAAGTATAAAATATGCAATCTATTGTTGTCCATCATCATCATGATCAATCCATCGCCGGCTCACTGCAGAGCATGGGTCTCTTCTCAGAGTGAGAAGGGTTTGGTCGTAGTCTACCACGCTGGCCATGTGCGGATTGATAGAATTTATATAAGTATATTGATAGACTAGATAATAAATAGATCAGTCTGTCAGTCAGGCCAGAGGAAGTCTTATTATATAAATAGATCTACTATTGTTGTATTACTACCTACTATAAATTATGCTATAGTACTTAAACTTTTTTATAACAATAGGTACCACAAGATGTTTAGCCTTTAATAACAAAAATACACTATCGATAAAATTATCGACACACGCAAGCCCAAAATTAAGAGCGTTGACGCGTGGGACCACTTCGCAAGTTCTTTGTTTGTTTGAAAATGCAGGAAATTTTTGTATGAATTTGTTTTGTTTGCTGGCCATCTTTTTTCCCCGACCGCAGCGATAATCCTTGAAGATATCTTAGTACTTACTTAGTAGAGACTTAGTGTATATCCCCTTATAGCAATAGCTTCTGCCTACAATCTGCCTACAAGAATAGGAACACAGACGGTATTAAAAGCCTTGGTGAGATCAATAATCACGCCTACTACTTTGTTCTTATCTTCTATACGATTAACAATTTGATCAGTCAGAATGTTGATGGCATCTTCTGTAGACTTTCCCTTCCGGAAACCAAACTGATTCTCAGATAATAATATGTTATGTCTATTCAAGAAGCTGGCTGGCTGGTTGTTCAGAATTTTCTAGATGACATTTGAAAGCATTGTTAGCACTGAGATAGGTCTATAATTTGTAATTAAGGTACTCTAATAAATTTTGTACAATTGTGACTTTAAGGATTTTTTTTCTGAAAGAAAACCTTCAAGCTCTGTGCACATGCCAAGTGTCAAAAAAGAGTTCCATACAAAAATGTTCTAGGGAGCCTTATGAAAATTAAAAATAAATTTGTATGGATGTGAAGTTTTTTTTCACTGGTTCACAAATCACCAGTGACCCAAGTTGTCGAACATTTTTTGTTTCGTAACCGTCTGTCTGATAGTTTTCAAGAGCCTTAAAAGTATCCTAGTCAGTTATTCACGTCTGGCTATCTTTATAATCTTGTTGCCCTAGAGTTTTCACTTTTACGCACACGGAAAGTTTACTCTGCTTGACCACGATACGTGATCATCATTAGCTATGATTGGAAGACTTGAAATTGGCACAATACAATTTCGTAGCTGGGCCAATTTCAAAAGTAGCCTGTGATTTAATAGGATTTACTAAAAGACCATGCATAACAGTTCTTTTTTGTTTTGATATTTCTAGGTCATCTGTAATCAGTCATTGGTATTTTTATGAGTGTGTCAAGAGTTGGGAGAAGGTCATTCCATCGAAAAACTCTTCTCATAAGGCTTTCGGTGGCTTTAGTGCCCACAAGACAGTTCTTATATTCTTCTAAGTGACACTGTAAGACTATTCGTATGGACGTATTCGTATGGATAGCTTGGCCTTATGTTTCTTAGCATTGCTATGTCTATCTTCTCTTATTGTAGGCATTACGAGATACTCGTGTGTTTCCGATGTTTCCGTGTGAAAGACTGAGTTTTGATATCACTGTAGTTTTTGTATGTTAGAAATAAATGTCTTTGTTAGAAATAACCAGAGAATGTGTTTATTATATGTGTTTTTCGTGGTTATATGTTAACTAAAGACGCTCAAAATCGTATAATTTAGTAAACGTCTTCCGCAAGAATAAGGATTTGATAGGATTATTATTTTTCAATAAAATTAATAATTCATTAGCAATAGATCTTTAAAAAAGGCTTGTTCTTAAATATTTCAACCTTTTTATTCGTTATTACTCCTAATATCTGTAGCACTTCGCACATGAATAATTCCTAAAAAAATCGGTAATTGTGTTGAACGCTCTTAACATTGTCAACCGATATAATTTTTCGAGATTATGCCTCGATCTACAAATATTTTAGTAGATTTTTATCTTATGGACGAAAGAAATTCCTTTATTTACCCGGACTCACAGTTTTATTTCGCATACGACTTATAATTATAGTAAAACTCGGCATCTTTTCGAGTTTAGTACGGCAGCTCTAATCACGGTGACAATTGGGCAAAAATGGTCCATAGTAATGTGCTCAAAAGACTTTGATATGAGCGTTTGCTCATATCCGCGGCTCGCCTGCCCCGCCCACATGCTTCATCAAGTAGAGGGGGATTCCAACATCAATGATATCTTATGACTAAGAGCTGGTTATCCTGGTTAGAGCTGGGTAAGGTGAAACGTTCTCAGCCTGACACAGAGATTTTTTTTTATTTTTTATTATGGAACACAAACAGCTTTTACATTTTTACTTAGCTACTTATTTCTAGTTTGTACATATGCCTATTAAGTGTTCACTCATTTACATTATATCTATTTAATTTTGTGCGGGAGTTAGTTAGGTTAGTAATTACATTAAATTAAATTATAATAAGTTAGTTTGTTATGAAGTGGTTACAAATAAAGTATATAATTCTAATCGTGCTAAACCTACATATAATTATTTAAACTTTTTTATTTCAGCTAAAAATTTACCAAATATGTGTTGAAAATGATCCAATTGTACATATTTCTTATTGTATATATCGCATGTCCTCACTAAAAATCTATTATGGCCATAGTTTGTGTTAATATGTGGAAGACTAAAGGTTTTTACATTCCGTCTGGACAATCGCGGTACAGAGTACATTATTTTACTTAGTAAATAAGGGGAGTCAATAAGACCATTTACAATTTTATACAAGAAGATTTGATCCTTGTGTTCCCTCCTGAGCTCTAAAGAGATTAATTCAGTGATACTAAAGGAATTAAATCTCTTACTTAAACATTTTAAAAATTTAAAATGTTTAAGCTATCTTTATAATCTTGTTGCCCTAGAGTTTTCACTTTTACGCACACGGAAAGTTTACTCTGCTTGACCACGATACGTGATCATCATTAGCTATGATTGGAAGACTTGAAATTGGCACAATACAATTTCGTAGCTGGGCCAATAGGCTACTTGACAGTTTTTTTAAGTTGGTCTTAAATGGTTAATATTTGTCCTATTATATCAAAAAAATTAACACTATATTTTTTTGCGCCCTAAAAACCGTAAAACTTTAATTTAAAAAAATATTTTTCTTAGACAGGTGAAAACACTGTCGGCCATGTTTGGCCGATAGATTATCTGTGCTCTGACGTCATGCATTTGTAAACAACAGTATAACCACAGGGTTATATTTGTAAACAACAGTATAACCACAGGGTTATACTGTTGTTTACAAATGCATGACGTCAGAGCACAGATAATCTATCGGCCAAACATGGCCGACAGTGTTTTCACCTGTCTAAGAAAAATATTTTTTTAAATTAAAGTTTTACGGTTTTTAGGGCGCAAAAAAATATAGTGTTAATTTTTTTGATATAATAGGACAAATATTAACCATTTAAGACCAACTTAAAAAAATTGTCAAGTAGCCTATTTCAAAAGTAGCCTGTGATTTAATAGGATTTACTAAAAGACCATGCATAACAGTTCTTTTTTGTTTTGATATTTCTAGGTCATCTGTAATCAGTCATTGGTATTTTTATGAGTGTGTCAAGAGTCGGGAGAAGGTCATTCCATCGAAAAACTCTTCTCATAAGGCTTTCGGTGGCTTTAGTGCCCACAAGACAGTTCTTATATTCTTCTAAGTGACACTGTAAGACTATTCGTATGGACGTATTCGTATGGATAGCTTGGCCTTATGTTTCTTAGCATTGCTATGTCTATCTTCTCTTATTGTAGGCATTACGAGATACTCGTGTGTTTCCGATGTTTCCGTGTGAAAGACTGAGTTTTGATATCACTGTAGTTTTTGTATGTTAGAAATAAATGTCTTTGTTAGAAATAACCAGAGAATGTGTTTATTATATGTGTTTTTCGTGGTTATATGTTAACTAAAGACGCTCAAAATCGTATAATTTAGTAAACGTCTTCCGCAAGAATAAGGATTTGATAGGATTATTATTTTTCAATAAAATTAATAATTTATTAGCAATAGATCTTTAAAAAAGGCTTGTTCTTAAATATTTCAACCTTTTTATTCGTTATTACTCCTAATATCTGTAGCACTTCGCACATGAATAATTCCTAAAAAATCGGTAATTGTGTTGAACGCTCTTAACATTGTCAACCGATATAATTTTTCGAGATTATGCCTCGATCTACAAATATTTTAGTAGATTTTTATCTTATGGACGAAAGAAATTCCTTTATTTACCCGGACTCACATTTTTATTTCGCATACGACTTATAATTACAGTAAAACTCGGCATCTTTTCGAGTTTTGTACGGCAGCTCTAATCACGGTGACAATTGGGCAAAAATGGTCCATAGTAATGTGCTCAAAAGACTTTGATATGAGCGTTTGCTCATATCCGCGGCTCGCCTGCCCCGCCCACATGCTTCATCAAGTAGAGGGGGATTCCAACATCAATGATATCTCATGACTAAGAGCTGGTTATCCTGGTTAGAGCTGGGTAAGGTGAAACGTTCTCAGCCTGACACAGAGATTTTTTTTTATTTTTTATTATGGAACACAAACAGCTTTTACATTTTTACTTAGCTACTTATTTCTAGTTTGTACATATGCCTATTAAGTGTTCACTCATTTACATTATATCTATTTAATTTTGTGCGGGAGTTAGTTAGGTTAGTAATTACATTAAATTAAATTATAATAAGTTAGTTTGTTATGAAGTGGTTACAAATAAAGTATATAATTCTAATCGTGCTAAACCTACATATAATTATTTAAACTTTTTTATTTCAGCTAAAAATTTACCAAATATGTGTTGAAAATGATCCAATTGTACATATTTCTTATTGTATATATCGCATGTCCTCACTAAAAATCTATTATGGCCATAGTTTGTGTTAATATGTGGAAGACTAAAGGTTTTTACATTCCGTCTGGACAATCGCGGTACAGAGTACATTATTTTACTTAGTAAATAAGGGGAGTCAATAAGACCATTTACAATTTTATACAAGAAGATTTGATCCTTGTGTTCCCTCCTGAGCTCTAAAGAGATTAATTCAGTGATACTAAAGGAATTAAATCTCTTACTTAAACATTTTAAAAATTTAAAATGTTTAAGTAAGAGATTTAATTCCTTTAGTATCACCAAAGATAATATATTAAAGAAGTACAGATCGCTAACTCTCTATTTAAAATTGTAACTAGTTCAAGACTATTACTAGATGGCGTCACTTGGTTCGTATGAAATATATTTTTTATGGATTTGACGAAATATCATATTTTACTTGTCTGGTTCATCAAATTTATTTATATTTAGTAACAAAATACAAAATTTTCACAACATCACCATCGGAAAAAGTTAATTCTTAATTTTAATTATTGACTCATTGAACTTTACGATATCCATAGCATTTTGCTTTGGATAGCTGAAGTAGTATTTTTTTTTTTTTTTTTTTTTTTTTATTTTTATTAGATATGCCAACGATAAATTGTAACAACATTCACAAATATTAAAAACATGTCACAAACAATTCCAGTCCTACTACAATCATCAATTATAGGCATATACAGTACACAAGTACATAAGTCTCCGATTGTGTTAACAATAAGCTACCTACATTACAAACTTTTAACATTAACCACTAATTAATAAATATAATCTACAGCTAAATTAATAGATACAATTGCTTAATTAATGAAATTAGTTACTCATTGCATAAAAATTAATTAAATTAGATAAGAGTCAGATAACGATAACAATTTAAGGATTAAAGATTACGACAATGGGGCCGATTCTCTAGTACACAATCTCTAAACTAAACTAAATTAACAGGTCTAAATCTAGTGCTTTCCTTTTCCGCAAGCAACATTATGAAAGGGATAGCAATAGATTTAGACGTGATATTTTAGTTTAGTTTAGAGATTGTGTACAAAGGAATTAGCCACAATGTCAGCTCATTCATGGAGTACAATTTTTTCTTAAATTTAATTAGAGAATCGTGGAAGATATCAATGTCAGTGTATGTTAAGTTATTGTAAGAGTTCATTAATCGATTTGAAGGGGCAAATTTTCCTAGATTACTTTTGGAAAAATGGGGCAAGAAAGTTTTATTTACAGGAAGTCTAGGAGGTCGTCGTGGGACATGGATGTTTATCAGGTTCAATAGGTCAGGGGAATCCAGAGTGTTGTGGACAATTTTGTGCAGAGTTATTAAGTCCGACATAAGCCTGCGTTTTTCCAGGGATTGGATTTTAAAGTGTTTCATTCGTATTTCGTAATCGGCGCGATATGGACATGACTTATCTTTGAAGGCCAGGTACCTTGTGAAGGAACGCTGAATTCGCTCTATTCTTGCCGTATGAGTTTTGTAATGCGGATTCCATGCTGGGACTGCATATTCTAAGATACTGCGGGTCAGTGCATTAAATATTTTTATAATGCAATTGGTACTTCTGAGATCGTTGGTATTGCGTTTAATGAAACCCAGCAACTTCCACGCTCGGGTTGTTATGCGGTCAATATGTTCTTTGAGTGTAAGCTTACTATCGATCATGACACCGAGATCACGGATGACTGCAACCTCTTCAAGCTGTTGCTTATGGATAAAATAATGAGTTCTTACAATGTTCTTTTTGCGCGTGAATTTAATGTGTGCGCATTTTGAGACGTTTAGAGTCATTCTATTCTTAGTACACCAGTCCTCAATAGAGTTCAGATCATTTTGTAGTAGGTGACTATCTTCGATAGAGTAGATTTCTCGATAAAGCTTAAGATCATCGGCAAATATAGAGCACTTACTATAGCGTATAATATTGGTTATATCGTTAATAAATAACAAAAACAGTAATGGTCCCAAGTGTGAACCTTGGGGCACTCCGGATGTTGCAGTGAAGGGATCAGAGGTGAAACCCTTCACTACTACCCTCAAGACTCTATTAGCAAGGTAAGATCTAAACCAAGATAGCAAGGGGTCGTGGATCCCGTACCCACATAGTTTTAAAATAAGGATGTTGTGGTCTACTTTATCAAATGCACTGCTGAAATCTGTATATATTGAGTCGACTTGTTGTTTGTTATCCACACACTTGGAAATGTACGAAATATAACCGACCAGATTGGAAACTGTGGACCTGTTTCGACAAAAACCATGTTGGTCAGCTGATATAATGCTCTTCGAATAGTGAGACAGAATTAGTATTACAAAATTCCAGTAGATGGCGTAACAAAATGACTTGTTACTTGAAAATAAAATTATTATTTTGCCTTTGGATTGGTGACGGTTGAATTTGACGGTGTGTTACAATTTTCTGAGTGCTTTTATTTCTTTTCCCTATTTCGTTTGTGAATTGTTTCTGCTATATGGACTCCGAGATTCTGCTAACCCGATTACTTGTGCTTGCTCCTGGATTTTTGATGATGCCAAACTGCTGACCTACGCTTGATAGCGGACCCTTTGATGATTGCCTGTGATTTTGGATTTCGTTTATTATTTGAGTAAAATTTGAGTTGGCTCTAAATAAAATTGAGTTTCATCAGCTGTTCGATAGATGGCACTAAATAAATTCGATAACTCACATTTTAGCTTGCACAATAATGCCATCACACTATAAGGAGTTGACCTACAAGGTACCGGCGACTTAAAGGAGTTTTACGCAAGCTTTAAATGAATGTATGACGTTAGCGATCTTACTTGTATATATTATCTTTGGTATCACGTAGATAGCGTTCCTATCAGCATAAATTTACATTTCCTGCATGGGTGCACGTGTCTTTAGTTCGTATGACAAGTTTCAACTTGTTTTCTCAAGTATTTTGTTTACACGAGCTTTTGCAATAGACCTCTCGCGTGCTTTTCGTTAAAATGGATAAACTTGAATATCGTGCTGTCATAAACCTCTTCGTTTTGGATGGATTAACCTAACCCTAAGGAAATTCATCCAAAGTTAACAAAAGTTTACGGGGACTCTGCTCCTTCCATCACAACCGTTAAAAAGCGGGCAACGTGGTCGCATGTCCCTCGAAGATGATCCACGTGAAGGACGGCCAAAAACCGCCACTACACCAGATACCTTCGAAAAAGTGCATGATATCGTGTTGGACGATAGGCGAGTGACAGTCAGTGGGATAGCTAAGGCTGTGGGGATATCGGAAGAAAGGGTGCGAAACATCTTGCATAAAGAATTAGGGATGCGAAAGCTCTTCGCAAGATTGGTGCCGCTATTGCCAATCAAAACTAAATGCGCAAATGATTTTGGAACAATTCAATAAGGATCCGGCCAATTTTTTGCGGCGATTTGTCACCATGGATGAGACATGTGTCAATGGTGGCAACCCTTTGCCAGACATCTATAAAGTTTAATAAATTATTAACGTTTAAGGGTGTCTGGCGGAGGTTCCCACGACACTAAGTGTCTGGCAATACATGACGTGATTTCTAATACTACTCCGAAGAAAATAAAATAAAATTGGACTTTATAATTTGACGTAAGATTACTTACACACCTTTATTACCTGTTATCTCCCAAAGCCACCATGATCCAAACAAACTTTCCTCCAAGTGTTGGGGACAATACGCAGAGAAACTTTCAGCTTTTATAAAATAAGGTAGGTCTGGCACGCGCTGGCTCTCTTTATAAGCAACCAATCAACATGATTTTTGGCATAGAGATAGTTGAAAGGATGGAGAATAATAAAGGCTACTTTTTATCCCGGTAAATCGAAGAGTTCCCACGGGATTTTTAAAACCTAAATCCACGCAGACGAAGTGCAAGCATCAGCTAGTATATGATAAAGATAACGATATTGTGACAAGATGAAGCAGATCCAACTTGTGTAAAGTATGTTTCCGCCAGTTCCGCAAAACGTTGTAGGAAGAACATTTAAAAATTATATTAATATGATTCAGGTCCACCGGAGGAGACACCTAGCCCTCAATTAATGAAGCAGCAACTGAAACGAAAGTTACAGGTGAGTCATTGAAATTCATTTAGGGCTGATTTTTCAATCGTTAGATAACATTAGTCAGGAATAATGGCAGATTTTTCGTACCAAATCTGTCAGAAGTAAAACTTATTCCTTGATTAGAGATTATAATTTACTAAAGCTCTGGTTTCCTAGGATAGCAGTGCCGTCCTATAGCGGCCGTTAATATACGGACACAAAAAGACGACCGACTTTACGGTGACGATATGTGGAAAGTTCCACAGCCGTTATATATCTACCGTCGCGCATCTTTTTTTAACCGACTAGACTTCAAAAAAAGGCGGAGGTGCTCAACTCGAATGATTTATGTTTTGATACGCGATTACGCTGCTAATTATGAATCGATTTTGATGATTCTTTTTTTGTTTGGTAGGTCATACTACAAAGGTAGTCCCATATAAATGGTCTAATGAATATCTTCGTAGACAGAGGACTCCTCAACGGATAAGAGTAGATTGCTCGCAATCAGTGTAGTGGCTTATTAAACAGCAGGTTTTTAACCAGGCATAGCACATTTTAATACATGGACCCACTAAAAATTGTGCAATAAAAAAAATTAAAAACCGACTCCAATTCTGTTTAACTGGGTTTTTCTGTACTCTTTTCTTTTTATAATATTATAAACAGCTTCATGATTCCGTAAGAAATCTATTAAAATTTGGTCGTCCTCGCTGCTCTAGTTGGAGTTGGAGCTCATTTTGTACGTCGTCCGGTTAAAACAAAACAATATTTTTTAATGGCTTCACCGCACACCAACAAGACAATCGTCATGCAAATGACGGTTGTCACAGCTTTTTGACTTTACAGTGTACATTACCGCTCTCTAGGAAACCGCGCCATTTCGTTTACATATCGACAACGTTCTAGTGACGTCATTTACCGCTGTTTTACGGCCGCTATACAACGGCACCGCTATTCTAGGAAACCAGAGCTTTTTGCCGTATAATTGATATTTTTACTATGTATTCGTAAATATGTTATTTGGAATTCATCCACTCGCCAGACGCAGGGTACACCAGGAAGACCCAAAAAGAACAAGGGGCAAGAGGTTTCTGGAGAATCACCTCCGTCGACGTCGTACGTCGGCCCGCAATTGTCCGTGAAGCACGAGAGTGAGATGTCCGAGCCCGCTTACGCCTATCAGCCGGGCTACGGGCCCGTGTATGACGTGCGGCAACCCTACCCGTACGCGCCACCACCGCGCGCGCACCCGCACGCCGCGCCGCACCCGCACGCCGCGCCGCACCCGCATGGCGCGCCGCACACTGTACCGCCGCCGCACGCCACGCCGCCCGCGCCGCACCCGCCGCTCGTGCATGACTACCGCCCCGACCCCTACGCCTTCGAGCCATCCTACGCGCCGCGCGACCTCACCGTGCCCGATACTGCGCACAACCTGCCTATCAACCTCAGCAGCGACGCCTCGCTCGACCTGTCCACGGAACGCGGCGCGTGGCCGAGGCGTCGCCCGCCCGAGCCGCCCGTGCCGCCCGCCGCGCGCCTGCCGCTGCCCGGCAAGAAGCTCATCCTGGAGACGTACCAAAGCGAGACGCAGGCCGGCTCGCCGCGTGCCGCTCCCCAGCCCACCGAGGACTTTCCGCGCACCGAGTACCTGCCTAAAAAGATGCGCGCCGCCGAGATCCTCGGCGGCAAGCTGTCGGCGGCGCGGCAGGCGTTCGCCGGCGCCGCGCCCGAGCCGGCGGCCTCGTCCTCCTCCGTCGGTGCGGAGCCGTCCCTGCGTCCCGAGGGTGCTTTTTTAGAGGATCCAAAAAACTTAACGAGCCGGTCCAAGAGCACCGCCGCGGCGCTGGCCCGGGAGGAACAGGAGGCGGCGAGTCCGACACGGTCGGGGAAGGCTCCGGCGCCTAGGTGCGACGGCGCCAGGACGCGCCGGCGCGCGTCCCCGCAGCGGCCTGCGCACCCCGCGACGCCCGACTCGTGCTGCGGCCTGGACGGCATCAGCATACGCACCGGCATGATCTGCGAGGAGAAGCACTCTGAGATCTTGAACCGCGAGCGCGTCATCAGCATCTGCAACATCGACAAGCACGATCTGGACGACTACCTCAACGAGGGCAGCAGCCAGGAGCACGAGGAGGAGCTGCTGCAGTACTTCCACCAGCGCGGCGCGGATCCGGCGTCCGCCGCGCACGTTGCCGACGCCCAGGGCTCTTTTTTAGAAACAGGTCAGGACCCACACGACGAACACAGTCAAGGAAAAAGTGAAAAAATATCACAGTTGCGCGAATTACTGGCTAAAAATTTAAAAAACCAGAGTGGGTCCAACGCTCAAAATGTAAAAATTAATCAAATTTCTGAAAAATCGATGGATAACTGTGAAGAGTTACACGTTGGTAAAACTACAGTTTTGGAGGGGGCGTTCAAACCGCTAGGCAACGGTAATGTCGTCGAAATTGTAAATGGCACGAATGGGTTGAAGGAAAATGAAGTGAATATTAGTAAAAATTGTGATACTATTTCGAACGAAAATGGGATTTCAGTGCCATGTACACCTGAAAATAATCATAATCCACTAATGACGTCCGTTAGCGGATCCCATCTTTATAACGGCAATTGTCACAACGAGCCTCAAAGTCCAACGACGAGAACGCAGCAGTACGATTTTGTGCCTATATCTGAAGGTTGTCATTCGCCTGGAAACTTTCATTCAAAATCTCCCTTAGGTTTCGGACAGAGAGGACACAGTCCGACTAAAACGAATAAAACAATTATTATGGGAGGATCTTTACAAACATCTCCAATCTCACATAGTACCGCAGCTAGCCCGTTCGTGAGTCCGAGGAACACACCAGTGCCGAGGTCGCGTTTCTGCTCCCGACCTATACCAAAGCATAATGGAAGGAAAAAGCGTAACCTTCTTACTCTAGGCGTAACCGACCCTTGTAGTAAACAGTTTGCCATACCGAATGATCAGAAATTTATGCCGAAAACATCATTAAGCGGTCCTAATATTAAGTATTGCCAACCGATGTCAGCACCTCCTTCTCCAAACATTCTGTCACATTATAAACAGCAAATGGCACAAAACTCCGGTATTCCTAATGGTGGTGGCAACATGTGTCTAAGCTTCATCCCGAATGCATTCCGAGATAATATTAACGGTGAACTAGCAACACCGTTGTCAGCCGATCCTTTATCGAGTGAGGTGAGCCGATTTTTCCAAGAACCTGTGGTTAATTATAGACTAGGGCACGATACCTCCTTTAGATCACAATCGGTGCCACTCAAACAAGCACCGATGAACATCGGCCTATTGAGCTATACCAACACTCCGGTGGGCTCTGTGCCACCGACGCCGGTGCCGAACGAGTTCTGCGACTTCGGCTCTCTCGCAGACACGTGCGACATATCGAAGGCCGGCCTCAACCCCGAAACGCTAGACAAGATATACGACGCGATCGATAGTAGCAACGGAGTACTTAATGCAGGAGCATCGACTACTATTATGAATACCAATGATGCTTTGACTAATGGTTGTGATCCTTTACCTGACCAGCAGATTCTCACCGAAGATCAATTGCATTCTCTTATCCCAGATAATAATACCGAGCTCGGTAGAAGCGGTCAGTACAGCGAATCGTTCCCAACCGATGCGACAAATGCTGATGACGTCGAGGAGTTTTTGAAACGAACGAACACTATTGACTATGATATATCCGAATTGGTGACTGAAAAAAATAAATATTATAATTCACGCTCAGTCCCTAACACACCTATACCATATAAGCGTACGGCGCCAAATTTACAAATCGATTCACGTCTTTCTAGAGAACTGTTCACTGCTGAAAATTACTCCAATATTTCGAACGGCATATCATCAAAATCTGTTCCGTCAACTCCACAACTGGCTGAAGATCGAAGTGTTTTTAGCTACAGTAATAGAGATTTTCTTATAAATGGAAATTCTGTCGACATGTGTAACTCCAATCAAATGCGTTCCGTCGAAAACGACCAAGGTTTAACTTCTCCGCTTGACATGTTACGTGAAGACATATTAGTAGATCCGATGACCCCCTCCATCGACCCATTGCTGGCTGACCTTGACAAAATGGATGGAACTCCATATGTTGACCTCTAGTCGGCAAGATAATTATCACCAATTAGAAATAAGATTAGCTTCGTTAACTTGTACAGTCAGATATCGAGTATTGGATATCTTCTAGAGTACAACGTATTATGCCTTCAGTGAAGGTAATTATTACCATAGTAGTTTAAAATATGAATCGCACACTCCCAAAAACGAGTCAATACAATGCACCACAATATTGTAATAATAATATTTTCATGAATTTTAATCTCTTAATTTACTTATAGATATGGAATTACAATCCATGAGATTTATTTCATTAAATTATATGATATTGATCGTCAACGTAAATTAACCTTTCATTTTTTATTTAATCATTATGTAAATAAAAGGCCTAATGAATAATAATTAATGAATCATTGTTGAAGACATCGTACCGAACGTCGAGCTTTGCTGTTTTAAGAGGAGTCTCTCATGAGAGCTCCAGAGCACGCCCCATATAAACGATAGATTATTCTTATTTGAATATTCTTATAAATACATCAATGAAACTCAATGCACGCTACTAATCTATGTAAATCTGTAGTTGACAGATTTTCATAAAAATATGTATTTTCGAAGTTACACTGGCTTAAAGATTACACAAATATCTGTTAGTCTGTGTAATCTGAAACTCATAATTATTTTCTTCGCGAATTAATTACTGACGCGAATTACATTGCAACGCATGCTAAGCATAATATTTAAATAAGATTCAATCTACGTTTGTAAAGGGCGCGCTCGAGACAGACTTAAAGAATTTTAATGGCAATGTCGTGATATTTTTTATTTCTCGGGGCCAATATTACTACCTATCTGATTTGGAAAAAATATTGCTTCATGACAATATACACGAAGAAGAATAGAAAACATCGAAATTTTGATACGTATGAGTATACATAGTCTGTAACAATCATAGTTAATCAATTCCTCCCGGATAGCATTAGCTACGTAGTTAGTAAGCAGACCAAACGGGCACGCCAAGCGTGCATTGTGAGCTATATATATTAATTGGTTTCATAAGATATATAAAAAATATAGTATATAGTTTATAAAAAAATGAATTTATTGTATAAGTCAGCACAAAGATTTTAATATATTTTATTATCGCATAGGAGTTTTTCTCTTATACACTAAATTTACAAGATCGCATATGATGCGGCAAGGAATTTTAACATGCCCTTTACGGCTGCAGAGAGCTTATGGAGAAACCAAAATAAACATTAATGAGTTCCCGTCGACATATACTGCTCGGATTAAAGATAATTCTTTCGATTTTGTATAGCAGATCTTTGTAGATGTTTTTTGTGCCGCCGCGCAATATGTACCGCCGGGTAAATTACGTTGTTGATGACACCTATGAGGTCAGCACAAGGATATTGAGGTAGACTATGTTTAAGCATTTTAACACTGCAGCGTGTTGTTAAACAATGAATTGTAAATCAGACAAAATGCTGGCTGACCTCAGTTGTTTCCGGTCAAGATAGACCTTAAAGTATCGGAATGTTGATTTCGATATAATTGTTGTTATATTTTGTTATAGCTTCTTAAAATTATAAAAATAATTACTTTATAATATTTCGTTAACGAATTGAATAAAAGAATGCTCAGCATTCAAAATGCTGAAGCCCATTATATTTATTTCCTTAAATTGTGCCTAAATTATGAATAACAAGCTTAGTAGTTGGAAACGCTAGTACAAATGACACACTGATTCGACAGGGATATACATTTATGTAAGTGAAACCGAAGACTGTTAAAAGTTAATAGATATTTTGAATGTGAAGTTATTCATTTCCACTTATAACGGGTGCCCCAAAATTCATGCAAAAAGTAATTTTGTTAGAAAACAGGTGTTCATAAAAATGTTTTTTTAAATTAATTTATGAAGTATTCAGTATAAGGGCTATGTATGAAATTGGCGGTTTCAACAAGTGCCACACATCATACAGCCCGAGAAACAATTAAATTACATCTTGAGTCATTTCCTGGTCGTGTGGTAACCCGTTTTGGTGCTTAGCATTGGCCGCCCTGGTCTGCGATTTAATGCTGTTGGACATTTTGGTGTTTTTAACGTGTAAGGTTTATGCCAATAAGCCCACGACCACCCACGCCTTGAAATAGGAAATTGCGCGCTTGGTCAGCATAGCCTTGATCAGCGTAGCCACAGTTATGCAAATCGGTCATGGGGAATTTCGACAAGAGTGCGTAGGTATATTGTGCCAGCAAAGCCGTGTACAATTTACCCGATAATCTAATTTCTATTCCATACAAATCCTACATATACTGTGTATTTCATGAATGAATAAAAATAATTACAACTTAATTAAAAGCTTGAGCTTTCTATTAAGATTACTTCTTACGTGAATTAAGGGATACCCTATAGTTGTCTCGAAGTGTGACAATGAACTAAGCGAACATCCATAATTATATTCCAATTTGGTACAATTTACCAAAATAGTCTTGTACCTTATTACTTTAAGTGTACACTTGTCAAAATGTTTTATAATAATTACGAGTCTGAAGACTCATTGATGACATCGAAGAGGATAATATTTAGATTTCACCAACAGTACTTGCCTATGAGCCGCAAGTTGTTCTATTCGATATTCGATAAATAAACCCAGGACAAAATTATAATTGAAAAATAGGTATCAGGAGAACTGAGCGTGCCCAAAAATTATATTGATAAGTGTAATGAGATTTTCATACAAAAATACCACCCTTTTGACTTTTCCGGTGGATTTCCCTAATTTTAGATTTTTATTTATATATAGAAATATGAAAACAAAGCTAATCTAAATATATAAAAGGAAAAGGTGACTGACTGACTGACTGATCTATCAACGCACAGCTCAAACTACTAGACGGATCGAGCTGAAATTTCGCATGCAGATAGCTATTATGACGTAGGTATCCGCTAAGAAAGGATTTTTGAAAATTCAACCCCTAAGGGGGTGAAATAGGGGTTTGAAATTTGTGTAGTCCACGCGGACGAAGTCGCGAGCATAAGCTAGTGAATGATATAATTAATCATCAACCGCTTACTTCTACTGGAATATAATTTAGCAGGATTGTTGTTTTAAATTTTAAAACAAAACCCCTGAATTTAGGTTTTAATATGCTCAAATCAAACTGACCCAACGGTCACTTGCATCACATGGTTGTATACTTCGATGTTATCAGTGAGATAATTTCAGACCTTTATGTAAATATTTTAAGATATATTTTAAGATATATTTTAGTAAGTGTTTAGTTACTAGAAAAATCATTAACTTGACTGTAACATCCATCATACGTCTAATTTTGTCTCCATAACTTCTTAGCTTTAAGCCCAATTTCACCAAGCATTTAACTTACCCCTGTTAATTGAACATTGTAATGGCATCCGTTTTTGGCAGTTGGCATACGCGATTTTCAAAAAGGAGATACAAAGAATGTTTAACTAAACCATGGTTAATTGTTTGGTGAAATAAGGTTAGGCATTACATACTTTCACTTAGGTAGCCATGCTATACGATTGGTTAGGTAGCTGAGATTTATTGGAGAATTAAAGAATCATTTTTATGGGATGATGTTTGGAAAAGACAAAATTATGTCTCTATTAATTGATTAGTAATTATTATTGATGTTTGGTGTACTGCCGATCAAATAATTAAGCTCTATGCAGGTATTAAGTATACAGCTAGATGCAAACAATTGTAACGCTATATCGCCTAATTATTAAATAATCTTTTCTCAAAATCTGAATACACTGTTGCCAATTTTACCAAATGCGGATTTACTGCTAGTTTATACTAAAACGTATTTGAAAGTGTTAAAATTGTTTTTGTAAAAGAGGCATTTTAAACTAGAAATTCATCTCATTACTATACCCTATCAGTTCTTAATTTAGGTCAATTAAATTAATATATTTTGGTCCAATTTTATTGATGATATAGATATATTACTTCCATACCTATGTCTACTACTTTTTTTTAAATGAATAAACAGGAATTGATGTTTTTTTAATCATAGACATGTAATTAACCATATTATTCTGCATAGGTAGGGTAGGGACATGTATCATGTTAGATTCATGATTTAATTTCATCTACCTATACTTAGATGTCTGTAATAATAATATTAATTAATCAATTTGTGTGAATGTTGGTATTAAAAAGATATATTATTATGTAAATATTTGTTTAAAGCAAATGTGAAAAAACTTTCAAAATAATTTTCGAAAAATCAATTCAGTACCTAAGCATAAAATATCATTTGGATGAGTAGACCCATTCTTAATATTGAATGATTTTTTTTTCAATTCAGGGATGTTGCTAACTGATCAAATCAGCACCTTTTTATCAAACATCAAAACGTGCGCTTAGTATGTGAGCTTGTGTGACATGGGACGTAGAATTATGTGTTTTTTCAGTTAAATCGTTTATTTAAAATGGTTATTATTAAAATTGAGGACGTGGATTTAACGTATTTTGGAAGACCCTCTATTTAATTATCACTAAAACATAATTAATTTTTGACGTATATATAAAATAAAGGGATACCTAGGTAAGGTATCCCGTTATTTTAAATCTTGTCGGACAATATTATAAAATATATTATTATGTATATAACTTTGGCGTTTAGTTCGGACTATTGCAGGCCTGTAGTATCAAAAACTTTCCCAGAGACATTAAAGCTTAAGGAAACAACTATCAGTCATATGATGGAAAATTGTTACCTAACTAAAAATGATTGTTTTGTAAATATTATAAAGATCCATTTTGTAGACATAAAAACATGACATGTTTAATTTTATAACGATTATGTTGTTCCGTTAATATTATTGTTTTTATTTCTTAATATTTTTATGAATGTACGATATTGTATAAGGTTTTAAATGTATATTTTAAGTAAAAAATATCCATGTTGTTGATTAGTCTTATGGATGTTGATTTACACCATTTGCTATACAGTGATAATAAAATGGTATGATAGAATATGAAACCATTTTGATATTTAATTTTTATCTACTTTTTCCTTATATCAAACTAGATGATACCCACGACTTCGTCGGCGTGGATTTAGGTTTTTTAAAATCCCGTGGGAACCTAATGTCCATGGAAAAGTACCTTATAACCAACCAAATACCAATTGGGCTGTACCAAATTTCGTCAAAATTGATCAAGCTGATGGGCCGTGAAAAACTAGCCGACAGACACACTTTCGCGACTATAATTATATGTATGGATCTATACCATATGAAATCCATCGCTAAATAAAAACACTATCTTTCTTCTCTATAATCGCTGAATATTTCTTGACGTACGAGGATGGTTCTTACGGAGAGAAAAAGCTCACTTACTCATGTTTGTTTTTCCTCGCTCATACTTTAAATACTTCACTGGTAGAGATCTCTCATGGAGATAAGTGCTTCCCTGTCCACTTTAACTCTCTTTTTCTCTTTATTGTAAATGTTTTTGTACAAATAAAAAAAAATAAGTACGAGTGAGGAAAAATAAACATTTAAGGTTAAAATATAATCACTTTTCGAATTGTGGTTAATTTTTTTGTACACTTTACTAAACTAAACCAAAATAACTGGTCTATCCCGCCTATCCCTTTCATAATACTTCCTGTGTACAGCATAATTAGCTACATTGTCACACAAAATAAAATATAAAAATAATATAGTACATAAGGTTATTTATTTGTTGTCAAAATAAAAAAATATAAAATTATGTACTTACAAAAGACTTACATAATATTTATGAAATATTTGCATAAACCATTCCACCATATGCTTCAAACATCTGTAAATGATTTTCCGAAATTTTCTATGAACCATTCGAGCAATATAGGATCATCTTCATGTCTATAATTATCTGATACATGTACCGATGAGTTTGGGGTCCATTCGAACAGTAAACATATCAATGGTACTGCTTGTAAATTATTCAATAGGTTTTGTCCAAATTTATGTTTAATTTTTTTTGCTAGACACCGTTTAACAAATGTTAGGAATGTGTCTAAAAAGTTGAAGCAAATATTTGGTTTCCAATATTTCTGCAACCAAAAAGGGCAAAGAGTTATAAAATAAATGGAAATTTAGTATTAACTATTAAATACAAGTACTTAAGGGGCTACACTTGGTTAAATCATAACTATTATAGAAATTAGCATGAGCTTAAGCATATTATTTTGTTTTCTTTTTCACACTGTAGATTAGGCACATGGTTAGACTCAGTTCCTGAATAAGCTGCACAAGTGCACAACTGCCCCATGTCAATGTACGCCACATGGACGTTAAGGGGCAGTTTTGAAAATCTATGCATCTGGTGGTAGCAGCTTTAACACAAGTTAAAAACTATAAAGACAACTAATTCCTTAGTAAAATATATATTTTTAGGGTTCTGTAACTAAAAAAGGAAAAAAGGAACCCTTATAGGATCTCTTTGTTGTCTGTCTGTATGTCTGTCTGTTGGTCTGCCAAGAAACCTACAGGGTACTTCCCGTTGACCTAGAATCATGAAATTTGGCAGGTAGGTAGGTCTCATAGCAGGCGTTAGGGAAAAATCCGAAACCGTGAATTTGTGGTCACAACTCAAAAAAAATGTTTATCGACAAATAATAGTATTGATTACTATATCAAGTGGGGTATTATATGAAAGGGCTTAACCTGTACATTCTAAAACAGATTTTTATCATGTTTATGTATAGTTTTCGATTTATCGTGCAAAATGTCGAAAAAATACGACTGCAGTACTGACTGAAACCAGGTGCGCGAGTCTGACTCGCACTTAGCCGGTTTTTAGGGTTCCGTACCTCAAAAGGAAAAACGGAACCCTTATAGTTATACTATATATACTTTGTTGTCTGTCAGTCTGTCAAGAAACCTAGGATCCGTTAACCTAGGATCATGTAATTTGGCAGGTAGGTCTTCTAAAACATTCGGGGGAAAATTCTGAAAACCGTGAATTGTGGTTACATCACACAATAAAAAATTAAATTGTAATCATGAACTAATAATTAGTATTTTCAATTTTTGAAGTAAGATAACTATATCAAGTGGGTATATATGAAAGGTTTTCACCTGTGCATTCTAAAACAGATATTTATTTATTTTTATGCATCATAGTTTTTGAATCATCGTGCAAAATGTCGTTGCGCGATCCTGACTCGCACATGGCCGGTTTTTATTATTTTCTTTTATTTCGATTGATAAACAGACATGAAAGAGTTTATATTTTCTTTTTGAAAAATATTTTAATTTCACATTTATATTCAACTAGATGATGCCCGCGACTTCCTCCGCGTGAATTTAGGTTTTAAAAAGCCTGTGAAAACTTTTTGATTTTCCAGGATAAAAATTAGTCTATGCCCATCTCCAGGAGGCAAACTATTGTACTAATTAGTTGATGCCCACAACTTTGTCTGGAATTAGGTTTTTAAAAATCCTGTAGACATTAATATCGGTGATAGGCCATGAAAATCTAGCACACACAGTTTCAAATTTATAATATTAAGTATGGATTTGCAAGTTACCTCTGAGATATTAGCTAAATCTTTGACGTTATACACCTTCAATTCTTCAACTATCCCAACATCATTCCTGTATCCACAGACTAATGTGTCTATTCCAACGAGAAAAGACTGACACCACCACTTCTTGGTTTTAAATCTCCTGAAAAGTTAAAAATCATAATCAACCCATCGCCGGCCCACTACTGAGCACGGGTCTCCTCTCAGAATGAGAAGGGTTTAGGTTAGTATAGGTAGTATAGTTCACTTATCTTTGAGATTATTGTGGAGGACTCGAGCATGCAGGTTTCCTCACGATATTTTCCTTCACTGCTAAAACAAGTGACATTTAATATTTTAAAATGCTTATATTGAGTTAGTAATTATCATTTTCCTTAGAGGAATATTGTAGTATGAACTAAAACTATGTGAAATGACATTTCACATAGTTTTGACAATAAGGCTTACTTAATCCTATGACCCGAGAAATATGCCTATGGCGGCGCTAACCCTTCAATGGCTCCTTGTCTTGTCTTATAAGAGAAAGAGAGAGAGATAAGAGTTTATGCGATAGAAACAGAGACTTGTTTATTTATAGGCTGTAGTGCTGTTGCAGCTCTTAATTTCATTGTATTTATTTAAATGCCTTTGTGAAATAAATCTTCTGTAATCTTAAGTAAACACTGGGCCCCCCATACACAACTGATGTGTGACTAGTGCTTTAATTTAATGTAAAAAATATACCATAGATATAAAATAAATATAACTGCCTACCAAAAATTTATTTCCTGCCTAGAGGACTCAATATGTCTACTTGTTTTAAGTTCTATAAATTCATTAGAAGATAAATATTGTACAATGTTATCAGGATTTGCTTCAGCATCAGGTAAAGCTGACACTGGTCTCTTGTCACACCTAATACCATCCATCTCTGCTCCATATACAATTTTGTGATGATTTAAATGTGTTGTAAAAACTAGTGAAAACTCTTCAGTTTCATCAACTGGTACATTTGGATTAGGTTCCACGTCTGGTCTATCTGAAACAATTGTTTGTTTACTAATTTATAAAATTTGGGTTTTTCATCAACTTTCCAAATCACTTGAGATTGAGAAGTCCTCGGCGTCGCCTCAGCCTTCCAATAGTACTATAGTTTACTAGTAGTAAATTTTCTCTTCAGAGAATCTTTAATCTATGTATATAAAAAGCTGACTGACTGACTGATCTGTCAACGCACAGCTCAAACTAAGTGGACGGATCAGGCTGAAATTTGGCATGCAGATAGCTATTATACTGTAGGGATCCGCTAAGAAAGGATTGTTGAATATTCAATCCCTAAGGGGGTAAAATAGGGATTTGAAATTTGTGTAGTCCACACAAACGAAGTCACGGAAATAAACTAATATTTATACAAGTTTCAAGATACAAAAGATGCACAATTTGGGTTACCAGGCATAACAGCAGACAGCCGAAGAGATCTTTCTATTATTGTGGTTGAATGCATATCACCGGCTCTCATAAACATCAGTACCCTTATTATAAATGCGAAAGTATGTTTGTTTGTTGGTTTGTCCTTCAATCACATTGCAACAGTGCAAACGGATTGACGTGATTTTTTGCATGGGTATAGATGAAGACCTGGAGAGTGGCATAGGCTCTAAAAAACCTAATTCCTCGAGGACGAAGTCGCGGGCATCATCTTGTAGATTATAAACACCAAAGAACTATACTGTTCTATATTTAATGAACCAATCATGGAAATCTTTATAGAAAACATAAACGACTTGCTTTGCCTTGCACTTTAGATGTTTCACATTTTATTTCTTTACTGACTTACAGGTGAAATTAATAATCCTCCTATGTGTAATGTCAATAATTTACATAACATTGTTATTCACCAATAAATAATTGTGTATTTTTAAAATTTAACAACATCGCTTTTAATGGGAGATTATGGATAGCAAAGAGTGTATTATTATATTGGATAGATTGACTATTAATTTCAGCCTTATAATTAACATAGAAATTACCAGATAGCATATATTGTTCAAATTTATACCCCCATGAGGTAAATTGTTTATCCCTCGCTGACATGCAAAGCTTCTGTTGCCTCTTTGCTTCTGTATCCCTTGCACATAAGTATATGTTGCCTTTGTACAATATAGCAACAATTTTCCATGGTTCCCTGTTTTCAAATGGAGTACACGCTACACAAGTTAACAAGCCACGGTAACAAAAAAACTTTGCAGCATCCAAGCTATTGGCTAAAGGAAAGTTCAATCTGGTTTCATGTTCAATTAAAAACTTTAGCAGCTCTGTCAACTTTACATCTAGGTTTGGTGGTTTACGTTTAACTTTATCGAGGTGTAAGTTTAAATCAAAATCCACTCTTCCATTTTTTATTCGACGCGAATATTTCAGGTTCTCTATCCCAATATATCCGATTATTTTGGGCTTCCCAAAGTTTGGAAATGGTTTGCTGTGATCCCGTGCTTCCACATGAAGCATTTTTTATTGAACAAGACGTCTTGTTAAAATTTTTATAGCAATAAATATCAATCAAAGACGTCTTATTATCATAAGAGTAAATGGGAATACACTGGAAACTTATTATGCAGAAACAAAAGATCACAAATCACAGGGGTGCAACCACGGAACAGAAAGAACAGTGGAAGTGCAATTCACCAAAATTACTATAGGAAACGCTGTCGCCAAACTCATACAAATATACCGATAGTCATATATTGCACTACAAAGAAACAAATCATTTGATTTGTCGTTTAAGTTTAGTCAAAACTAGCCTACGTCACAGATTTGGAAATAAACCCTGACGTTCTAGAAATAAGATTTATTTTGCTTTAGCGGAAGAACGTATTTACGAGCTATAGTCACACTCACGTCACACTAGATTCAATTGTCCAATTAATTCCGCTACTTGACCATAGATGGCGGTATTCTAAGTAGTAGCAATTATAAACTTAATTACTTTAAACATATGGTTGACATTTGCGTGATCGGTCGATTTTTTTTCCTACTCAGTTAAGGCTGCACCACGTAGCTCAATGAATTACCTATCGATATCGATAGATACTCGTTATTTTGTTCATTCGCAAAAATAAAATTAAAAAAGGTAATTATAAAATTGAATAAAAGTGCTGGTATGTATGCATGCCTTTTACAAGTATGCACAATAAATACTGCAACGTATGAAAATAGATAAATTTTATTTATTGCCCTTGAAATAAAACATATTTGTTAAGAAACTGGCGTTTCGAAAGTCTTATTTTTAATTTTAATAAATGGTGTATGCGAACATTTATGTATATATTTTTCGACTATTGCCTTCATCAAATCGGTTCGTGATTAGACGCAGGAATCTCCGAATCACTTTGTCTTTTTGAAGAACCTGGAGTGACCACATTTATCATTTTGTGGCTGAAACCAAAATTAAATTTTGAGAATAAATCCGTACTAATATTATAAATGCGAAAGTGTGTCTGTCTGTCTGTCTGCTAGCTTTTCACGGCTCAACCGATCAACCGTTTTTGATAAAATTTGGTACAGAGATAGCTTGCATCCCGGGAAAGGACATAGGCTACTTTTTATCCCGGAAAGTTGAAAAGTTCCCACAGGATTTTTAAAAACCTAAATCCACGCGGACGAAGTCGCGGGCATCATCTAGTACCTATATAAAAATGAATAGGAGAAAAATTAATTAGTGTGTTTATGAATTAAATTTGATATTTAGTCAGTCAATCTTCATACAAAAATATAACTAAGAGGTGTGTTGTTTTGTATTATAATATCAAGTATTTTCAATACTTACTGAAAGTAATAAAATAAAACAAGGTTATTTGATTAAAAGACTTAACGATTTTCATTGATGGAAGCGCAGTAGGTTTCGTATATCTATATCCTTTATTTGATATTATAAAATCGACTTCTAAAAAAATGTTCAGAGCATATCATGCTTGATTTGGTTGGCATCCAATTAACTCTACCCGTTGCATCTATCCATTTCTCTTTGATGCTTGCATCTTTGGGAAACCTAAAAATATTTTAAATGAAGGTTAGGAACTAGGAACTACTGATGTCTATTTAGTGATCAATGCAACGTCTCACTCATTAATAAATTATAATTATTGCGTTACTATTTATTTATATCCTTGTATCGATATCAATCGATAAATTCAATATTCTACTTGGCCACATCACTATTTGAGTAGCGAACACGGAGCGAAGTACTTTCGGAATAGAATCAATCCAAAATAAACTTTATCTTAATTGTTTAAGGTTGATTTTGACTAACCATTCTATTAAATATTAGTAAATTGAAATAAATTAAGATTTATTAGAAAACAATGAAAATCGTACTTACCGATAATACGAAACACCTCCATTTTTAAGATTTTATCTCCTACTATCATTTTTACACTACAAAACGGCAGTACGGCATTGCTAGGGCAATATGAATTTGTCGCGAGACTACCAACTCCACGCGATGTTAGAACGCGACTGGGATCAGTTAAGCGTAACTACGCTTAATTGTGGCACGCGTGCCACGCCTACTTAGCACTTCCACTGTTTTTTCTGTTCCGTGGGTGCAACTCTAGAACATTAAAAAATCGCAAATTGAAAATCGCTTGTGGTGCCATCTAAGCGCGAGCACGGCTAAACAAATAGAGAACAGTTTCAAAAGACGTCAATAGATGGCGGGCACATTGGTGTAATTTTAATGACATTAATAAATTATAACCAAGTTTTCATGTTTTCGTGTGCTGTAGTAAATATTTATATTTCTGTTAAATTTATCTGACCCTGCTTTAATAACAGGACTCTGTAGTCTGTATTTCCTTTCACCACCTCGATAACTACCTATATTCTAAGGATTAATTTAGTGACTCGATTCAGGGTCTTTTCACTCAGTACATTTTAGCCACAGTACAAAATCGCACAGGGTACATTGATTCAAACTTAGCTCGACAGATGGCACTAGTAACGAATTAATAGTATTATATTCTGTGGACAGCTATGGCAATATGAAGTCTGTGGTTTGTGATTGACGATTGTCATTTCCGTGCTGTGTTTCGTGCTTTCCGAAGTTTTCTGTTGTGCTCATGGTGTTTTTTTGCGATATTTCCCGACGACTTGGCTTTGTTTTATGGATTTTAGTGGCTTTCTTATACTGTATTGACTTGTGCTTTGTTTTGGACTCCGACAACTCCGTTTTATATTTGACCCCGGCTACGTTTCATGGACTACGATTTGCTGTAATGGCATCCGATAAAATGTGCTGTGTGCCCGGTTGTGGTAAGTAGATGATTAGATATTATCTTTTACCAGTATTAGAATAGATTTTGTAATTTGAGTATTTTTAAAACGTTATACAATGTTGGTCTTTATTTTTATTTTCAGGTTTGGATAGTGAAATTCTTCACAAATTCCCTAATCCTAATAAAGACATTGATCGCTTTAGGACCTGGTTATATAATGTTGGAGGTGATATTTTGGCAAAAGATAATGAATACATCTATAAGTACCGAAGAGTATGCCACTTACATTTTGAGGTTAAATTTCACACCAGGAGCAAAATGCTTAGTGCTAATGCTGTCCCCACACTTAATTTAACAAGTAAGAACTAATTATTCAACTAATAAATTTTCATAATTTATTTTAAAGTATGAAATCTAATAAATGTAATCAATTCACCTCTGATTGTCATTGCTAATAAATTGATGTGCTGTAATTGAGGTATATTATTTAGAAACCGTGAGAGTGATTTTAAAATGTTCTATTTTTGTTTACAGAATTTTCTTTTGTTAAAAAGCAGCCCCTGATTGACGTTACCAACCAACTTTTGAATATTCCTCCTGCTACACCTTCAACATCAGGTAAACTTTCATTTTCATAGTGACTTGTGTGTTTATTACTCATTAAATCCAGCTATTTTATCAATGTTACTAAGAAATCTCGGAATTAATTAAGCTTGAATGGTTTTTCATAAAAAGTAATACAGCCATGCTGTAATTGTTTGCTGTAGTATAACCCTAAAATATGAGGGGCATTTTAAAATATTAAGTACTAGTTTATACCCGCGACCTCGTCCACGTGGAGTAAACAAATTTTAAACCCCTATTTTACACTCTTAGATTTTTAGCAATGAGACTTTAACATATGAGCTTAATAAATTATGTCATACTGCTAATTGCAAAAATATTAACTACAAAACTTCAAACTTCTAACCTCAAAACTGACAGACTTTCATACGAACTTCAAACCCCTATTTTACCCCTTTAGGGGTTGAATTTTGAAAAATCCTTTCTTAGTGGATGCCTGCGTCATAATAGCTATCTGCATGCCGAATTTCAGCGTGATCCCTCCAGTAGTTTGAGCTGTGCGTGTTGATAGATCAGTCAGTCAGTCACCTTTTCCTTTTATATATATAGATAAATTTTGTTTACAGGGCTTTCTTATGCTGAAAAATGCTCTCAGATGACTGATAAAACTCTGAATAGTCCTCATCCTACCCCTTCAACATCAGGTAATGCTTGTTTCCATAGTTTATATTAGATGATGCCCCATATACACACGATTATCTCAAAGACCAAATGTAATATTTTTTCACTGATGTAATTCATGTACTTTTGGGAAGTTAAGTATATAAAACAGCTGGGTATTATTCTTATGTACAAAGTAATATAAATATACACTCATATCACCCTTAGTTATGATACCTATGTACACCTGTATCTCTGAGATTTCTGAACTATTTAAGAATTTATTTTTTAACTCTGATTCTGAGGAAGTCTGCGAGATGGTCCCATGAAAATTTGTGGATCTAACTCTTTTATTCTGATGCTGCAGGGTTGCTGCCAGCCTCAGTTATAAACACACATTCATATTTTATAATATTGGTAGTGATGACTACATTATAATCTATACTTTTAATAATTTATAAATAAACTTGCCTTTGCTTATTTACAGGTCAATTCCAAAGACAAGATGAGCCAATGGATGTTGATGATTTACCAGTGAAAACTGCTCATTCAGTGAAATCAAGTAAGTTTGAAAATTATGTAGAGCTGTAGTATAGATGTTACCACCAATGTATATAATTCAATCGCTCTGTAGAATACCTAGTCATTCCATGAAATAGGGGTCTGTTTTGGCAAAGCATAAAATGTTATCTATCGTTTACCATTTCAGAAATGTATAAAATGTAACATTATAATTTTTACTTATTTTTTAATTTGAATTAATTTGTTTTAGGTACTATCAAGAAACGTCCAGGGATGAACAAACAAAAGTTGCTTAAAGAAATAAAGAAATTGCAGAAAGACAAACATTCTTATAAACAGCGGCTAAATAAAGCAAAAAAGCTATCAACAAACTCTTCATTTCAGAATGCTTTGAAAAAGTTCAAAACCTTGGCTGCTATTTTTACAATAATGCAGTTTAGGGAAATAAGTAAACCTAAAATGGGACGAAGATTCACAAAAGAAGAAAAGATAATCGCGCTATCTATGTACAAGCGAGGACCTCGAGTTTATAGGTGGCTTATCAAAAGCGGCTTCGTGTTGCCATCTCCAGTAACACTAAGCAGATTAGTAACCAGAGCTGGCTTGAAGCCAGGGTTTAATCAAAATATATTCAACCAATTGCACGAGAAAGTGAAAGATATGAAAGAAGAAGAAAAATTGTGTACCCTAATCTTCGACGAAATGGCAATCACTCCTCACTTGGATTATAACAGAAAAAAAGACCAAATAACAGGATTTGTTAATTACCAGGGAGAAGCAATTAGAAAAATTGCGGATCATGTACTGGTTTTTATGATCAGGGGCATTGTGAAAAATTACAAGCAGCCAATTTATTACTCGTTCTCAGCTGGAAGCACTCCTAAACAAGTTTTGGCATGTTTAGTAAAAGATATAATAAAAGAATTGCAAAATAGAGGATTTACTGTTTTAGCTACTGTTTGTGACCAAGGGTCATCAAATACGAGCGCAATAAATTATTTAAGGCAGCTCAGTTCGGTGCTTTCTTCATACAAACGAAGGAGGGAAAATACAACAATATTCGATATTGAACGCACAAAACTAAGAATTATATCGATTTATCTCGTCATTATCTAGGTTCAATGATATCTAAAACATTGAAAAAAATATTGATTTAAAAGTTACGAGCCTCAAAAGATTCCTATTTTAACACTAAATTTATGTCAACTTTGGGCGTAAATAAATAAGATTAGGGATATGAAAATTCTAAAACAATTTATCATTACACGTAGTTTATTTATTCATTAGTTGAAATAACTTTACTTTGCAAACATAAATTCAGTAGTTTTTTCTCAAAAATACTTTTCCCAAACTACTGTTCAACCCTTTTCAAGCGCTAGATTTCGGCTAAAATAATCATGCCTCTCACCCCAAAACATTAGACACCATGCGGGTGGCGGAGGGAAGGGCCAGCCCAGCGGCGCGCGGCTGCGCGTGTAATATTGTGGTTTCTATGACGACGAGTGTTGTTTTCAAAAATAAAAGTCGTAATTATTTCATAAAAGTACTTGATTATTTATTAATAAGTTAATTAGTTTCTTCTTATAATTCAGTGGCTATGCAAATGTGTAGAAAATTGAGCAGAGTCAATAAGTGTTATCCTTCAAATACTTATTGCATTTTGTACATTGACCTCTGGAATTTGAACTTTGGACACCAATTTTATTCATTGGTTTATTGACCTGACTTTGTTGTTGAGGTCCTAGTAGGGATATCTACTCGTGTGGTCCTAGTACAATAGGTAAGTAACTTTGTTTAGTTATTTATTTTATCTAATTTTAAACCGGCCAAGTGCGAGTCGCTCGCGCACCAAGGGTTCCGTACTCAGGTATTTTTTGACATTTTGCTCCATAAATCAAAAACTATTATGCATAAAAATAAATAAAAAATGTGTTTTAGAATACACAAGTAAAGCCCTTTCATATAATACCCCACTTGGTATACTTATCATACATTGAAAATTGAAAATACTAATTATTTTTTCATTAACAAACTTTAAATTTTTTTGTATGTTGTAATCACAAACAAATCTACGGTTTTCGGATTTATTCCTTTACTTGTGCTCTAAGACCTACGTACCTACTAAATTTCATGATTCTGGGTCAACGGGAAGTACCCTATAGGTTTGTGTGACAGATACGACACAGACGGAGAGACGGACAGACAGACAGACAACGAAGTGATACTAAGGGTCCCTTTTTTCCTTATAAAGTACGGAACCCTAAAAAGGTACCTGTATATGTATAATAATATAGGTAGGTAGGTACCTACCTGGTGGTATTTCTTTGTATTTTTAGGGTTCCGTACCTCAGAAGGAAAAAACGGAATCCTCTGTCTGTCTGTCTGTCCGTCCGTCTGTCCGTCCGTCCGTCAGTCTGTCCATCCGTCGGTCCGTCTGTCGGTACGTCTGTCCGTCTGTTCGTCTGTCCGTCTGTCCATCTGTCCATCTGTCCGTCTGTCTGTCTGTCGGTAGGTAGGTAGGTACCTACCTGGTGGTATTTCTTTGTACTTTTAGGGTTCCGTACCTCAGAAGGAAAAAATGGAACCCTATGTCTGTCTGTCCTTCCATCCGTCCGTCCCTCGGTGCGTCTGTCGGTCCGTCTGTCCGTCCGTCCGTCTGTCCGTCCGTCCGTCCGACCGTCTGTCCGTCCGTCCGTCCGTCCGTCTGTCCGTCCGTCCGTCCGTGCGTCTGTCGGTCCGTTCGTCGGTCCGTCTGTCCGTCTGTCTGTCTGTCCGTCTATCTGTCTGTCTGTCTGTCTGTCCATCTTACAAATAAAGTACGCAACGCTTCGTACAAATAGTACTTTTATTTATTTATTCAGCTACAAGTTAGCCCTTGACTGCAATCTCACCTGGTGGTAAGTGACGATACAGTCTTGCTTACGGCTATTTCGGATCGGAAATTCTTGGATTCAGATTAAATGCAGTGCAAAAAGAGAAATCATTAGGATTCCGTACCTCAAAAGGAAAAAGGAACCCTTATAGGATCAGTTTGTTGTCTGTCTGTCTGTCCGTCTTACAAATAAAGTACGCAACGCTTAGTACAAATAGTACTTTTTTATTTATTTATTCAGCTACAAGTTAGCCCTTGACTGCAATCTCACCTGGTGGTAAGTGACGATACAGTCTTGATTACGGCTATTTCGGATCGGAAATTCTTGGATTCAGATTAAATGCAGTGCAAAAAGAGAGATCATTAGGATTCCGTACCTCAAAAGGAAAAAGGAACCCTTATAGGATCAGTTTGTTGGCTGTCTGTCTGTCCGTCTTACAAATAAAGTACGCAACGCTTAGTACAAATAGTATTTTTTTATTTATTTATTCAGCTACAAGTTAGCCCTTGACTGCAATCTCACCTGGTGGTAAGTGACGATACAGTCTTGCTTACGGCTATTTCGGATCGGGAATTCTTGGATTCAGATTAAATGCAGTGCAAAAAGAGAGATCATTAGGATTCCGTACCTCAAAAGGAAAAAGGAACCCTTATAGGATCAGTTTGTTGTCTGTCTGTCTGTCTATCTGCCAGTCTGTCAGTGTGTCTGTCAAGAAACCTGTAGGGTACTTCCCATTGACCTAGAATGATAAAATTTGGCACGTAGGTAGATCTTATAACACACGTAAGGGGGAAAATCTGAAAACAATGAATTTGTGGTTACATCACAAAAAATAAATATAAATGTGTTCATTAACAAATAGTTAGTATTTTCAACTTTCAAGTAAGATTAGTAAACCAAGTGGGGTATCATATGAAAGGACCTTATTTGTACATCAAAAACAGATTTTATTTATTTTTATCCATACTAATATTATAAATGCGAAAGTGTATCTGTCTATCAGTCCGTCTGTCTGTCTGCTAGCTTTTCACAGCTCATCCATTTATGCAATTTTGATGAAATTTGGTACAAAAATAGCTTGCATCCCGGGGAAGGACATAGGCTACTTTTATGATAAATTAGATTTAGTGGATACCTACCGCTATTTTTCTGGAAATAACGTTAGATGCGAAACTTCAATGGGGCTCTCATATAAATAACTTATCGAACAGACAGTTCTGCTGCATATGCGGTAGAAAAGATTCGCCAGTTGACAGACATAGAAACGGCGAGACTAGTATATTTTAGTTACTTTCACAGCATTATGTCATATGGCATATTATTAGAAAAGAAAAAGAAAGAAAAGAAAAAACGTTTATTTTTTAAAGCTACCACACATTACCAGTTACCAACTGGTTAGGTTATCCCAGTGCCTCTTATACTTGAGTAATAAAGTCAAAAAACCTCAAGTAGAAGAAGCGCCGGAATAAAGTATGTCATGTGTGGCACAACCCAAAAAAAAAGGTACCTACTCAGCATAAATGCATATTGTCTTGCACAAGTACAAAAACATATAGCGCTGGTTTTCAGTAGGAACCCTGATTCGGGTGGCACCACGGAATTATTATGGGGTAATTAATGCTGCTGATATAAATTCTATTTTTGTGCTGCAGAAAAGGGCTGTTCGAGCCATAATATAGTATGGGACCACGAGAGTCACTGAGAACTAAATTTAGAGAAGTTAAAATTATGACAGTGCATAGTCAATATATTTTTGAAAATTTATTGTACGTACATAAAAACATAAATAAATTCAAAAAAAAGTGACTGTCATAATGTAAATACTAGAAATAAAAATAAACTTGTACCTAATGCCCGCCTCTAGGCTAAGTAAAGTTCAATTCATTTGCTATTGTAATTCTATACGTTTTTATAATAAACTTCCAGAAAACATATTGGAGATGTCTCTCAACAAGTTCGAAGTTTTCATAAAACGTAAACTAATTAAAAAATCCTATTACATTGTAAAGGATTATTTAAATGATAAGCAAGCTTGGGAATGAGTTGCTCGGCTTTGTGATAGTTCTAATAAGTTTAATTTATGATTTTGTAAAGTGGTGATAATAAAAAGAATACCCGGCTGAGTTAGCTGTGGGCTCTTCTCAGTCTTGGGCACGTTTGGAACCCTCGTAGCGTTTGCGAAATAATTATCACCACTATATTTTACAAATCCAACAACTGACAATCGAAAAGAGTAATTTATTACCTATTTTGAACAAATCATTTGAATTTGACTTTTGATCCCGGAAAATCAAAGTTCCCACGGGATTTTTAAAAAACCTGAATCCACGCGGACGAAGTTGCGGGCATCATCTAGTGCATAATAAATAGTTTTTGATTTATCATGCAAAATGTTAAAAAATACTATTTACCTATTTATTTATTTTTATTTTTCACTAGCTGCCCCGGCGAACTTCGTACCGCCTAACAGTCGATTCTTTTTCAGGAATTTTTTAAAAATTTTCTCTCCGTAAGAACCATATTCGTACTTCAAGGAATATTATAAAAAAAGAATTCGCGAAATCGGTTCAGCTGTTCTCGAGATTTGCGATCAGCAACACATTTAGCGATTCATTTTTATATGTACCGAAATTCTAGTTACATACGGAGATTTAGAGATAAACATTTTACTATTGTAGTACGGAAACCTCGGGGCGCGAGTCTGACTCGTACTTGGCCGGTCGGTCTGTCGGTCGGTCGGTCGATTTATTTTAGAATGCATCGTATCGACAGCTGGTGGTAGTAGTTTACATATATCCTACTAATATTATAAACTAGGTGAAGCTATGATAGCCTAGTGGTTAGGACGTCCGCCTTCTAAACGGAGGTCGGGGGGTTCGATCCCGGGCACGCACCTCTAACTTTTCGGAGTTATACGCGTTTTAATTAATTAAATATCACTTGCTTTAACGGTAAAGGAAAACATCGTGAGGAAACCTGCATGCCGAGTTCTCCATAATGTTCTCAAAGGTGTGTGAATTCTACCAATCCGCACATGGCCAGCGTGGTAGACTATGGCCAAAACCCTTCTCACTCTGAGAGGAGACCCCTGCTCTGTAGTGAGCCGGCGATGGGTTGATCATGATGATGATGAGGTGATGCCCGCGACTTCGTACGCGTGGATTTAGATTTTTAAAAATCCTGTGGGAACTCTTTGATTTTCCGGGATAAAAGTGGCCTATGTCACTCTCCAGGTCAACCATACCCATGCAAAAAATCACGTCGATCCGTTGCGACGTGATTGAAGGACAAACCAACGAACCAACAAACAAACACACTTTCACATTTATAATAGGTGTAGTGATGTGTGTGTGTGGATGTTTGGATGTTTGTTACTCAATCACACAAAAACGGCTGAACAGTTTTGGATGAAATTTGGAATGGAGATAGATAAAAGTGTTAATTTAGGGTATACCCTAAATTAACACATAGGCTACTTTTTATCCCGGAAAATCAAAGAGATCCCACGGGATTTTTAAAAACCTAATTCCACGCGGACGAAGTTGCGGGCATCAACTAGTAATAAAATATAATTTGGACTTATCCGAATTCCGAAAGTCAGGGTTGTCAAATCACACTTACATTATAAAGGCGAAATTTTGTATCTGCGTGTGTGTGTGTATAGGTTTGTTACCCTTTCACGCAAAAATTACAAGACGGATTTGGCTGAAATTTGAAATAGTGATCGCTTTTGAAAGAGTTCTCGCGGGATTAAAAAACCACTATATCCTCGCGGACGAAGTCGCGTGTATCATCTAGTTACAAATATAAGTATGTAGGTCATATTGTGTGCTTAGACAATTTAATTATATACTTGAGTTTTCGTGTAACAGAAACAAAAATGGATTGGCGGAAGAGGAAAAAGAAACGGTTTAGACTCGCAAAAGCTTCTCGCAAAAGCAAATCCCTTGCAAAGAGGAGATCTATTAAAATTCATCAGAATCTTTCCAAACCATAATATTATCTTGTGATGATAATGCCATTACTTTTTCGGGGTTATTCCCGTGCGTCACACCCGACGTGAGTAACAATGTGACTCGACGGGAATTTTATTTGACTGAATATGTACTTTTCCGGGATGCTGAATTTGATAATGACATTTATTTTCAAATCCAAAATAGCAGACATGCACTTTTCACAAAAAATAGAAATGGGTGTCGTTTTCAGGGTTTCCAGGATGCTGGTTTTGATAATGACATTAATTTTTTAATCTAAGATGGCGGGCCAGCACTTTTTATAAAAAATAGACGCGAGTGTCGTTTTCAAGGTTCTCCAGGATGGTGAATTTGATGATGATATTTATTTATTTTTAATAAATACTTATATATTATACTTCTATTTTAGTGGATCACGGGATTTTCTTTGGCAAGGAAACGACAAAGCAAAAAATCGAATTGAATTAGATTATGATGCTATCACACCGTACCATTTAGAGCCAGCTTCTGAAAGTTTGACACTGTGTTTGTAAATTGATATTATTTAGATACTACCTAATGCCCGCCACTTCGTCCGCGTGGGCTACACAAAATTTCGAACCCCTATTTCACCCCCTCCAGAGTTGAATTTTCAAAAATCCCTTCTTAGTGGATGCCTGCGTCATAATAGCTATCTGCATGCCAAATTTCAGCACGATCCGTCCAGTAGTTTGAGCTGTGCGTTGATAGATCAGTCAGTCAGTCAGTCAGTCAGTCAGTCAGTCACCTTTTATATTTAGATTAGGAATTAGGATTAGGATAATATAATTATTATGTTACTAGCTGCCCCGACGAACTTCGCACCGCCTACAGTCGATTCTTTTTCAGGACTTTTTTTAAATTTTTCTCTCCATAAGAACCATCCCCGTACTTCAAGGAATATTATCAAAAAGAATTAGCGAAATCGGTGCAGCTGTTCTCGAGATTTGCGATCAGCAACACATTCAGCGATTCATTTTTATATAATATAGAGATTTACTATTTGTTGTCAGATTTGTCAATGCTGAATTATGTTGTATTTTAGTGACTCAAGACATTCCTTTTAGAAGAAAACAAGGAAAATAAAATGAATGTGCCCAATATACGTACCACTGAAATCCAACATGATGCTACAACATTCAATTCCGTACTAAATATTGAAAGGTCTACCCATACCATACTTGCAAGTTGTTATGCTATGTTTTTTGCATACATTCTATATAGATAATACTCACAATATATTTATGTTGATTGTATGTTTATTAATTCCAGAAATGAAATGGAGAGCTTCAATAGTTCTGCGTCGAATGATACATCTAATGTGACTGTTGAAACAGAAAATGATACATATTGTGTTTATGTGTGTAGTGGGCTTTTAGAGGGAAATTGAATTGTACCTACTTCCTACTTATAAAAATAAAATTTTCATTTTTGAGATCAAAGTGGAATTTATTTAGACTTTTTTATACACAAGTAGATGGTATATATAGTTTTTAGTCGCTACTAATAGATAAGTCTAGGCAACAAAATTTATTTTCACAGACAAACGAATGTGTAATCATGTGTTCCTAATAGGTAATCCGCCAGCACAGAGAATTCAACTCCTAGAGTACGCATATACAAGGATTTACATGAAAACAAAATCGTAAAATGTTGGCGGGGGACAGGGGAGAATGCTTTGTTGTGATTGGTGGACTGACTAATAAAAACAATGTGCGGAATGAGGGTACCGAACGGGCGTGGGCGATGATTCATTTAAAATTCCGTGGGATCACCACGATTTAGCAATGCAATTCCTTAGGTACAGCATCAGGGTCGAGAAGTGGGTCTTCGAGTTCAATGATAAAGTCTTTACTTGGTAGATATAGGTACCTACCTCCAATATCAATTTATAACCGACAGTTTCAAAATCCCATAAGTTTTGGTGGTCATGTCCCCTGCAGCATCAGGATTGAGGAGTTGAAATCCTGTGTGTCCTATATAAAATGACATTTTATATAGGACAATGTTGCAAAGTTTCTTTATCAATTAAAAAAAATACGCAAATCGGTTCAGAAATCTCGGAGATTTCTGTGTACATAGGTAGAAAAACACAACTCCTTTTTTAAAAGTCGGTTAAAAAAGTATCCTTTGTTAATCCTCTACTTGTCTGTAAAAGTCCCGTCAAAATAGGTTCTGCCGTTCCGAAGATTAGCCCGTTCAAACAGACAGACAGACAGACAGTTTTTAAAAACGTTTGATTCAGCTGTTATGGTACAGTTCAAATAACAATATTATGAGCTTGCGGTAGTTATTTCGAAATTACAGACAGACACTTCATAGAAGTATGGATTTCTATAATATATACGAGTTGTTTATACACGCTGAGGCAGTAGTTACCTAATAGGTATGTATGTAAGTGAGATTTTATAGTATTCATCAAAAGATAAGTAGGTAATCATTATCATTCAAAAAAAAATTCAAAAATATTTATTTCAGTAGGTAAAACAATTTCACATAGTGCGTAGTAATTGGGACCATCCCAGTAACTGTTTTAGTATTGCTACGAGTACTCGTGGCAGGCGACCCCGCTCTTCCATAAAATCTTATACAATAATAATTGAAATAAGTAGTTCCTTCATAAATCATATATTTACAAAAATTCATCGGTGACATCTGTCCAACTATCTGTGTGCCATCATCAATATATCCGGACGCTAGTGTGAGCGCATGCACTCGCTACACTGCTCATCACTGAGTCTATTTCTTTCTATCACAATGTTAGGTGAAATAGCAATACAGGTTACCCACGTGGGCCGAGCAGTTCGGACGTGCATCCAGCGTCACCTTAATAGAAGAAACTAGACAAAAATATTTGAGAAAAAATGAAACATTGAAACATTCCATATTTGAAGTCGAAGGGAAGTGTATTATACCCTTATATGATGTCCCGCATCTATTAAAAGGTTTACGAAATAATCTTATTACAAAAAATTTAAAATATGTAATGAATGGTCAAGAAAAAATTGCCAAGTGGGAGCATATAAAAATGCTGTATGAAAATAACCCATCTTATAAAGGATTAAAACTTATAAAAAATTTGACTGAAAACCATTGCAATAAAGATAAAATACCAAAAATGAAAGTAAAATACGCATCCCAATTGTTTAGTCAAACAGTTGGTAAAACCATGGGGTATTTAGCCGGTAAGTCTTATTGAATACTAGCTGAGCTGCCCCGGCTTTGCTCGGGTGGAGTTTAGAAAATTGAGGGGGAGGTTGAATTAAATTTTTCTCCGTAAAAACCTTCCTCGTACTTCAAGGAATATTATAAAAAAAGAATTAGCGAAATCGGTTCAGCTGTTCTCGAGATTTGCGATGACCAACACATTTGGTGATTCATTTTTATATTATAGATATTATTATGCTTAATCTAGTTATTATTTGTAAGATAAGCATTTTATGTTGAATAAATAGAAACTCATACTTAGATTGGTTTGGTACCAAATTGGTTTTGTTTTTTCAGAGAATGGAAAACTGCCTGAAGATGCGAAGGATACAGCCGACTTGATAATCTTTGTGGATAATTTGTTCGATTCAATGAACGGAAGTTTCCAAAATTCAAAGTCCCGAAGTGGCAAACCGTTGCTAAAAAGTGTCACACCGAATTCTCTGCACAAAAATGTGTGGACACAATCAAAAAGGATATTAAAATCGATGAAATTTGTATCCGCCACTGGGTCTGCTGGTACTGTGCCGTCAATAAATAACTGGTTACATACTGTAGAAAATATGGAGCTGCTACGAGATAAATTATTTCTTGAATATAAAATAAAATCTTTGTGGTGTAGGCATCTGAACCAAGATGTATTAGAGAATTTTTTTGGCAGCATACGTAGTCATGGTATAAGAAATGTTTCACCTACGTGTGCTGCTTTTGAAGCTGCATTTGCCTCACTATTAGTAAATAATTTAAGTAGCAACTATGCAGTAGGTTCAAATTGTGAGGAAGATTTTTGTTCAATGTTCCATACATTTGCCGAATTGTTCTTCCAAAAACAAAATGAAATATCAGAAATAAGTGAAATCGATTTGAAAGACATAAATGATGGCGTAATAATTGACTATAAAGAAAAAGAAAACGATCCCACGATAAAGGCTCCACTAGAGTATGTAACTGGGTATTTATTGAGAAAGAGCCGATCTATAATAAAAAATTGCAATCATTGTGAAAACCAACTTTTCACGAGAACTGAAACAGAAAATACTTATATACTTTGTAGGGAATACAACAACAATAAATATCTGTCATACCCAACAATAAATATGAAAATATTTTTTTCATGTTTACAGGATGTGATCCATAATGTTTTAAAATATAAAAGCCAAATCAAAAATCTAAAAAATTACAGTAAAACATTGCTATATGTATCAGCAGACTCTAATTTTATTGATTGTCCACAACACAAAAATGATTTAATTGAGTTTTTTTTTGATTTTTCGTGCAGATTTTTCACTTATAATTGGTGTAAGTCTACTAATAAATTATTAAGTGGCATCCAATGATATTAGAAGAAAAATAGGTAGATAGGTTACTTATATCAAATTCGATGTTTATTAATGGCACGCTGCGTCAGCGCCGAAAGACTCAACACACATAAACGCATAGATAGTATTTTAACCTCACACAACAGAGAGTAAAGGACGGTGAACTAATAACCTCAGCTTCAGTTGCGCACGAAAAAGAGACGGTTATATTTTGCACTACCTCGTCCTGCACAGAAGAGTGGAAGAAGGACGGATATATGCCTAATAATGCGAGCGTAAAAGAGACGGGACGAGACGGTAAACTAGAAACTCCAAAGAAAAAAAAACAGTAAAGTCTTTTCGGCTAATGCCGATTTATGCCTACACTGTAGTTGTATAGTAAAATAAAAACCTTATACTGTGGTATTTAATATATTACGAACTAGCTTTTTCCCGCGGTTCCGCTCGTTTTTAGGGTTCCGTGCCCAAGGGGTGCCAACGGGACCCTATTACTAAGCCTCCGCTGTCTGTACGTCCATCTGTCAGCGGGCTGTATCTCGTAAGCCGTAATAGGTAGACAGTTGAAATTTTCACAGAATGTATTTCTATTGCCGCTATAATAAAAATAATAAAAATTAAATTAAATTAAATAAAGGGGGCTCCCATACATGGAAAAGAAGTCGAAATAAAATTACTAAATTTTACGCGGACGAAGCCGCGGGAAGGTAGGTAAAGGAATAAAATGTGAAATGAAAATATTTTTTATTTTTGAAAATATTTACTATTACACAATCTACATACCCATAGCCAAAATTCCCTCATTGTATGAAGAGACCCAGCAGTGGACCGTAAAAAGATGTTAGACCATAGTTAATTTATCCTTCCCTAAAACAGGAAATATGCACACTATTTGAATTGTCAATACTCAGAAGAGACCTATCTGTTTATTTTATATTCTTTGATCGGAAACTTTAAAATACGTACAACGATAACTTGATACGTACTTATGGCATGTGACATAAGGTACAAATTGCAATGAGTTGCATTTTACACGAACGTGCACGAGTTTGTTATTGTTAAATAAGTGAAAAATACGAATTATATAAAAGAAATAGTTTTACTTACGAATGAAATGTGATTCCTTGACTTTTGGAAACCTTGCTTGTGTAGTTTGTGCGGAATCTCATCACACACGACGGCATTTTCGGTTGTTTTGGGAGACGAAAACAAAATACACATTACTATCAACGACGTCATCGATAGCGCGACGCCAGCGGGCGACTGAGCTCAGGTTTGCTAATTAGCTTAGTTTTAACGTGCCACTTGCGGTCCGCGTATAACGTATCTACCTATTTTCTTCTAATATCATTGGTGGCATCAGTAAAGATTATGACAAGCAAGACAAAATTCAAGAGGAATCATTTATTTATTGTAATAAAAGGCGTAGAAATAAATAATTGTTATCCCATACATGTGTTTTAATGACATATACCCATAGAAAAATAGAAATAAAAGAAAATCTGTATATTATACATACGTACCTATATTATAGGTACCTACGGTGTCTAGTATGGATAGGTATTGGTATATATAGCAGATCCTGTAGTTGCAACTCAGCTCAATAGATGGCGTTACCAAAAAATAGGGACTGATGACTCTATACCAGTATATTCAATGTACTCTATGACTCGATTCATGCCTGAACGATTGACCACGGCCATAGAGTACATTGAATATACGGGTATAGAGTCATCAGTCCCTATTTTTTGGTAACGCCATCTATTGAGCTGAGTTGCAACTACAGGATCTGCTATATATACTAATCCCTATAGGTACAGTATATACGCTACCTAGATAGGTACCTATATATAGGTTTTAAATTTTCTTTTATTTCTATTTTTCTATGGTTAATTTCAATAAAACACATAAATAAGGTAATACCTAATCTTTTATTTATTTTTATAACTGGGCACACACTTTTTTTCTGTTATTACAGCAAATCGTAGTCCGAGAAACGTAGTCGGGGTTATATTAGTTAGGTACTTTCCATCACATCCAGATCAGCACAAATCACAATGCACTGTAAATCCATACTTTGCAGTTTCGAATAGCTAAAGAGGTACAAAGAAATAAAGAAAGTTGCTCGGTAGAGTTGTCAGAGTTCAAAATAAAGCACAAGTCACTTCACTATAACAGAATCACCAAAATCCAACTAACAAAGTCAAGTCGTTGGAAAATATCACATAAACACCTTGATATAATGGAAAACCTCGAAAAAAGTGGTTGAAAATAAATAATTTTTAATAGACACAGACCACAGACTTGACAATTTGTGACTGTGCCAGTGTTTCCATATGTAAATCAAGAATTACCGTGTTGTAAGGTTAAAAATACGGTGTTTCTTGATTAAATTACGGTGGATGAGCTAAAAGAATACCGTGTAAATTACCGTGTAATTTTTAAAAAGAAAAAAAAACGTTACGAATTTGCTTTTTAATTAATTATTAATATTATTCTGAGTCTGACTCTCCTAGCATAGCAATGTCTTTTCATATATTTTTCTTATTGCATTCATCCATCACATTTAAGAATTTTTACATTTCACTTCTTGCTAATTGCTTGAATAAGGACGAAAATAGATTGCCAAGATTAATAATTGTCGCGACGAACGTCGCGAAATAGTTAATTGTACAAAATATAAATAGTAATCATCGTAAAATTAAATCATCCAATTATAATATCTAATTACAATAACGAGCAAAACGAGATTAGAAGGAGAGGAATCCAGAGCCGGACGCTTAAAATACTATGGTAAGTTGTCTGTGACTTTACTCTGTGGGTCTAATGGTCTACACTTGAAACGCGACGCCGACTGTCTGTGGTCGAAGCCTCGAACCACGGCGCCCACCATTTTGTTAACTGACTGGATCCGAGCACGGCAGCCTCGCCTCACAGCACGCCCACCGTCATCAGTTCGGTGCCTCGCATCCTGTATTATTACTCGTAAGTGGCTAACTATAAGTAGGTAACTATATTTGATTGCTATTAATTGTGTGCATAAGGAACGTTTCCATGTAGCCAACGTCGAGAGTCGTAAGGGCCCTTTATTGGCAGGCCTTAGTCGGAATAGTAAATCGTCAGCGTCGGGAGCCATTGGGACCCTTGTTGGCAGGACTTGGCTGGGAGAAAGTAATCCGTCAGTATCGAGAGTCGTAGGGGCCCTCGGGTGGCAGGCCTTAGCGTCGAACCGCTAACTCTCGATACAGATGACGAGACCAGCTAGCTCTCGACGTCAGTGACGACCCCGGCTAACTCTCGGCGTAAGTAGCAAGCAAAGGTGTGGCACTTTGAGCCGGCACGAATAGCCAGTTACCTGACCGAAACGCGGTAGGTCAATTGGACCCAATTATAATCCTAATGGCTGGGCTAATGATGGAACCGTTCCTCCTTTAATTTAGCGCTAGTCAGCACTGGTCTTCCCCGCTTAGCGGCGAGGAAGACAGTAGCCCCGGCAGATTTCGTCTAGGCGAAATCTGCCCGTCCCATATATGTATTACAGAGTGCGAGGCAGTGGATTCTGTCCTATGCGACGGGGAGGAAGGCCGCTTCCTCGCCCGTCGCCTCAGTGCCGCGGAGACGGCGCATTAACCTGGTGTCGCACGCGCAAGCAGACTGCGCATCGAGCAAGGGTGAGTGCATAATCAAACATTCACAAACTAGCCTTCGTGACGTCTCTGGTTTCAACCCTCAAACCCGGGCGGCAAGCCGAGTCTAACTAAGCATAAACAGGAGGCGCCACGACATGGTGGAGATGCTGAGGATCTGATAAATCAGTAAATGAGCTTTCAGCAAAAAATGCTAAAAGAAAGAGGGTTGTCAAATAAGTTGTGAATGTTGTTATGCACTGACCTAAATCAGACATGTCTCGACAAGTCTCGACACGTATAGAGCGGCAAAGACCATTAGACCTTAATAGGTTATTTTCATGTCTTGTTTTCTCGTAGCTATGTGATTTGTTCTGAATATGATTATTTTTAAGCGTAAATGACCTACCTACCTACACATGAAAAATATTTTTCCTACTATTGAGTTTTGATACCTACCTACAGGTGATGAATAATTCTACTTATAACTAACACTTTAAACTCTAATACCTACTTTAAATAAGCAAAGTTATGTTGCATTTCACTGATGATTTTAACGTTTTCTTAGACAGTTTTAATATAAATACCTACAATACATTGTAGTGAATAGTGACAAATGTTCAATGTTTAATTTAATAAAGGATAGGTACCTACCTAATGTGAAGAATAAAGGAGGATGCTGTGCGTATAGTCCTATAATAGAATAAAGGAAACCGAAAATTAAGAATAACCTCATTCTCTGTTAAAGTCTAATTGTAAAGATGCGACGGTATTACCAATGTTCTGAATTATTATATTCACAATAAAGTGACACTGTTACTGCAGTTTAGTGGAATAATTATTATAATTATGTTGATCCATGTGGGACTAAATCAATTAAAATAAAAGTTTGAGCTCGCATGAACTTTCTGACAAATTAAGATTATTGTAATATCATATTCAACTGAGACTTAAAGATGAGTCAATTTCAAAAGTGTTTAGGGTTCCGCACCTAGTAAGAAAGAAAATCAATTCTAAAGGTTATCGTTTCTTGTATAACAGTTATAAATGTGAAAAAACCCTTGGTTTCGGTGCGCAAGAAATTCTTTTTTTTTTTCACAAATTTTATGAATGAAACAGTGAAGTGATATGGACATTAACAATAAACGATAGGTACCTAGAGCAGTCACCTGCGATAGTACACTGACCTTTGCCGGTGCATTCACACTGGACTTGCTAGAACGGTTAAATAGTTACACACACATACCTACCCGACTTGAGATTGCTATGATCATACAATTTTGATACGAAGGGGTCAATCATTGAATGCTTATGCTGAATGGTCACACAGTGTGTGTGCCCACGCATACCTAGTAACTGAGATGATTAAATACTAAAATTGAGACCCGGTTTAGCAATGCGAACCTTAGGCATGAAATAAAAGCCAGTAGAATGTACAGAGATTTAAGAATATTTGTAGAAGTTTATTGAATAGAGGTATAATGCTACTCTATTTTACTACATTCTATATCTTGTTGCAAGGGTAGGCATAACCCTTCTAGCATGTTAGTGGAATTGTGTACACATCTGTGGGCAGATGACTGACAATTATTGATAAGGTCGTTGTCACACTATGACGACAGGGCCGGACTATGAAATTGATTTATGATAAAGTCGGTTACTTACTTTATCCGCGATACTAATTAATTTCATTCTACAACAACAACGGTACAAAATTATTTCGTTATAACTAGTCGTTGAAATTTATTTGATAAATTATTTGATGAATATATGAGATTTATAGAACAAGGGTCACCATGAATATTCAAACCATAGGACATTGATGTAACACAACAACTAAATAGAAGTTTTAAATGAACTTTAAAGTGAAATAAATGAAAGATGAACGATCATTTGAAAAATAGATCTACGATACTGACACAGATAAATAAAATTAAAAAAAAAAAAAAATTTTTTTTTTGTTTTGGCCAATCCGCTTCCTTTCTTTTTCTCTCGCTTTTCTCCTAAGCGGTGCTATTTCATTTATAGAGAGACGAGCCACGAAGTTCCCGGTCACAACGAAGACATCAACTAAAATTCTAAAAAAAACCTTAAACAACTAACCCGTTTAAAGGAAACTTTTATCTACTAATATTTCGAACATACCGACAAGATGGATCAAAGTCTCTTGGCGATATTGCACTCAATGAAAACAAAATTACAAAATTTATCAACCAACGCATCTCAAATAATAGAAACTCTTGATGATCCAACCACTCAATCTCCAACGATTATACAAGAAGCAGAAATTATTTCTTCGAAATTACAAACTTTGTTAAATAGATTGAGCTCCGAATTGACCAACTACTTTCGATTAAGCAACGATCCTGCGCCTGATGACATATCCGAGATATCTACAGTACAATTAGAAGCCGAAGATATATTGTGTGAACTTAAAGTCAAAATTAAAGAAAAGATTAAAGTAATTGAACGAGAAAATCAAGTCAACAGGGATACGAATCCGAATCTAAACAGCCGGCTACCGAAACTGAGTTTACCGGAATTCGACGGCGATATCCTGCAATGGTCAACATTTTGGGATCAATTCAGCTCAAATATTGACAAACGAAACTTAACCGATGTCGACAAGCTATTGTATTTAAAAGCTTCATTGAAAGGTGAAGCGAAGAAGATCGTGGAAGGCTTAGAGACAACAAACAAGAATTACAGTATAGCACTAGTGACATTAAAAAATCGATATGGAAAGGAAAACCACATAATTGATGCACACTACTCAGCACTGTATCGTGTCAAGGCTTCCACCGCAATGAATGTCACAGAGGTGAGACAAACACTAAACGAGATAGAACGACACCTTAGGGTGCTTAAATCGCTGGGCGAGGACATAAACCACAACCATCTACGTTTCCTAATCATGGAAAAATTCCCGCAAGAAATCATTTACGAAATGAAAATGAAAATAAACACCGAGTCCATCGAGGAGATAAGGAAATGCCTCGAAGTCATTATCACGGCTAGGGAAGACGCAGAGAGAGTTATCCAGGGAAAATCTGAAGACAATTACACTACCCAATCTCTACACGCGAATGCATCCGGCGACAATAATATGAAATTAAAATCCAAAAGGCCAACAAGTAAAGAAATGTCCACAAAGAAACAAGATAAAAATCGGGGACTATTTCAAGGTCGTCAGAGAAGTTTTAGGAAACAATTCAAAAGAAAATGGGAAGAGCCAGTAGGAAACCAAGAAAGGCAACACGAAAAGAAAAGAAAACTTCACTGCATCTTCTGTCAGGAGAACCACTTTAACGATCAATGCAAAGCCTTTACAACGTTACGAGAAAGGAAAAATAAATTAATTAACCGATGCTACGCATGTCTTCGCATAGGACACACCGTAAAGACATGTGTGAGAAAACCAAAATGCGCACACTGCAACGAGATTGGATCACATAATCGGGCACTTTGTCCTAGAACTTTATCGAAGGAGATAGAACCGACTAACACTCTAATGCAGCTAAACGCCAAAGGTACTACTATACTTCAAACAGCAGTTGTGAACGCGAAATCTGAAAAGGAAGGACACGTGGAGACAAAATGCCGTATTCTATTAGACTCAGGAAGTCAGCGCACATATATAACACGAGAAGTCGCGAAACAATTAAATCTTCCAATTGAAGAAGAAAGCAGACTTTCTATATTTACCTTTGGGTCGAAAACACCTCAAATCATAGATAGTCCCATAGTAAAAATTAAACTCTTAACCAGAACCAATGAAACACTATTACTTTACGCTAACGTCGTTCCTTACATATCGCAATGCGTACCATATCCCGATACGGAATTAGGACATTGGGAAAATAAGACTGTTCTAGCCGATGACGGATCATTATCATCTAGGATTGACATCCTGATTGGAAACGATTATTACCATAATGTTATGAAAACCGGAAAGCTTAAAATTAGAGAAAACTTATACCTGGTAAATTCTAAACTTGGGTGGATACTATCTGGTGAGACAAATTTAAAACCAGTAGACGAATTATCTGTAATTACTTACTTTCTGTCTTGCGGAGAAACGAAACTGAATAAACCAGATTTACCTTTAAACAACGTTGACATAAAATCATTATGGGATCTAGAATCAATAGGAATTACCGACTCACCTAAGATCAGTGCCGATGAAGAAGCAGTTAAAACCTTCAATGAAAGTACCGAAGTTATCGATAATAGGTATACCGTATCTTGGCCATGGACAGAATATCCTCCATCTCTATCAACCAATTTCGGGCTATCATTCGGTCGATTAGTTTCATTACTAAAGCGCCTCGATTCAAACACATTATTGGAATATGATAACATCTTAAAGGAACAAATTAGCAAAGGCGTAATAGAATTAGTATCGAAACACACCAACCAGGAAAAACACCCTGTTCATTATTTGCCGCATCATTGTGTTCGCCAGAAGGAGAAACCTATTAGAATTGTATACGACGCTTCAGCTAAAACAAAGGATAGCAACAGTCTGAACGAATGCTTATATTGTGGCCCAATGATGTTAGAAGATTTGACTGGATTATTGGTAAAATTTAGATATCATCAAATCGCATTATCAGCTGACGTAGAAAAGGCTTTTTTACAAATTGCACTTCATGAGAGAGACCGAGATGTGACTCGATTCTTGTGGATCAAAGATCTTAACAAACCACCAACCGAAGATAACATTATTTACATGAGATTCTGTCGCGTGCCATTCGGAATTATCAGCAGTCCGTTTCTGTTGAATGCCACGATAAAGCTCCATCTGTCAAACGATGACAAACCGAAGGTTAGAGACCTAGCCAACGATATATATGTAGATAACCTAGTCACTGGTAGTTCATCCGTTGCGGAAGCTTTAGAATTGTATAACGACTCCAGAGAAGCATTTAAACAAATGTCTATGAACTTAAGGGAGTGGAGTTCTAATTCTTACGAATTTACGGAACAAATCCCAGACTCGTCAAAGGAAATCCGTGTTAAGATATTAGGACTTGATTGGGATTTAAAGGAAGATCTACTTCAATTGAGATACAAGATCGACTCTAATGCGAACAATAAACGGGAAGTATTGAGAGTGATCGCTTCAATCTACGACCCTTGCGGATTTGTTGCACCACATATTCTACCTGCTAAATTATTTCTGCAAGAGCTTTGGAAAACCAAAATTAAATGGGACACCACCTTTTCAAAACAGATGAAGGAAGAGTGGTCGACAATACGTGAACAACTAGACAAGATTAAAGAAATATCAATACCCAGATGTTATATGGCGAATGCTCAAAATAACGATGTTCAATTGCATTGCTTTACCGACGCGTCTCTCAAAGCTTATGCAGCTACTGTATATATAGTGAATGAGAACAAGATCAGTTTCGTCATTGGAAAATCTAGACTTGTACCTATAAAGGATCAGGATAATTTGAAAATTCCTCGATTAGAATTACTCGGAGTATTAATTGGAAGTCGTCTTATAAAATTTATTCGGA